>NW_020172141.1:1698713-1776973 GCF_003031525.2 Neophocaena asiaeorientalis asiaeorientalis | reverse complement strand
AGGGGGAGGAAAATGCCCCAACCAGGTTAAAAACGCAGAAAGAAGGGCCAGAGCGGGGCTGTAAGATCCTCAGGGCCAGTGGTATCATTTCCCGCAATCCACCACTGTCCCCGGAGAGCAAAGGCTCATGAGAGAAAGCAGGGCCGGTTTGAGGAAGGGCAGCTGTACCGCGTCTTCATGGGTTTGGGTTTGTGGGGTTGGGCGAGGACGGTTAACAGAGAAGGAGACCCCAGAGGCTCCATCTCGCGGACGAGGAGACCTGCTCAAGGCAGAGCTCGGCCGTGCCCAGACCCACCTCCTCCTGCATCCCACACTCCAGCAGCATCGTCACACACGCCTCGATGGGGAAGGCAATCTCCCGGCCGCTGATCAGGAGGTGCTCCTCCAGGGGCTTCCCGAAGGAAGGTTTCTCCACCCAGGCCTCTGTCGGGGGGAGCGGAGCAAGAGAGGGGTCAGTGAAAGGGGTCAGTGGAGGTCACCCATGTGGGCATCTTCCCTTCCTCTGCTCACACAGATTCTCCTAAGTCTACCAAAGACACGGAGCCCAGCTGAGTCTCCATTCTTGGGGTTTTGGGGGATGATGGGGGGAGTGGGTGGAATGGAAGGCCAGCCCATGTGAGCAGAGCCGGTGGGCTTCCTGTCACCCACGCACCTCCATGCAGGCCCATGCACACCCGACTCATCCCCGTTGGGGCAGTGTGTGTGAGTGTGCTTGGCTTCACTGCCGCTGGGGCAAGGCACCTGCTAGGGGAGGTCCTGGGGCTCATCGAAACGTGGCACTGCTCGGGACGCAGCAGGTGAGCCAAGCACAGGGCACCAGGCTTCTCTGGGAAGCAGGCTCCCCAGCCTCCCCGGTCCAGGCAAGGTCTGCACTCACCCTGCTGTGCTTTTATCTGAGGCAACACAGCCTGCAGGAGCGTCAGTGACTTCCTGTGGTACTCGGCCTGCACTTCTATGAGCTGAGGAAACACAAGAGTGAGCATTACCCTTTGCAGAAGGGTGGGGAGCACAGGCTGCCGCGCCGTTGGGGTGCCCTGCTCTCTCCCCCATCCACCCGCGATGATGGGCACGTGTCTCCTTAGCCTCTGCGGCAGGGAAGTGACCACACATGAAAGTCTGGAAAGCAGCGGAATCGGGGGGTAAGACAGGACACCCCAGGGCTGAGCCTGCCCTCACCGTCGCCCCACCTAGTGAGCACCCCGCCCCCAGTTCTCCCAGCAAAAGGCACCGAAGAGGTGCAACAATGAAAGGCTATAAATGGAGAACACATTCAGAAATCCGTGTGCCTATGAGATGGCGCTAAATGCCAGGAGCCTCTATATATCTTGATTTCTGCCAGAACAGTTCAAGATATAACCGGTCGGAAAACACGTGCTTGCTCCACAATCCTCTTCAAGTGTCTTGGGAGGTAAAATTGCTTTGGTTATCGTCATGCAGGCCAAAGAGCAAAGTCCTTCAAGATGTTCTACTTTGCCCATCTCACTACTAAAAAAGCTGCTGAAATGGTGATAAGAGCAGAGGAAAACCTGTGAACAACAGTCACTTCATTTATTTTCTGAATCTCTACCTCCTCCTCCTCCAAAAAAAATTGTGCATGTGTGAGGGAAAAGGTGGGAGTCACTCTGCTGAGAAGTCTGGTGTGAAAAGTAGCTACTGTCATCCCCAAGGAAGACGAAAAGGGAATTAAAAAAAAATCAGAATGCTGCAATAAATGGTACCCAAATGGCAATCAGGCAAGCTAATAATGCTTGGGATGTCAACAATGTCATTCGTTTTAGAAACTCTAAAATGAAATATTATCTTCGCAAATAAAACTGATGGAATATACTTGAAAATTACTGCACGTGGGCTTTCTCCAGTTGCGGCGAGCGGGGGCTACTCTTCGTTGTGGTGCGTGGGCTTCTCGTTGCGGTGGCTTCTCTTGTTGCAGAGCACGGGCTCTAGGCACGTGGGCTTCAGTAGTTGTGGCTCGCAGGCTCTAGAGCGCAGGCTCGGTAGTTGCAGCTCAAGGGCTTAGTCGCTCCGCGGCATGTGGGATCTTCCCGGACCAGGGCTCGAACCTGTGTCCCCTGCATTAGCAGGCGATTCTTAATCACTGCGCCACCAGGAAAGCCCAATCCCACTATTTTAAAATAAACTTTCCAAGTTGGAAGGAATGCCTATCAGCTCTCTCTCAGGGCAGAAGAAACTCTGGCCTTCTCAGCCACTCTCCCACGCAGGGAGAGTGCTGACAGCCCACAGCTCTGCCCCACGCTTATCAACACATTTAAACTTCTCAGAATTCCTCCTCCTCTTTCTTCCCTTTACCTTCCCTCCTTTTCTGTTACTTCCTTGACCATAAAGAGATGCTTTGAGATTTGAGTTTCATTCCCAACTTTAAAAGCAGGTGAGCTTAACTGGATTTTTCATTTGTATTTTTTCTTCTCCAGTTTTTTTTTTCCCAGTTGCTTTGTATTTTCCCTGGTAAATAGACAGGGTCCTAATTATTTGGGCCCGATCATTCAAGTATGGATGACTCAGACCCTGTTTCTCTACTCTCTAAATCTGCTCTCATAGATGAAAGACAGGCAAACAGGCCGTATCAATCCTCGTTTACCTACTTGCCACCGTCTTGGGCAAAAATCTAGATTAAAAAACGAATATGCGCCAGGTGGGGTTTTTCTTCTTCTTCTTCTTCTTCTTCCCAAGTTCCTTACTGATGATACATTCAGGTTTCTCAACCTTGGCTCTGCTGACATTTTGGGGCTGGATTATCCTCTGTTGTGAGAGTTGTCCTGTGCGTTGCAGGATGTTTAGCAACAAATTTGACCTCCACCTCCTGGATGCCTGTAACACCTCCCCTCAATGGTGACAGCCACAGATGTCTCCAGACATGGCCAAACCTCTGCTGGCAGAGGAGACAGAATCACCCCTGGTTGAGAACCACTGCCACAGATCACTGAGTTGCAGTCATCTTCACGGATGAAGCTGAATTTTATTCTTGGGCTTTTGGAGAAATCCATACAAGGAGAACTAGAAGGCAGGATTTATTCACAGGGAGAACAGCCAAAGCCCCATCCGTTCTCAGGACGTGCTCGATCTAGGGGTCCTCAGTTCGAGGCCGACGTTCCTCCCTGTCCGCACCGTGATGCCTGTAAACAGACTTCAAGCGGCCTCACCCTTCTGGAAACTTACCATTTGAAAGTAGTTTGCATAGTCAATTTCTTTGGCCACAAAGCTGTACATGTCAGCCGACAGCTGGTCCTGGAGGGAGTAAAACACGACAGAGAGTGGGTCACGCGGGAGTCTAAGCATCACAGAAGAAAGAGCCTTAACCGTGGTTGACCTCATTTTTCATAATACTTGACAGATTACAAACTTTGCCTGTGGACATTCCCCCGTTTCCCAACCACGGCTCTAGAGGATGAATAAGCGGGAAAAGAACACCTAAGCCAGTGTTTTCCCAGGGCGTTTATTTAACACGTGGGCTCCATCAAGAGTTAGGAAAGCTGGTATGGGGGAGTGATGCGCAAATTACTTCCCTACATCTCTGTGGCAGGCACCGCCGTCTGAGGCAGCCCCGCCAGGTACAAACTGTGCTTCTGCTTTCCTCGTCTTGCCGCCTCGTCCCTCTGATGATGCTACCTGCCTAGCTCTCCTTCATCCTCAATTCTGATTGGCTGATCACCAGCATATGGCAAAGAAACAGAAACACACCAAGTCGTGGGAAGCTGGGTAAGACAGGTGGGCAGGGGAAGGACTGCTGATTCCAAACTTGGCAAAACCTGGACTCATCCAACACCACACACAAATCTCATAGTGTAAACAGTCCGCCACCGCTGAGCTTCCCATGGGACCGAGAACCATGGCTGAATGCTGTGTCTGGTACTGGAAAGTGTTCCCTCCAAGGAGGACAGTTGTCTGTTTCACAGAAACACTCCCTGCAAGGTGCGATAAAAGTGCATCTTGAGCGGACGTAGACTTTGTCAATAACCGTATCTTTGGACATGTCCCATCTCTAAACTTGTGTGTGCAAGTCCTGTGATCTCTGACATCCCTCCCTATTTGGTAGACCTGAGGTAGATCTTCAGAAGAGATGCTTAGTTAAGGAGAAAAGAGTCTATAATGTTCAAGCTGAAGTAACGTGAAAATATCACCCCAATGCTTAGAGCAGCACTATTTCCAATTGCCAAGATATAGAAGCAACCTAAGTGTCCACTGATAGACCAATGGATAAAGAAGATGTGGTGTATATACAACAGAATACTACCCAGCCATAAAAACAGAATGAAATCTCGCCATTTGTAACAATGAACAGACCTAGAGGGCATTATGCTAAGTGAAATAAGTCAGACAGAGAAAGACAAATACTGCATGATCTCATAGGTCGAATCTAAAAAACAAAACCAAACGAAAACAGACTCATAGACGGAGAACAAACAGTAGCTGCCAGACGGGAAGGGGTTGGGGGGTGGGGAAAATAGGTGAGGGGGATTAAGAGGTGCAACCTTCCAGTTACATAATAAAGAAGCCACGGGATGTAACAGACAGCACAAGGGAGATGGTCAATAGAACTCCAATAACTTTGTATGGGGACAGACTGTTACTCGACCTATCGTGGTGATCATTCCATAATGCATGCAAATGTCAAATCATCGTGTAACACACCTGAAACTAACATGATATTGTATGTCAGCTGTATCTCAGTAAAAAGGAAGGGAAAAAAAAGACAGCACAAGAAAGCTGACCCAGATGCAGAAGGAATTAAAGCGGCAACTACAGGATGCAGGAAGAGCATTCTGTACCGACTGCAACCACCTCAGCAGCTTCTCCAGCTGCCGATTAAGCTGTTCTCAGCGAGCACGGGGATGGGAGGAGTAATCTGCTTCCTTTTCCAGTATCCTTGACAGGCAAACATCCTTAAAGCATTCTTGTACACAAGACAATAGAACCAAGATCCCACTTTCAGACGAGTAGCTACCAAGAGTTCAAGGTAACTTTCCCAAAGAATAAAAGGGGCTCTAGGACCACCCACCTCAGTTCCCTTCCACCAGAGCGTCCCTACCATAAATGCTTAATCTGTCAAAGGTGCAAGAGGAAGTGGTTTTGTTGGAACTCAACCTTGTCTGCCATCCCCCCAGCAGAACTTGGTCTGGAAACGTCCATCGCCAGCCTGACAGGCCTAAGGGAGATATTTCAAGTCAGGGAAAAACAAAGGGTGGAGTGATAAAAATGGCTCGGCAGACAGAGGAAAGGAAGCGAGCCTCGGAAGGGACTAAATGCCGTATCAAATCACCTTCAACGACTCAGCAGATGATCTCAGAGAAGTCGGGCCAACTGTGTGTGCCCTCAGGAACATGACAGGATTTTCTGAAGGTACAATCACATTACCGGCTTAGGAAGTTAACAATATAGACTCCAAGCAAGCCACACAAGTGAGAAATAAAAGTGGAAACTCGAAATCAAATTTCCATTCATCTAAATAAATAAAATAAATATTGGGACTTCCCTGGCGGTCCAATGGTTAAGACTCTGTGCTTCCAATGCAGGGGGCCCGGGTTCGACCCCCAGTTGGGGAACTGAGAATCCACGTGCTGTGCAGCACGGCCAAAAATTTAAAATAAATAAATATTAATCTAAATTAACAATTATTAATACATGTTATTAAATTTATTGTATTCATAAATATCAATAGAATATTTTAAAAATAAATTCCCATTAATCTAAATCATTAGTGAATTTTCTTTATAAAGGGGAAAAAACCTTCCGTTAATAACCACCAGAATTTCATGTGTTTAAAAAATCACTTGTGTTCTGATTTTGCAACGGATCCATACTCAAAAACATACGAAGTAGAAAAACAGATTCACCTGTAATCCCACCACACAGAGATAACCGTGCAGAGATAAGCACTACTGACATTTGCCCATTTTGTACTTATTTTAATCAGTCACACGATTGCCTGGTTTACCAAAAATGAGCTTGGTAGCTCGTTACCGCCCCCAGAGAAACATGCTTTCTATTGGTCGTGATATTTACTGTGTGGACGGACTCTGTTTCTGTTGCTGGTTATTGTGTTTCTAATTTATCGCTATTATAACAACACTTGAAAAAGCACCTGTTTATACAGTTTTCCACCCATCTCTTGATTATTTCTTTGGATAAGTTCTGTGCCTCTCCCGTTGCGGAGCACAGGCTCCGGACGCGCAGGCTCAGCGGCCATGGCTCACGGGCCCAGCCGCTCACCGGCATGTGGGATCTTCCCGGACCGGGGCACGAACCCGCGTCCCCTGCATCGGCAGGCGGACTCTCAACCACTGCGCCACCAGGGAAGCCCTGAAATTAATTCTGATTGTATAATTCCTTAGAGTTAACTTAAAAAATATTAGAAAGATAATTATGAGTTGGGAAATTAGATCTTATGCATTATACTGCTGAAAGATCACCATTTGTACTACAAGGACTAATCCATGAGTTTTGTTTGTTTTCTATAATAACCATTTAATTCTGTTTAATCACAATCAAATGTATAAAGGAAATTTAAATAATGTGTTTTTAATTTGTATTTTTTGATCAAGAGCTTAACTTTCTTCTACCTTTCTTACCTATTTGTGTCATCCACTGTCAATTCCTTGTGACCCTGAGTACCTATTTTCCTATGAGAGTCTTCATCTATTTCTTATTTATAAGATTTCTAAGAGTGTTTTAGATTGATGAGACCATCAGTTTTATCAAATACTGCTAATAGCTTCCCCAATTTCCTGTTTGAAACTGTAACTGGTTTTTTTTTTTTTTGGTACTGCGTTTTTTTAGGGCTTCTGTAAATAGGAGTATGTATGAAACTTTTCTCTTTACAACTTCCTCCTTTGGTAATCTGCTTGGTGCTTCTCAACCAACAATATAAATATCCATATATATATATTCAGTAGAGAATATGACATTTAAATCTTTAATAAATTGGGAATTTATTTTGATACTTGTATCAGATACAGATTTCTTTTTTCAAAGAACTAACCAAATGTCTGAGAATTATTCACGAATAGATTGTCCCTATGGATTACAAATCACACAGATGAAACTTCTCATATACTTGGATTCTGGAGTTTCTTCTGGCTGGGAGGCCTTTTTTTTTTTTCTCCACCGATGTTTTTATTTTTTAAATAGTACCTATTTTTAACTATGTAATTCTATAATACATTTTAGGAGATAATAATTCAAAGCTCCAGTGATTCTCCCACCATAACTTCAGAAACCTTTTACTACCCTTTGAAACATTTATTGCAATTTACCACAATCAAAATACTACACTTGTAATCAAAATAATTTTGGGAAATTCAATTTGTATAGTATTAACTCTTCTCATCTAAAAACACCTCTCAGTATTATAAAGCCTTCTTTGATTTCCTTAGTAATATTTTATAATTACCCTATATTATAAAATGTTATGGTAGGATTTTAGATATTTCTGTTGTTAAAAAAAATCCCCAAGATATTTATAAATACTGGTCTCTTAAGTACTTTTTCTTGGTAAAAAGTGAAACCTTGATTTTTACTGCTGACTTCGGGTTTCCTGTTTGACACGTAGAAGCTCAGTCCTAACAAACGTAAAGAGCTGCAAAAAACTAAAAAATCAACAACTCTTTTTAGATCCATCAGAGAAGTGAGGGTACAGGGCAAACCACTGCCCCCAAACCAGAGAGGCAGACAGGTGAATACGAGAATCACAACTTACTGGAGAAGAAATCCGGGAGCAGAAACCTCCATAGTTTCAGGAAACCCTGAACTGTAATTGACAAACCGCAGGAAGCTCAGGGTGGCAAGTCTGAGAATTAAAACCTCCAGGGAGCCGGGGAGCCCTCACACTTTTGCTGAGTTAAGTTCTCACAGTGAACATCAGAGAAAAACCCTCTTTGGCTTTTGCCAAGGGGAAGAGGAAAGGTACCATTTTGAAATGTACTAGAGCATTCTACTCTTAACAAGACCTACCCTTAGGAGAAACTTTTTTTTTTTTGGCTATGCCGTGGGGCTTGTGGGATCTTAGTTCCTCAACCAGGGATTGAACCCGGTTCAACCCCATCTCCCTGTTCATCCTAATCACAGGGCTACAGAATGCTTCCCCGGCTCCCACACCTGACTACTACATCACTAACGGCCTACTTACCTCAGTTCCCTTTACCCAGTACACATTGTGTCCACCTTTTGATAAAACCTGCAAGGCATACTAAAAGGCAAAAACACAGTCTGGAGAAACTGAACAAGCATGAGAACCAGAGTCAGATGTGTCAAGAATGTCAGAGTTATCAGGCTAGGAATTTTTAAAAATACGATTAACATGCTAAGGGCTTTCATGGAAAAAGTAGGCAGCACACAAGAGCAGAAGGATCATGTAAGTAGAGACATGGAAATTCTAAGAAGGAATAAAAAAAGAAACCCTGCACCTGCCCACCTGCCCCAGGTACCAGCAGGTTCCGTCTTATGGAACCCACCTTGACTTGGTTTTCCTGGATCTAAAGTTCTCTGGGTCTAAAGACAAATGTCGTATATTAACACATATACGTGGAATCTAAAAAAATGATACAGATGATCTTATTTGCAAAGCAGAAATAGAGACACTGATGCAGAGAACAAGAGTTCTGATACCAAGGGGGAGGGGAGAGTGGGATGAACTGGGAGATGGGGATTGACATATATACACTATTGATACTATGTATAAAATAGAAAATGAATGAAAACCTACTGTAAAGCACAGGGAACTCTACTCAATACTCTGCAGTGACCTAAATGGGAAGGAAATCCAAAAAAGCTATATGTATCTATGTATATGTATAGCTGATTTGCTTTGCTGTACGGTAGAAACTAACACAACACTGTAAAGCAACTACACTCCAATAAAAATTTAAAAAACAAAGCTCTCTGGGTCTAAAGGTCTGGCGAGCTCTGCTTGGGCCTCGCTGTGCGTAAACACAGGGAAACCAGACTGCCACCTCGGTCACCTTCAGCCCACAAACTTTCCTTTTGCTGGGCTGCCACAGTGTAGGAGATCCAGCTGAGAGAATACAAAGCCATGAAGCTAGAAGGGGAAATGACCCAATTAGGGCAACCCAGAAAGGGAAGGGAGGAGGACCACAGTGGATGTTTAGAACAGCTGGCAGCCAATGAAGTAGAAATAAAAGAGTCGTCAGAAGAGAACTTTAGAGAAAACATCAGTGCCTGCTCTCAAGGGGATCTGCTCCGCACACAAAGCTGCCGAGAGCACAATGCGTGCTTTTATCCACTGGATGTGATCATCCTACTGTACGTATGATGAAACACAGGCCACAGACCAGACAAGAGAGCTATGAAAGAGACTGCGAGTTATTTTACTGAATATTATAATCGCTGTGAAGTCACTAGAAGAGACACTGCCCAGTATTATCCCAGGAACAGACAAGCAGATGAATGGAATAGAGCCCAGAAATAAATCTGAGGAATCAGATGATGGGATTTCACTTCAGGGGGAGGTGGCTTATCGAATAAATGAATTACCTCTTCGTATGGGGGGAAAACACCCAAATCTCTCCTGCACACCACATACAAAAATAAATTTCAGGTATATTAACATGCACAAAATAGGTGTATAAGATGCATTAAAGACATTAAAACAAAACTAAAGAAGAAAACTTTCTTAACCTTGAGGTGGAAGGTGCCTGATGGACCACCTGGGGTCTTCTCCCATACAAAGGAAATACAGGTATGTGATCAAGTTCTTAATGGCAGACATCACTATAAACAAAAATCAAAAGACAACAGCAGACTGGAAAAAGGATCTGCAGCACAGCAGACAGAAGAAAGTTTAATATCTCTAATTATACAGAGAACTTACACAAATTGCCATTAAAAACAACAGAAATACTGGTCCGACTGCCAATACAAATAGACAATTTGACAAACTAAGAAGGTCTAGAAATACAGGAAGAATGCCCAATAAATACACAAAGATATACTTAGGACCACTAACATCCTGGGAAATTAAAATTACAATAACATAGGGATAGCTTTTTTTCCCTCACTGAACGGGCAAAAACTGAAAACAGGAAAAACATACACTACAGAGAAAGATAAAGTGAAATGTCCAATTCTGTATATTAGTGGTGGGAGTATAAATTGCAGTTTCCTTTTTTTTTTTTTGCGGCACGCGGGCCTCTCACTGTTGTGGCCTCTCCCGTTGCGGAGCACAGGCTCCGGACGCATAGGCTCAGTGGCCATGGCTCACGGGCCCAGCCGCTCCGCGGCATGTGGGATCTTCCCGGACCGGGGCACGAACCTGTGTCCCCTGCATCGGCAGGCGGACTCTCAACCACTGCGCCACCAGGGAAGCCCCAGTTTCCTTTTAAGAGAGGTAAACTGGAGCTTTCCTGGTGGCGCAGTGGTTAAGAATCCGCCTGCCGATGCAGTGGACACAGGTTCGTGCCCTGGTCCGGGAAGATCCCACATGCCACGGAGCAACTAAGCCCATGTGCCACAACTACCCAGCCTGTGCTCTAGAGCCCGCAAGCCACAGCTACTTAAGCCTTCATGCCCAGAGCCCGTGCTCCGCAACAAGAGAAGCCACAGCAATGAGAAGCCCGCACACTGCAACAAAGAGTAGCCCCCGCTCGCCGCAACTAGAGAAAGCCTGCGCGCAGCAACGAAGACCCAACGCAGCCAGAAATAAATAAATAAAATAAATTTAAAAAAAAAGAGAGAGAGAAGTAAACTGTCAATATCTATTAAAACTTAACTAGTATACGTAGTCTTCTACCTAAAAATATCACTTTTGGGGATCTATCCTATAGGGGAAAAAAGTTACCAGTGTATAAGAATATACATAAAACGATGTTGATTATACCGTTTTTGTTGATGCCAAAATACTAAGAAACACAACACATTAGTTTGAATATCTATCACTAGGAAAAATAGCTAAATATATCACGGTAGATACCTCCTTACTAAGGCATATCATGCACCATAGTAAGGAGACTAAGTTGGATCTACAGCTACTAACCTGGAGAAACGTCCAGGATGTACTATTAACTGAGAAAAGTGATAGACCAATAGAAACAACATGACTGTTTCATAAACACACACATACACACAAACACAAAATAAGTACCTAGAAAAATGCTATATATGAGGGCATATTTGTATGATTATAAAAAAGAAAAAAGGGCGGGAGGCTGTGTAACAGGTCCTAACACTTACTTCCTTATCCGTATAACTTTTACGGCCACTTGGCACATCACAGGGCACATTGTCCACAACAAATCTTAATAAATATTGTTGAGACAGGCAAACTGGTCACCTCCTTTGCAAACAGAGGGGTTGGTTGGTTGCTGGGTAGGAAGGGAAAGAATTATTGGTGTTTTCTTAATATATTTTCAAATTTTTTCCACTGGTTTTGGTGAACATGCAATACTTTTGTAATCTCTGAAAAGGAATTTTAATATATTTTTTGGTAAAAACAGCCTATGTAAGAAGCTACCCAAGACTGAGTGAAGCTATTAAACTTTTACTCTAATGCGTTTGGATGTTTGCATTCAGCAGCTCCCCTCACCACTTTTTTTTTTTTTTTTTTTCCTTCATTCCTGGCCACTCCGTGAGGCTTGTGGGATCCCAGTTCCCCAACCAGGGAGTGAACCCAGCCACAGCAGTGAAAGCCTGGAATCCTAACCATTAGGTTACCAGGGAACTCGCCAGCAGCCCCTCTTAACATCACCCTGCTGTGTCTGGTGAAGAAGGAATTTTGTAAGAAACAAGATTTAACTGAAGGACATGAACCCATGGTAAATGGGTAGAGAAGACACAGAGTAAAAGGGAAATCAACATGAGAGAAGAGTGATTCTTCACGAATAGCACCAGCTAGATCTTTGCCATAGACACAGGAATTCAAATGAGAAACCAGCTCTACTCACAACGAGTCTTGGGTCTGAAGTATTGGTCTAACTTTGCTTGGCTCCATAGAACTGGAGGCTGAGAGATAACAAATCCTTTCGAGATATTTTTGATGTTTCTAACTCCAGAGAGAAATTCTATCTGACCGTGAATGTCACCTGAATGCAATGTCTGAATCACCTGTACAGGGTGGTCATAACAGCAGAAGCTGACGGACAAGGTAAGATTCAATAAAGCCACAAAGAACAAAGATGTATGCATGCAAAGTGGTTGCTCTCCTGTAAAACTGTATGTTAGGAAGACAACAGATACCAGCATAATTCTGGAAATGTGGTATTTTTGTTCCTTAGATCCAAACCCAAACTAGCATATCTGCATGTATACAGATGTACATATGCACAGAGCATCAAGAATGGGTATTGCTGACAAAGCCCCATAAAACGTTTGTGGGGAACGTAGATGAGAAACATTTGAACATGGGTGATGGGTGATGAGGGGCACCTATCACTCCCGAGGGCAGAGGCACACTTTGTAGAACGAGGTCCTCCTCTCCTGACAAATGGAAGATTTTCTTTGCTGCAAGTGTCTCCTTGGCTAGCATTTCAACTTCATAGATACATGTATGTCTCCTGCGAAGCAAAGGACTGATAAAGTGACTCAGGAAACAGTAAAAGGCAAACAAGAAAATAATGTAATATCAACAGGGAGTCAAGGCTCATCTACTGTCTAAACTCTCAACTGTTCTGGGTGGCCTAGAATCTATGATTTGGGGCTCAGATGACTTACAAAATCTTCGTGGAGAAACCGAGGCCACTTCCTCCTGGCCTACCACGCAGGAATATCAGTGATCACCCATTGCTGTCCCCCCGCAACCAGGTCACCATGAAAGCCCCAACTCTTAGGGCTCATGCAGCTCAAGCTGATTCAACCAGAGGCTCACTGTTAGGGTTTTCATAGACCTCCAGCCAACAGAAAGGGACTCCCTTAGGGCTTCCCCATCTTTCTCAGTGGAGGGGAGCAAAGAGCTGGGTACCCTGCAAATCTCCACTCTGTTGGCAGACTCCTCCATCTCCTCCCTGAGGGCATCCGCTTTGGCACCTGCAGGCTGTAAGCTGCTGGACAAACCCGAAGACTTGGAAGTCTGCTGCCACCTGATGGGAAAGAGGAGACAAAGAGGAGAGGTGTGAGACAGGTAGAGCAAGCCCTGGGGACACTGTGGGAAGCAGAGAAATAGCTGGTCATGAGTATCACCCAGGGAACGACACAGCCTCATTCCAAAGGAGAGATAATGAAAAGGTACCCAGTACCAGACCAGGAGAAAGGGGGCTCCAATGTCCAAGCGGCAGGACTGAAGGAGGCTGAGGATAGCGGCCACTTCAGACAGAGCAAGGATTCCCCAATTTGCCATCATCCTCCCTACTGTCTTCTGAACACTCAGGCCAAACGACTTCACCACCGCTTCCCCTGAAGCACGGTCCATGCCATTCCTATTAGCTTCCTGCCTATCCTGAGGGCTGTGAGTTTCGAAACATTCACCTACTTGGCTGAAGCCAATCATGGGTGCTGAGTGAGAGGACAAGTGGGTAAGATTAAAACAAATGTGAAAGCAAAAGTCTCCACTGGTAAGCACTAAGCAACCTCTGATCAACACTGCAACACCTCATTTATACTTTCTTAAACATTTCTCTCTCTGCAGAGAATACTGGCCTTCTGAGGGAGCCCCTTGGGAAACTTTAATGGGGAAGCACAAATATTTCTGGTTGCTAAGTCATTATCAAGGAATTACCGAAAGCAGGCCCTGAAAGAAGGTTCTAATTATGCTAAGATGCTAGTAGCTATAGCAGGGAACAGCAGCGGGCCTCTCCCCCTGAGGTTGTAAACTCTACAGCCTACAGGGCCCAGCAAGTAGGAAAAATAAGTCAAATGGGTCATTATCTTCAAATCTCGCCCACCCAATCCTTTATTTCCTACTTGTGACAGGGACATGAGATATAAAGCTGTTTCTCGGCTCTAAGAAAAACAATCGCGTAATCAGGATGACAAAGGCTGCCAATGCCTGGCTGCGGTCTTGGGAAGTCAGGAGGAACAGGGAGGAGACGGGGACCGGGTGGGGGTTCACTGGAGGGTGATCAGGGCTGATGGGGCCCAGGCAGGAGGAGTGTGGCCCACAGGTTGCTGGATGTTTCAACTGACAAGCTGCGAACTGTCAAGCGAACTCATCAGATGAAACGTGACAACAGATTACATAGCATCCCCTGGAACCATGCAGGCCAACCGCGTACGGACCAAACCAAAGAGGCCTGCGGGTTCCATCTGGCTCTTGGACTGTCCATCCAATGTAGACGCAAAAAGTGCAATTTTACCCTCATTTTGAGAATCAAGAATTGAATCACTAAGTGTCTTCTCTGTACAATTCTTCTTTCCTCTTGTGTTATGTGCAGGAAAAAATTAGAGAGTGGGGCATTATAATACCAAAAAAGGGGACATTAGTTCTCTTTGCTATTAGCAAAAAGTAGCAAAATGAAGGATTCTCTGTCACTTAAAACGCGCACCCATGTGAAAATTACTTAAAAAGGCTTTAGGACATCAAGCTGGCTTGAAGCTCCAGAGATGGACACATGTGTCCTGAGAAAGATTCCTCATCCAAATTAGAAAGGATATATTCTATATTCCAAAATGTTAAAAAAAAAAAAATCTAAGCTAACAGATAAGGATTAGTAAAAATTCCTGGGCAATTCTTTCTTATAACGGTTTGCCCTACGGAAATATTTAACTAATACCTCCCAGGCTTAGTCAAATAAAAGATGAAATGTCATGGCTGTAATTTAGATCTCAGATAATGAACACACTTCCATGGTTGATTATGGTAGATCATGGAGCTACAACCACCATCCCATTCATGCTACCTGAAGGGAAAAAAACTAACCAATATATAAGTGTAAAAAATAAACAAAGTGGCCACAAACACTAAGCTGATTTTTAAGGTTTTATAGATCTGGATTAGATTTTTTTTAAAAAATCCAAATTACACTTAATATATGTATATTAAAATGAAGACATTCTCCAAAGTTATCTCTTTCTTTTCTTCCCTATTCCCCTTTATTCCCCCCCACCCCCAATTCTGTCCTGGTAGTTTAAAAACATACACCTTTCCCCTCCATTTATAAGGAATTTTACTTGTAATGGATAAGTAATCTACTTTGATATTACACAATAGTGATAAAATGCCCCCAAAATGGTCCCTTTGTGGAGACTGAATAGCAAAATATCAAGGGAAACTTGGAAACATTTGTACAGGTAGCAACTAATTGGGAAAAGCCCCACTAATCATGAATTTCGAAAAACAATAAACGCTGGAGAGGGTGTGGAGACAAGGGAACCCTTGCACTCTATTGGTGGGAATGTAAATTGGCATAACCGGTATGGAGGCTCCTTAAAAAACTAAAAATAGAGCTACCATATGATCCAGCGATACCACTTCTGGGCATATACCTAGAGAAAACCATAATCTGAAAGGACACATGCACCCCAGTGTTCATTGCAGCACTATTTACAATAGCCAAGACATGGAAGCAACCTAAATGTCCATCGACAGAGGAATGGATAAAGCGGATGTGGTACATGTATACAATGGAATATTACTCAGCCCTAAAAAGAGAATGAAATAATGCCATTTGCAGCAACATGGATGGACCTAGAGATTATCCTACTAAGTGAAGTAAGTCAGACAGAGAAAGACAGATATCATGTGATATCACTCATATGTGGAATCTAATTTTTAAAAAAGATACAAATGAACTTATTTACAAAAAGGAAACAGACTTACAGGTATCAAAAACAAATTTATGGTTATCAAAGGGGAAACATGGTGGGGAGGGATAAATCAGGAGCTTGGGATGAACATACACACACTACCATATATAAGATACATAACCAACAAGGACCTACTGTATAGCACAGGGAACTCTACTCAGTATTCTGTGATAACCTATCTGAAAAAAGAATCTAAAAAACAATGAATATATGTGTATGTATAACTGAATCACTTTGCTGTACACCTGAAACTAACACAACATTGTAAATCAAGTATACTCCAATAAAATTAAAACATTTTTAAAAATCATGAATTTCGAGGAAGGATGATCTTCTCATTCAGAGGCTCTTATAAGTAAACTCAACAATTGTTCTGCTCTGTTAAGAGAAGAAATAAGGCTTCTTGTCCAAGGAGATTTTGAGCTTTGAAGTTTGAAGAGAAGAAAGTTCATTTCTTCCCACTAAGGTAGCTGAGGCGACCCCATCATTCTCTGGGAGAGATGCCATCAGTCTACGATTTGGGGATGGTGAAGACAGAATACAAGCTTTAAGGAAAGGCTAATGGAAAGAAAAAGGCCAGAAATAAGGGTAAGATGTTTCACAGACCAGGAGAAGGGTATAGAAGGCAAACTCAAGATCAGTTCAGGGTGACAGGGAGTCCAGAAGAAGTTTTGGAAGGAAACAGGAAAGCTGCTTTAGTGGGACATTTAGTGTTTCACCTGCCCAGTCTTCTCCGCTCCTCTGCCTTGGGCATCCTCCACTTTTTGGGGTTCAGAAGGAGGATGCTACAAGAAATAGACCCTAATGTATGCAGACTGACCAAATGGGGAAGTGGGGTGGGGTAGAGGTAGGGGCAGTGAGAACCCAACTGCTCCTCCAAGAGTAGCTGGTGACGTTTGCATTTCAGTAGCACAGGTCTTACTGCTCCATCTTGGGAAACAGTGGCTCAGGGGAAGGGTTAGAGGAAAAGGCAAGAAGTTGGGGTGAGTTGGCTTCAGAAACAACCAAAGTTGTCAAGGGTCTAAGTTAAAGGTTAGAAGCATCAAAATTTGGAGGGGGTAGTAGAGTATTTCCTTACCAAATCCCAATACACAAGAGAGGATGAGCTGAAGACATGAAGAAGTTTGTTAAATCATAGAAGAGAGGTCCCTGACGACACTCCTCTGTGGTTTCAGAATCTACATACCACTTGGTGTCACCATTAAAAACATAAGACAAAACTAGGTTGACCGTGGCTGTCACCAGGGAGAAACTCTCTCTCCCCTAAGGGGGGCTGAATGAAAATAGGTAAGTGGACAAGGCAATGACAAGCTTTGATGCTAACATCCAGCCCTCTGAGCGGAAGCTCTGGGCTGGGAATGAAGGTGTTCCTTAGAGAAGCAGAGAAGAGATCTCAGAGCTAAAACCCAGGTCCTCGCAGAAGGAAATGACTCTGCAAACCCAGGAGCCCGGTGTCCACCGTCACCCGAACGGTGGAACAAGCAGCACACCCACCATCATCTTACGTGACTCCGGGATGTGGGACTTGAACACTGCGGCTACAGGACGCATTTTACGTGGCTCACGGACACTAGGAAGTCGTACCATACCATTATGCCTGATGCAACCTTCTCTCTGTTCCTCCAAGGGCCCTAGGGGGAGGGCCTCAGATCTGGGTCAGAGTAACTTCAACCACTTTCTAATTCCTCCTCTTCCCTTTTCAGCAACTGGAGACTTCAGGATCACAGCCTTCCACAGGCAACAGGACCTAAAATTTAACAGCACGGGTACTACTTTCATCCTGTCCACTTGTACATTTACCTGATACTTGTAGCTAAGGGCACTGCCTTTCACTTGATGGTAGTGCTGTTAAGATTTCTCTTTTAAATAGACTCATTTTGAAAAAAATGTATCGATATTTCACAAGGTATGTTGGCACAGGTGTCGAAGATCATTCAGGTGGACTGAAGTTTGGGAAATAATACGTGAATTAAAGAAACGCTGATGGATACACACTACGATATATATGGTTGATAGACAACATGGACCTACTGTAGAGCACAGGGAACTATGTTCAGTATCTTGTAATAAACTATAATAGAAAAGAATCTGAAAACAATAGATAGATATAAATGTATAATTGAATTACTTTGCTGTACACCCAAAACACTATAAGTCAACTATACTGCAATGAAAAAAGAAGAAGAAAGAAACTCTGTTTCTCTGCTAATCTAGCCTGATTTATTTCTGGTCTTGGGGGACTGTGCTATACTTTCTGTTGATCCAAATGCAGAATTCTGGTGCCTCAACTAGTTATAGTAGCAGCTTCCTTTTGGAAAGCTCTTGGGAAGTGCTGTGACAAACAGGATCCCATCTGACACTCCAAACAACCTCCCAGGTCGGCCCACAAATACTGCAAATGTTGCTACTGTCTGTGCACAGGTGAGGAGACTACTCTTCTGGAAGGTTCAGTGACTTGACCAAGGTCGCAGGTCTAGAGAACAGGCAACCTGCATCTTGGACCTCATCATTCACTCCTGGTTTGGGACTCGTTATCCTATAGCTCCCAGCCAAAGTATTTCCAGTTTTGTCTTTGTTTCTTTTTCTCAAGAAAATTAAAATAAGATGCAGAGATCCTTAAACTTGACCTACAAAGGACCAAAGGTGGAACCAAAATGTTCCTTCCGTATTATTCTTCACGAGTCTGCACTGTTTCAACGTGCACACACATGCCACTCTAAGAAATAAAAAGGCATTTACACACAACCGTGACTTATGACGGCCACAGTCAAAGCCACTGCAGGGCCATGGCATGCCCCTGCTGGAACGGGAATCTCCCGGTAGATTCTGGAGGAGGGAGCAGGGGAAGGGCAGCACTGTTGGAACTGCACTTCTCCCATGATGGTCTCAGGGTCACAGAATGGCTGCAGAAGACACAGTCACACCACTGACCGCAGGACCAGGTCCCCAGAATCAGAAATACTCCTCTCATGGTAAACAGGACGACACATCACGCTACCTGCCTCTCTGATCTCTGCCCCTACCACTCCCCACTTTGTCCCTTCCACCCCCGCCACACTGGTCTTCATTCTGTGTCCTGAATACGTCAACCTCATTCCCATCGCAGGACCTTTGCATCTGCTGTTCCTGCTGTCATGGGCAGTTCTGCACCAGATCTTTGCACGGTTGCCTCCTTCTTATGAGATCAAGTGTCATCTCCTCAAAGAAGCCTTCTCTCCTTCACCCTATCTAATGCTGCAGCCCGCTTCTCCACATCTCCTGCCAAAATTACACTGTGCTCTCTTCTTGATAGGGCTTACGGCTTCTGAAACAGCCTCACGTGGGTGTTCTCTTGCCTAGATCTAACTCCCAGACCAGGCTGGAGCCTCCATGAGAGCATGGTCCCGGGACCTCCAGCGCCTGACACACGGTGGGTGCAAGAAACACTCGATGAATGAAAACGCTCACACACAAAACCCTACCCCTCAGACGTGATCACAGCTCCTTCAAAGCAGCAGAAATGAAAGTAAAGAAATCCCAGCACACCTCGTTCGTGAAGAGTCCATGTCCAGCACCAGCTTTGCTAGATGTTTCCTCTGTTTCTGGATATTTGGGATTTCCACCTGTGGGTACAGGAGAAAACAAACACAGTTGATTTGAAGCCCAAGACAGATTCTTTTTAAATGTTTTTAAATTGAAGTATCATTGATTTAAAATGTTTCAGGCGTACAGCAAATTGATTCGGTTATACATATACGTCTATTCTTTTTCAGGTTCTTTTCCATTATAGGTTATTACAAGATACGCAATATGGTTCCCTGTGCTATACAGTGGGGCCTTCTTGGTTACCTATTTTATATATGGTAGCATGTACCTGCTAATTCCCAACTCCTAATTTATCCCTCCCTTCCCTTTCCCCTTTGGTAAACCATAAGTTTGTTTTCTATGTCTGCGAGAAAAGACAGATTCTTAAAGAATTAATGATATCTTCCCAGCAAGTTTGCTCGAGGTCTCCCCATCCTCATTTTCAGAGGAAATTCTTGGTTCCCTTTCCTGAGCTAAACTCTGCTCTTTCTTCACTGGAATCTGTCAGGTCCTGAGCCAAGCCACACCATCTCAGAGGCCCTGGGTCGCCTGGCTCGCTTCTGCCCGCCTCATCCCCGCTCTCACCCAGCCGGCAAAAACATCTCTCTGCTTGTGTAAGGGCCAGACATGGGAAGAAAGGCAGGTAGATCTGACACACAGACCTAATTCAACACAGACAGCTGGAGGAGGACACCTGGCCTCAGGAGGCCTGAGATGCTATGGGAAATGCAATTAGGATATATTCCTATAGAAGGGAGGTTTTTTTCCCAAAGTAAATAATGAAGAAACATCGCCACGGCTTCACTGAGTGATAAGTTCTCCTACGGTGGCTGTGTGTGGATGCTCTTTTATTTCTAAAGGTGACTTAAGAGAGTATTCCAGGGCAGAATGTTGCTTGCAGGCCCAGCAAAAGTGGGGCAGGATGTGAGAATTTAAAAGGAAAAAATGCGAGGATGGTCCAGTGTTGTACGAGGTGCTCTGTACTCACTCTTCCAGGCATAGATGAGTAGGGCACTGACTTCCGGTAGGAAGACAGACAATTGTCCCCAGGCACCGGGGTCATTGCGGAGCCCAGGTGCAAAGCGAGTCTCAGCACCCAGCTCAGACCTGCCCCCTTGAGTTCGCTTGTGGCTTTGGCTGGGACCCCAGAGCACCTCTCTAAAGAGTAAGAGGGCCTCTCAGGAATGGTCTAGGCTGTACCAGGATGGCATCTAAGAAGTCGAGGGCTGGTCCATATCAAAGCACCATATCTAGAACATTCTCCTTGAATACTTCTAAGCACTTCGGTAATTACTTACCCATTCATCTGTCCCAGAAATTGCACCAGGGGATGGGGAGGTGCTGGGAGTGGTCTAGAAAGGAAACCAGACACGGTCTAGGGCAAGGCTGCCCGATACGGTAGCCTTGAGCCACCTGTGGCTACGCCATTTCAAATACAAGGGAACGCGGACTTCCCTGGTAGTCCCGTGGTTAAGACTCCACGCCTCCACTGCAGGGGGCGCAGGTTCAATCCCCGGTCGGGGAACCAAGATCCCCCATGCCGCTGGGCGCGGCCAAAAATAAATACATAAATAAATTCGAGAACAAAAATTAAACAGAATTAAAAATTTAGTTCCTTCGTTGCACTAAACACATTTCAAGAGCTCTGTAGTCACAGGTGGTTAGTGGCCACCAAACAGTGCAGACGTGGAACATCTCCATCCCTACGGCACCGTGGAGGCTGGTACAATCAATTAAAGGGAACTGGGAGTAGGTCCAGGCTTCAGGACAAATAACATCCCCCAGTGATTTTCCTTCTTGATAAAATTTCACTTGGTTGAAGCTGGCAAAACTGTCACATAGGCATTAAGGCTTCATTTTAAGAAAAGTTTTCTTTAATGTCCTTTAAAGTAGAAAGAGAAGGGCCCTATGTAAACAGAAACAGTGAGGGGGCCTTAGAGAGTCTCTTGGACACGGGTCCCCAGCCCTTGTGAGTAGGGGCTGCTGTTCATTTGTTTTTTAAGTTTTTAATTGAAGTATAGTTGATTTACAGTGTTGTGTGAATTTCTGCTGTACAGCAAAGTGATTCAGTTATACATATATATATACATTCTTTTTTTAATATTCTTTTCCAGTATGGTTTATCACAGGATATTGAATATAGTTCTCTGTGCTGTACAGTAGGACCTCGTTGTTTACCCATTCTATCTATAATAGCTTGCATCTGCTAATCCCAACTTCCCAATCCATCCCTTCCCCTCCCCCTTGGCAACCACAAGTCGGTTCTCTATGTCTGTGAGTCTGTTTCTGTTTCGTAGCTATGTTCCTTTGTGTCCTATTTTAGATTCCACTGCTCATTTCACCGAAGACTTGAGATGGGTGGAGGCCAGGGGTGGAGATGGGGCGGAGACCCTGCGGAGGACGCGGTGATGCCGCCAGCCTTGCAGCTTCACCCATGGGGATGCCAGCAGAGGAGGGGGTGGGTGGGAGAAGCGGGGAGCCCGCAGCTCAAAGGGCTAGCAGGCTGGGGAACCCCAGGCAGTCGGGTAGGAATGATCCCCAGTGAAACACTGTGCCCCAGAGTGGGGTGAGGGGTAGAAATAGGCCGGAGCAGAAGGACCCCAGAGCCCGCCACTCCGCCCTCCCCGCTCACGCGGGCCCAGCCTCACTCCTGCTTCTGACCTCGGCCAGCAGGAACAGGGGCTCGATCACGTCTCTCTCGACTTGCAATTCGAAATGAATCAGCCCCTGCGCCAGCTTGTCCTCCGCCTCGCCACAGAGTTTCAGCATCTTCCTGCGACAGAAGGGAAGAAAAACCATCCTGAGTGCCCTGTAGAGGAAGATGTGACCCATCACCCCCCGTCCAGGTGAGCACTCACGAGATGGCGTTAATAAAGTAGCTGACAGCTGCGCCAACTTGCTGCACGTGGTCATTTCCAACACTGCCTACTTTCTAAAGGATGCTGAGTACCTACTGTGTGCCTGGGCTGAAAGGGGATTTGTGGGGAAAGTAAGAGAGATGTGGAGAGAACAGTCACACATGCCAAATCCACAGGCCTGAAAAGGGCCAGATGCTTCTCCCTCTTGAGACCACTGGAGAAAACAGCTGAAGTCAGTGTGCCAACAAACCAACATACCTTCAAACACATACCAAAACCTCAATGTCAGTAGGCTCTAACGGAAAGAAAACTCCTTCTCCCAAGCCACGAAAACTTATTTAATATAGGAGGAGCGGACGATTTTCCAGTGAAAAAATGGAAGGGAAAACCATGTAGAAGTTTATTAATAATGAGCGAAGTACATAAGACCTGAATGAGTAGAAAGTTATGCCGTATTCCTAGACAGGAGAATACAATATTTCAAAGATGTTCATTTCCCCTGAAGGGCATACAAGCAGCCCTCCCTTTTCATGGTACCATGTTACCTGAAACTCATGTAAAAAGTTTTTACAAATTAACAAAAGTATGGAAAGAGGTAGTACTATTCTAAAGTTAGTATGTACTTTTCCTGTCCGTATATATTTTTTAATTAATTAATTAATTTTTATTTTTGGCTGCGTTGGGTCTTCCTTGCTGCGCGTGGGCTTTCTCTAGTTGCGGTGAGCGGGGGCTACTCTTCGTTGTGGTGCGCGGGTTTCTCATTGCGGTGGCTTCTCTTGTTGCGGAGCACGGGTTCTAGGCACGTGGGCTTCAGTAGTTGTGGCACGTGGGCTCAGAAGTTGTGGCTCACAGGCTCTAGAGCGCAGGCTCAGTAGTTGTGGCGCATGGGTTTAGCTGCTCCGCGGCATGTGGGATCTTCCAGGACCACGGCTCAATCCCATGTCCCCTGCATTGGCAGGTGGATTCTTAACCACTGTGCCACCAGGGAAGTCCCCCTGTCCATACTTTTACACTTTTATTATATATGTATGTGTTCACATGCACTACATAATACAGCTGCTTCAGTCAGCTCAATTGCTTGCTTTTTACATTCATCATTGGGTTTCATCTAATTCTGCATGTATATCAAGATGGATAAGCCCCAAACATAATGATGAATGTAAAAGGCAAGTAACAGAAGAATAGGTTCAGTGTCAAACCATGTTTTTTTTTTGTGGTACACGGGCCTCTCACTGCTGTGGTCTCTCCCGTTGCAGAGCACAGGCTCCGGACGCGCAGGCTCAGTGGCCGTGGCTCACGGGCCCAGCCACTCCTCGGCATGTGGGATCTTCCCGGACCGGGGCACGAACCCGTGTCCCCCGCATCGGCAGGCGGACTCTCAACCACTGCACCACCAGGGAAGCCCGTAAACGTTTTTAACTGGGTCACTGAGGGTCCCTCGTCCATGAAGTGTCTATTCGTATTTTTTGGTGATTTTTGTATTACGATCTTTTTATTTGTAGGAGTTCTTTATATACTTACAGGTACGTGTGTGGGTGTAGAGTATATTTAAATTCTTTTGCAGATCTGCTGCACATGTCAGCTCCCAGGTTGTGGGTTTCTCTCTGTATCTTTTTAATGGTGTCTTTTCTCTGATTTTTCTGGTTCTTAGCTCCCTATGTCAACTGCTGCTTCTTTTTAGAACTGTGAACTGACTCTCAACCGTGGGAAATGAGAATTAGCTCTATTTGCATTTCCCCTTCCTCCATTTATTTCTATCAGTTGATATTTAGTCTTTACACCACCTTTTGACTCCATCTGCTATTCGGAGCAAAGCTGGGTTATGCACTATGATTACTGGTCCTTCCTGCACATTTATTTGTTCTCTTGGGAGTTGATAATTGCCTTATTTCAGCTTGTTTAGTTTTCTGTGTACCTGACTGCACCCCAAATCCTCTGCCACTCTTCTTGTCTCTTAAGCTACTGAACCACCCCGATGTGAATTCATATTTCATCTTCTTGAAGCAGTCTCTCCCAGACCCGTGTCCATCTGCACTGAGTTTTCCTTCTCTCTCCAGGCACGGCGGTCTTCCTGAAATCCCCCTTCACCATTTGCTGGATTCTCTCTCTCCCTGTCCTGGGCTGGAGATCCTGTTTCCTACTCCCCTACCCCTGCGTGTCTCGGTCACTGCCTCACTGTGGGCCCACCACGCTTCGGCTTTCTGAGAAAGTGTGTGGGAAGTCCATTTTCTGAGACCCTGCGTGTCACAACTTCTCTTTACCCTCAGGCTAGATGAAAGTTAGACAGGAGACTATATTCTATGCTTCATATTCTCCCAGAATTTTGAAGGCATTGTTCAATAACCTTCTAGCTTCGGGCTTCCCAGATGGCTCAGTGGTTGAGAATCCACCTGCCAATGCAGGGGACACGGGTTCAAGCCCTGGTCCGGGAAGATCCCACATGCCGCGGAGCAACTAAGCCCGTGCTCCACAACTACTGAGCCTGTGCTCTAGAGCCCGTGAGCCACAACCACTGAGCCTGCGCGCCACAACTACTGAATCCTGTGCGCCTAGAGCCCGTGCTCTGCAACGAGAAGCCACCACAATGAGAAGCCCGCACACCGCAACGAAGAGTAGCCCCCACTCGCTGCAACCAGAGAAAGCCTGCGTGCAGCAATGAAGACCCAACACAGCCAATTAATCAATCAATCAATTTATTTAAAAAAATAATAATAATCTTCCGGCTTCCACTATTGCTTTTGGTAAGGTCGGAAGAATTCAGATTCCTGACCCCTCGTATATGACAATGTTCTCTCTAGAAGGTGTAGAATCTTTTATTTGTCACGAGTACTCACTACTGGTGAGTCCTGGCATAGGGTTAATCTTTCCTATTGTATTAGGAGATCCGTGGGCCCTTTCAATATAGAAACTCACATTCTTCACTTCTGGAAAATATCTTTGGATTATTATTTTTTTAATTTTTTTAAATTATTATTATTTTTTTGCGGTACGCGGCCCTCTCACTGCTGTGGCCTCTCCCGTTGCGGAGCACAGGCTCCGGACGCGCAGGCTCAGCGGCCATGGCTCACGGGCCCAGCCGCTCCCCGGCATGTGGGATCTTCCCGGACCGGAGCACGAACCCGTGTCCCCTGCATCGGCAGGCGGCCTCTCAACCACTGCGCCACCAGGGAAGCCCCCCTGGATTATTTTTTAAACTATAATTATGATTTCTTCCTCTCCTCTTCTTGCAATTCCTGTTATTTAGGTCTAAGACTTCCTAGATTGGCCCTCTATTCTTCTAACTTCTCTATTTTCCGTGTCCTTGTCTTTTGCTCTCTTTTCTGGATGATTTCAACTTTAGCTTCCAAACCTACTGAGAAGGTCATATTTTTCATTTCTATGAGTTTGCTTTTGATCTCTGACTATTTCTTTCTTGTATTTCTTAATTAACGTCCTGTTTTTTTATTTCATCTTCTCTTATCTCTCAAGAATCTAAGTACCTTACTGACTGCTACCCCTATGCTCCACTGTGCCCAGTGCCCCCAGTCTCGGGATGCTCCGTCTTACCCTCCCCAGAGATGAAGCTCCAGACTTTTGCTGGGCTTGGGGGCAAGGGGATGAGAGTCTCCTAGCGGTGTGGATAAGAGCTGGGTCTGAGTGATCCAAATAGCACCTGACTAGCTTTCAACCCCCATTTGTGATTTTCATCACCACCCCCCTCCAACGACCCACTGTTCCTGAGATCCCTGGGGCCGCCAATTCCTGAGCCTTGTCAGCATTTCATGGTATGAACATCTCAGCTCTCTGCACATCCTACTTCTGCCTTAAGAGTCAGCTTTCCGGGACTTGCTAAGTCAGGTTCCAGTCAATCATATGCTTTACAGCTCACAAAACCCTCTGTCTTCTCTCCTGTTTTTTCCTGCCTTTGTGGGTTTATGTCTTTTCAGAAAAAAACCCCCCGCATTATAGTCCGTTTTGGAAGGGAACAAAAATGAGATGTGTGTGTTCACTCTGGCATCTTTACCTGGTGTCCTCCATCCTTTACTTTCAACCTTGTTGTGTCACTACGTTTCAGGCAAGTCTCTCAGAAAGAACACACTGATACAACAGGATTCCACGTTTACCCACCTGAGAGTCTGTATATTATAAACAGTTGAGTTTATTCCATTTGCTGTGTACGATTTACAGGTATAGAGGCACTAATTGCTATTACCTTCATTTTTCTGTTTTCTATTGTTATGCTTTTCTGTGCTGACCTTTTTTTTTCCCTTTTTAAAATTTTTTTTGCTGTACGCGGGCCTCTCACTGTTGTGGCCTCTCGCGTTGCGGAGCACAGGCTCCAGACGCGCAGGCTCGGGGGCCATGGCTCACGGGCCCAGCCGCTCCGCGGCACGTGGGATCTTCCCGGACCGGGGCACGAACCCGTGTCCCCTGCATCGGCAGGCAGACTCTCGACCACTGCGCCACCGGAAGCCCCTTTTTTTTCTCTTTTAGTCCGTTCTGTGGGCTTCTTTTTTTCTATTTTGTTTATTCCTCTCTCCATCCTCCACCTAATTTTGAAGTTACACGTTCTATTACTTTTCTTCTTGTGGTCGTTCTTACCTTCCTAACATGCACACTTCACTTTAAATTTAAATGTAATACCTTTATCCTCCTTTCATACAAGAGCTTGAAACACTGATGCCCTTTGCAAAGCTCCCTATTATTATTTTCTAGTATTTTAGTTTTCCTTTGCTTTAACTGCCCCCGCCCCCAGATTATTTTTATATTGTTGTTTCTTAATTCAATGTTTATTTATATTTCTTTAAACTGAAGGGTAGCAGGATACACCTCCCCAAAGTATGCCACTGTGGCGTAAGGATTAGTTTGAACTGAAGGCAATGGAGAAGAAGCAGACACAAAAAAAGCTCTCTACCCTTCCCCTATTTGCCTAAAAGCAGGACATGAATTTGTAAAGGTGTCCCCCTCCCCTCTCTACCAGGAAAGATAGATGTTAATCACCAGAGATAATTCTAGACCCTTATCAGCGCAGAGACGGCACCAGTGGTCTCTACATTACAAACCTTACCAACTAACACTTATCTTCTACTAGTCCCTCATATACTTACCTTCCTACAATTCGTTGCCATAGAAACTAACATTTTTTTCCTCTGTCTTGTTTGTCACTTCTCTAAAAATCACTGTTCTTTGGTTTAAAATGCTATATAAGCCCGAGTTCCAGCCACCCCTTTGAGTTACTCATCACCGAGTTCTGCCATGTGTATGCACTGCACGTTAATCAAATGTGTATGCTATTCTCTTATTAATCTGTCTTTTGTCAATTTAATTTGCACGGCCCTGTGAAGGAACCTAAGATGGGAAGAGAGAAAACGTCCCTTACACCACATTCACTATTTTTTTTTAAAGGTTTTTTGTTTTCTGGTTTTTTTTTTTTTTCTTCTTTTTTTTTTATAGCCACACTGCACAGCTTGCGGGATCTTAGTTCCCCCACCAGGGACTGAACCGAGGCCCTCAGAGTAAAAGCAGTGAGTCCTAACCACTGGACCGCCAGGGAATTCCCACATTACTTTTTTTTTTTTAAGATTTTTTTTTTTTTTTTTTGATGTGGACCATGTTTAAAGTCTTTATTGAATCTGTTACAATATTGCTTCTGTTTTATGTTTTGGTCTCTTGGCTGCGAGGCATGTGGGATCTTAGCTCCCTGACCAGGGATCGAACCCACGCCCCCTGCACTGGAAGGTGGAGTCTTAATCACTGGACCACCAGGGAAGTCCCACTACTTTTTTTTTAAAATGCTATCTTGTTATCTGCATTTCATTCTTTTCTTCTGGACATAATCTACTTCACACATCCTTAACTAGTTTTTCAGTGAGAACATGCAAGCGGTAACTTCTCTAAATCTGTGCCCGAAAATATGTTTATTTTCCCCTTATTCCTGAATAAAGATTTAGTCTATCACTGCATCTAGATATATTTTCACTCACTACTTGAAGACACTCCTCCATTATTTCCGGGCATTTATTGTGCCTCCCGAATAGTCTGTTATCACTCTAATTGCTCTTTTATACACAATTATCTCTTTCTCTGGTTGATTTTAAAGTTCTTTTTTATTAATAGGGTGTAGTTTTATGACGACGTGTCCAGGGATGGATTTCTTTCGGTGGATCTCAATCAGGACTTTTGGTGCTTCTTAAATCTAAACACTCATGTTTGTATTCAAATCTAGAAAAGGAAACTTCAACCATAAATTTCCCCTTCTATTTTCTTCTTCAGGAGCGACTGCTACACATAATGCTGTATCTTTACATCCTGCCATCTGAGTCTCTCCATTTAATGCTGCCTGTATCCTTACCTCTTGTACTTTATTCTGTAAATTCTAAACTCCAGACCTCTTTAAGTTCACCAATTTCCATATCTGTGTGCAACTTCCAGTTTCTCTCAAGTAAGTTTTTAAATTATAATAAATATAATTTGAATTCTTAAAAAGTTCTATTTGGTTTTTCTTTGATTCTGCCTCTTCTTTTTTCACCCCTATTGTGTTTTGTCTTTATTAAATTTTTAAATCTCATTTTAAACGTAATTACTGTCCATTTCCTTTCAGGTTGTCCGTTATTTTTCATTTTCAGGGTCTGATTCTCCCACAGACTGTGCATACTGATCGCCTCTCATGATGATTCTATATTTAGTTTGTTTTTATTGTGAGCTCGAAATCAGCAAGGGTTGCTCTTCTGGGAATCCTATAAGTTCTGACATCTGACACGGAGAGATTTCATATTTGCTTCTGCAGAAGCCCAAGGGATTTCAAGTGTCCTTCAACAGCCTTCCCCGCCCCCTACCGGCATGCGGGATGCAGGATCTTAGTTCCCCTACCAGGGATGGAACCCGTGTCCCCTGCAGTGGAAGTGCAGAGTCCCAACCACTGGACCGCCAGGGAAGTCCCAACAGTTTCATGTTAACTTCTCCCCTTGGGAGCTGCCACCTGCACAGACACTATGACTCCTGGACCTGGGGCCTCAGTTTCTCACCGGCAACCTTTCCTTCTTCCCTGTGCAGTCTCCAGCCAGGCCACAGGTGTCCTCACTATCTCCGTGAGGACTGTTAGTCCCCTTGTAAGGATGGGGACTCACCTAGATTTAGCACAAACCCATACATGGAACTGCCTTACCCAAGAAGCGTGTCATCTCCCAGGAGAGCTGATCCTTCCACCAGACACTGAGCCAGTGTGGTCAAAGGCAACTTTTTCTGAAAAGGAAGAAAACGTGGTAATGAAAACTACTTCAACAGTCACCCACTTACACTAAAATAGCAAGAAGTCAAATACTTGCCTAGATATTACATTAGCTAAGAAACAAACTGACTTTAAAATATGAATAAAACCTAAAAATTCAGAGGATACAATGGTGAGTTAGACTCAGAGATGTCAAAATTCAGAAGATTAAATTTGCTAAGTCGGAAAATAAGGCTAAGGTTTACATGCTGCATTTTTAATTTAATTTTCATTTTGTTTCATTTCATTTCATTTTCTGGCTGCGCTGTGCTGCTTGCGGGAATTTAGTTCCCCAACCAGGGATTGAACCTGGACCATGGCAGTGAAAGCGTGAAGTCCTAACCACTGGACTGTCAGGGAATTCCCTACATGCTGCATTTTAAAATAAAGTAGCATAGCAGCAGGGAAAAAATCCAGGGATTGAACCTGGACCATGGCAGTGAAAGCGTGAAGTCCTAACCACTGGACTGCCAGGGAATTCCCTACATGCTGCATTTTAAAACGAAGTAGCATAGCAGCAGGGAAAAAGGAGAAGATTTCAAACTTATGCTAAAGATTCGAGCCATGCCTTAATTTCTAAAAATCATCTCTCCCAAGGAGTATATTAGCCCCATTTTAGAAATAAGGCAGCTTATGGTCAAGGAAGAGAGAGAAAAATGTTCACACAGAATTACAATGCAGACAAAATAATCACCAAAGTAAGGTATACTCCACAAAGAAGATATAAAATGGCCAATAAGCACATGAAAAGACGCCTAACATCATTAGTCATTAAGGAAACCCAAATCAAAGCTGCGATTAGATACCACCTCACACCCACGAGGATGGCTCTCATAATATTAATAATTTATTTTTTAAATACAAAAAATAAATATTGGTGAGCGTGTGGAGATATTGGAACCTTCATGCTTTGCCAGTAGAGATGTAAAATGGTCCAGCACTGTAGAAAAGTTTGGCAGCATTTCAAGAAGTTAAACAAAATTACCATATGGCCCAGCGATTCCACTCTGGGGCATGTACTCAAAATAATTTGAAACAGATGGCTGAACAAAAACATGTGCATGATGCAAAGGGCAGCCCAATTCACAACAGCCAAAAGGTGGAAACAGCAGAAACGTCCATCAACGGATGAGTGAATAAACACAATGTGGTCTATCCATGCAACGGAATATTATACAGCCATAAAAACGGAACGAACTCCTGACACAGATTACAACATGGGTGAACCCTGAAGGCACCACAATAAGTGAGATAAACCAGGCACAAATGTGCACATAATGTACCGTTCTATTTATATAAGATATCCAGAATAAACAAATCCATAGGGACAGAAGGTAGATTCCTGGTTGCCAAGAGCTGGGGGGAGGGGGAAAGGGGAACGACTGACTAATGGGTACGGGATTTCCTTTCGGGGCGATGGAAATGTTCTGGAAGTAGATCATGGTGGTAGTTGCACACTTTTGTGACTGTACTAAACGTCACTGAATTGTACTCTTTAACATAGCTAAAGTGGTAAGCTTTATGTTATGTGGGAAGAGAGGGAGGGAGGGACGGAAAGAAGGAGGGAGGGAGGTGGGCAGCCAGAAGGACCACAGCATAATCCATCTTCCCTCCTTAAGTGTCAACAAGCCCTCTCCTTCCTGAGCTGGAACCACCCAGCACACACGGAGAACAACAAGGTAAGAACAGCTAGATATCTGGGAATTCCCTGGTGGTCCAGTGGTTAAGACTCCGTGCTTCCACTCCAGGGGACACGGGTTCGATCCCTGGTCAGGGTACTAAGATCCCACATGCCGCACAGCGCGGCCAAAAAATTTAAAAAAGAACAGCTAGATACCCTCGGGTCTTCCAGTCCACACTGCCACACAGACAGCTCTTCAAACAGAAAGTGATGGAGCCCCTCCCAGCCCAGAATCTCCTGTCTTAGCACCCAGAGACCCTCGGCTGTAACTCGCTTACTCCCCAGCATGAATGGGGTGCCTATCTGGGTACCACGCCCGTGGTGACCGAGACCAGACACTGCTCTCATGGAAGTTACATCCCAGGGCAGGGAGACAGACACTAAACACAGACACTTTGAAGGAGACCCTTTCGAGAGTGGGAAGTGCCATGGGAACAGCAGAAAGCAGGACAATGGGCAGAGTGGGCAGCTGTGGGGAGGGGGCGGTGAGGAGAATAGACTGCCCCCCGCCCCCGAGGGGGGACATTTAAGAAGCAACCTGAAGGGAGAGAAAGTCAGCCATACCTCCAGGTGACCTGGGAAAAAACATTCCGGGCAGAGGAACTGCAGGTGCAAAGGCCCGGAGGCGGGCTACCTAGCCAGCTCAGCTGGCTCTGCATCCCCACAGACCAGCGTGGCTGGAGCACAGTGTGTGATGGGGGAGAGGTTGGGGGAGAGGTTGGGGGAGGGGGCAGAGGCGGGATGGTGCGGGGCCTCGTCAACCAGAGGCAGGCACTGGGGTTTCCTTCTAGGGGCACTTGGGGACCACTGAGGGCTTAAGAACAACATGATCAGATGAAAAGAACTCAATCCTGAGACAGGCAACTGGATGACTTGAGAGCGGCACCTAGCTGGAGGTGGAGTTTTAGGAATCTGGTTTGAACATCCCCAGGAGACCCATGGGCTCTAGGTATCTCCGGGGAAGGTCACAGGAGGTAGACCAACCCCCAAGAGTGGTATGGAAGTTCCTAGGGTTCCTGGGGTTAGTCCAGGTGGAGGGGAGCCCAGGACACCAGGTGTCCTCAACGGGTCTAAAATAGAACCCCCTCCCTGCCCTTAGACACGTCCACCCCACAGAGGTATGATCCCTTTCACTCGAGGAATAATCTTGCTACCCGGTCATTTCACATAAAATGGGACATTGTTCTTGGTAAAAACGAGACCAGGCAACGAAGTACTAATATATCCAAATGTAAACACCACTTTCTAGCTGTCCTACAGAGCTATTAGGTCCAGGTTTCCAGAGACTTAATTAAAGGCAGAGGAACAGTATCTTCGGAGAGCATCTGCTCCTACCCTCACCTTTCAAAAAGAAGTTACTGAAAGCACATTTTAGAAAAATGTCTAAAGCGGTTAAAAAAGAAAAGGAGTTGTGCAGGTATAACATTTGTTATGCTCAGAGAAAAAGGATGGATTAAGGTATTAGAGTTCTTGACCAGGGGTAATTTTTGTCCCCCCGGGACGTTTGGCAAAGTCTGGAGATGTATGTGATTGTCACCATGTGGGGGACGTCCCTGGTATCTAGTGGGTAGATACGCACTAGATACCTGCTACGCATCCTGCAGTGCATCAGAAAGCCCCCAGAAACAAAGAATTATCCAGCCCAAAACATCGAGAGTGCTGAGGTTTGGGTTTAAAGAAAGGTGTTCAATCTGCAAGTTCCTAAAATATCTGAATAACCAACCACTGAAGATGCTCCCCCCCACCCCGAATGTCAGAGAGTACAGCCACACAAGACCATTTTCTTTATGCTGAGGATCCAGAGACCCATGACCCACCTGCCTTTCAGGCAGGACTGAAGCCCTTTCTGAGTCCTTCTTCAGAATTTGACAAGGAAGCCAGGCAAGGGAGGATCTTGCCTACAGCAGATGACAGGCAATTTCTAATGGCCTGGAAGTTGGCATCCTTTGGAGAAATATATCTACCAGTGAGTGGAGTTTTTCCAAATGAAGAAGATCAGTCCGATTAGTCCTGGCAGTGAGTGGAGCAGAAAACCACACCCGGGATGCCTAGCAGACTGTAGGTCAAGCACAGAACAGCCCTGAGGACTACAAAGCCATCGGTCTTGGAGGGAGGTGGTGAGGGGACAGCCAGGTGTCTGGTTTCCAGATTCACAAAGGAAAAACGAGCTGGAAATGGTAGGACTGGAGGGGCCCTTCTCCCAAGCAGGGGGCCAACTTTATCTTCTAGTCATTTCCAGTCACTCAACATCCTCACTGATGATTACGAGATGCTTTTAGGTGGCAAAGAGAGCCACTTTAAGTGACGAAGGACCACAGGACGAGAAAGCTATTCCTGTTTCAACTGCACGTTAATTGCTAAGATTTTCACATGGAGAATAAGCTTTCTCTCTTTCTCCATCTCAAATGAATTCATTTTTGAAAAGCAAATGGTATAAAACTCAAAAGGTGCTGGAGGGTTTACAGCAGAAAGTCTTCTCCCATCCTTAACCCTCAGCCACTGGGTTCCCCTCTCCAGAAACCATGCCACCGAGCAGTTTTCTATGTATCCTTCCATAAATATTCTAAGAAGATCCAATTGTATACGTGAGTGTGTGTCCATTTTTTAAAATTATTTATTTATTTATTTGGCTATGCCGGGTCTTAGTTGCAGCACACGGGATCTTCAGTTGCGGCATGTGGGATCTCGTTCCCCGACCAGGGATGGAACCTGGGCCCCCTGCATTGGGAGCTAGGAGTTTTAACCACCGGACCACCATGGAAGCCCCATGTGTCCATTTTTAGTGGACATATTTTCCCTCACAACTGTTAACACATGATATAACCCCCTCTACCCTTTGCTTTCCTTTTCATGTAGAGGTATCATTCATGTAATTTCCTATCAAGACATAGAGAGCTGCCTCAGCCTTTTTTTTTGAAATGGCTACACAGATCATTGAATGAAGATGACAACATGTATTTAAACAAGTCCTGTAGTGATGGTGTAAGGGGATATAGGCCACAAGCTAGGGCCTGAGCTTGTGGCCCAGGTGAGGCTCCTAAGAAAGCATTCACTGCAGGGGAGACACTGAGGGTGATGTGAGCACTTGGATTCCAAGGGCACAGGTGTTAATGGGGTGAAACCTCAATTAGTGGTGAGTCTTCGCTGTGTCGATGCTTTTAAGAGTCAAGAAATTAAGAAAAGGAAAAGGAAAAAAAAAGAAAAGAATCAAGCAATTAGAAGGAAGCTACCAAAAGAAAAAAAGGAAAGAAGAAATGGATTAAGGTGACATACTTGCACGTCAAAAAGGGGATAGTGAAAATCTATAATCAAAGGCGGGCGAACAGAGGAAGTTAATGGACTGCCACTCACTAAAGACTACAAATTATTTCTATTTCTAAAGAGATGCTCTGAGACAAAGGAAAAGCTGAGGGCTCGGTTGACGCGGGGTACTGTGCTGATTTATTTAACCCGATGCCTACCCGTGACTGAGGTATTACTTGCTCTCTCCTCCACACTCTGCTCACCCCCACTTCACGTAGAAGGATACTGAAGCTCTGAAGGATTCAATGGCCCACCTGTCCAGAAAAGCTGCCAAAATGTGTTTCTCTTGCAGACAAGGGTCTAGGCTGAGAGCATCACCCACTATTCCGGGGACCATTAGCGCCCAGGTAAAGAGACCTTACTTAGCGAGCTTCGCCCTGACCAGTGGTTTTCCGGGTCAAAGGGAAGCTATTAAAATACGCATTTCCCTGATTCTAGTGTGCCGAGAGATCCTTCAGAGTTGAGGGAAGGGGAGACAGAACGTTCCAGGGTTTGGAAGTAGTCGATCTGACTTGTCTGAGATGAGCGTTCTCTCTAAAATTACCTTAGGCATCAGCAGCACAGTTTGTAGGATGACTCAGAGACAGAAAGTCTTATTCTAATATCAACTCTGTTTCCTAAACATACACACACACACACACGCCCCTCCATCTCTGAAAACCGCTGTCCACTGTCCGCGAATCCAGGCAGACTTGCTCCTCGGGGCTCAGCAGTTCTCAGCGGTGATTCTGGACTCACGGCGGGGCCCTAATTACAGTAGCAGTTTCTATTTCTTTACTGTGTATTCGTGCCAAGCACCGTGCTAGGCATTTACGTGTATTACCTGACTTAACTCTCAAACCCTACTGGGTAGGAATTCATTGTTATTACTGTTTTCCAAGGCAAGAAACCAAAGCATAGAGAGGTAATTGACTTGCCCACTGTCAGGCAAAATTAGGAAGCAGTAGAGCTGGGCTTCCACCTTGGAGGGTCAGATCCCAGCACTTAAAACTCGGAGCCATCACGCTAAATTGCTTCCGTAAAGAATAGGAACGAGTCAAACTGGCACGATGCGCTGGGCAGGTTCTGTGCCTAAAATAGGCATGGGCCATCCAGTCGTGACACGTCTATTTTTAGCGCTGCCTCCATGTGGCAGGCCCCGTTCTAGGCATTGAGAATGCAGCCGTGATGGGAAGACAAGATCCCTGCTCCCGCGTAGCTCACATATTGGTGATGGGAACAGACACAGAAGCAAATGAATGAGCAGGATAATTTTAGAGGATAACACATGCTATGAAGAATATAAAATAGGGGGATGTGACTGGGGGAGGGAGGGAGCACACACATCAAGTGGTAAGAGAAGCTGCACCAAGACGGTGACATCTGAACTGAGAATCAAACAGTAAGAAGTTGCCGGTGTAACTATTCACAACAGCGAAGACATGGAAACAACCTAAATGTCCATCCACAGACGCGTGGATAAAGAAGGATAAAGAAGGTCTGGTACACACACACACACACACACACACACACAATATCAAATACTACGCAGCTATAAAAAGAAGGAAATCATGCCATTTCCAGCAACACAGATGGACCTAGAGATTGTCATACTAAGTGAAGTAAGTCAGAGAAAGACAAATACCACAGGATACCACTTACACGTGGAATCTAAAATATGACACAAATGAACTTATCTACGAAACAGAAACAGACTCACACAGAGAACAGACTTGTGGTTGCCAAGTGGGAGGGATGGATTGGGAGGTTGGGGTTAGCAGATGCAAACTATTATATACAGGATGGATAAACAACAAGGTCCTACTGTAGAGCACAGGGAACTATACCCAATATCCTGTGATAAACCATAATGGAAAAGAATATGAAGAAGAATGTATATACGTGTATAACTGAATCACTCTGCTGTACGGCAGAAATCAATACATCGTAAATCAACTATACTTAAATAAAATTAACATAAAATAAAAGGAAGTTGCTGGCCTGAAATGCTGGGTAAGAATATTCCACGTGGAGGGTAGATCCCACATGAAGGCTCCGCATGGATATGAACAAGGCAAGTTCAATCACAGGTCAGTGCAGTTGGAGGAGGATGATGGGGGCAGAGGAGGACGGTGGGCGGGGGCAAGAGCTGAACTGAGATGCAGGTGGAAGATGTACCATTAGGGACCACGGGCCAAGCTAAGAAGCTGGGATTTTGTGCTACAGTGGGAATCCTTTGGTGGGACGAAGCCTTTTTTTTTTTTTTTTTTTTTTTTTTTTTTGCGGAACGCCGGCCTCTCACTGTCGTGCCCTCTCCTGTTGCGGAGAACAGGCTCCGGACGCGCAGGCTCAGCGGCCACGGCTCACAGGCCCAGCCGCTCCGCAGCATGTGGGATCTTCCTGGACTGGGGCATGAACCCGTGTCCCCTGCATCGGCAGGCGGACTCTCAACCACTGAGCCACCAGGGAAGCCCCTGATTTCATTTTAAACACTCACTCAGGCAGTTGTAGAGACCAGATGATGAAGGGTCAGGGGGGGTCGGAGTGGAGAGCAGAGACCCCGAAGGGAACACTGCTGTGTTCAGACAACAGATGACTGTTGCGTGGACCGGGCTGATGAACGTTAAAGCAAATGGAGATTCTTTGGAGGAAGAGCCAGCAGGACTTACTGAAATGCACACGGGGAAAGAATGAAAAGTAAGGATAAAGGATGATGCCTGGGATGTAGATCTGAGCAAATGGGTGGATTAACAGTACCAACCCTTCTCTGCTAGGTCCTCCTCCTGTTAGAGCTTCCAATGCTGTAGTTCCTGAGGGGTCTTGATTCAAGGCCCCTTGTCTTCTCACCTGTATTTTCTCCCTGGGTGATCTCATGAACTCCCATGGATTCAACAAGTCCTCAAGTCAGGGACCTGGAAACCCCTCTCCCTTCCTCGTACCTCCACATCCATTCAATTGCCAAGTCCTTGTACCCTACGTCCAACATCCATCACATCTCCGACCTCTCTCCATCTTCACTGACCCCATCGCGTCCCACCTTGACTGCGCCCCTACCTGTCTAAATGGATCCTGACTTCCACCATAGCCCCACCCCATTTATCCATTCATCACACAATCACCAACAAATCTCATCATGTAACTTCTGAATAACACGCTGGCCTCCCACGGATCTTGGGGGGAAAGTCCTGATGCTGACCATGGTGAGACCGGGTGCCCTGCCATCCCATCTCATACCCTCTCCTTGTCATTCCCTAATCTCTAGTCACTCGGGCCACCTTCACGTTGCTCAAAAATGCCAAACACCTTCCCGTCTCTGGAAAATCCACACATCGCGCGCCCTAACCTAAAAGCACTTTTATCAGTGTCAGTGCTGTCACCTTTAGCTTGTCCTTAAAGGTCACTCTGAATTTCTTTTCAGTGTGATCATTTATTCAGTCAGATGAGAATAAGGAAAGACTGCTCAGCTCAAGAAATCATGGGCAGGGACTTCCCTGGCAGTCCAGTGGTTAAGACTTCACCTTCCAACGTAGGGGGTTTGATCCCTGGTCGGGGAGCTAGGATCCCACGTGCCTCATGGCCCAAAACACCAAAACGTAAAACAGAAGCAATAGTGTAACGTATTCAATAAAGACTTTAAAAATGGTCCACATCAAAAAAATCTGAAAAAAAAACAAATCATGGACAAAATCAAGCACCTGTCATCTGTGCGGTGAAATCACTGATCTGTACATGCCTCAGTTATTTCCACTGCAGACTTCTTCCAGGTCCACTGAATAGCTGTCCGGTTCATACGGTAATCACTGCACCAGTGTGGCCTGCGCCTCCTGACATCCCGGTGCTCCCCGCGCGGCCCACGTGCCCCCTCCTCTGGGGAAGCGCGAGTAACTAGCTGCCTTCTCAGTGCCAATCGTCTTCTGACCTGTCGGCCTCGCCACATCCCAAGTTTGCTATCGATTCATGATATTTTAGAAAACCTGGAGAGCCAAAAGCCTCCTATATAATTCGCAAGACCCTCAATCCAATTAAAAGCTTATACATCTGGGGAACTTGACCTTATCCTCGAGAAATAAAGCTAGCAGTAATCAACCTACCAACACCAAAGGTCAGTTTCAAGACTCTGGTGCCAACAGTCAGATGCTACTCTTGATACCAAAATATACATTCCTGTTGACCAGTTATTTTATTTTACTTTATCTTTGGCCGAGAGACATGTGGGATCTTAGTTCCCCGACCAGGGACCAAAGCTGTGCCCCCTGCAGTGGAAGCGTGGAGTCTTAGCCACTGGACCGCCAGCGAAGTCCCTTGACCGCTTGTTTTAAAAACAGTGCTTTCTGGAACAAAAGGACGGAAGTGGGTCACAGGCAGGCCTGGCTACAGGCTCCACACACGGACCAGCTTCTGGAGTCCCATATACGTGTTTGCTTGATGAAAGGGTTTCATGTCGAAAGCAGTATTGCAAACTCTGCCTTTAGACTGTCAGTCTCCCCTTGCTGAAAGTCCTAATAGACACAGAATTATTTCCATAGACACTTTCCAAAGCTGTAAACATTTTATTTCTCCCACACGTGAGTGATTCCTGCTGGGAATATTAAGAAAGAAGAAACCAGGGCTGGGAAGAGAAAATGGAATGATTGATAGAGCAAGCGGAGCCGTTCTGGTCCTGCAGCGTGAGATGGTGGAAGGATCAGGGCACATGCCATGATCACTTATACAAGCGAGACCAGTAGACCCTGGGGGGCTCGGGGCGACCACCGGGAAGAGAAGTGAACAAGAACTCCAGGCCAGAGAAAATCAGACAGACACCAAACACATCGATCATAAACTCAAGGAGGAAAGAAACCCCCTAGATTGCATCTCCCCTGTAACAAAGCCAAGTGCACAGCTAAGAATAGCTTTTCATCTCTGGTGGACTTGTGGGGGGTGGAGGGGTCAAAGGGAAGCGAATCTTCATGACTGTTCACTCCAAGGACTGCTCATTCGATGGAGTCACACGATGCAGTGCCTTTAGTACTAATGCCCTTCTAGACAAAGACCCTGGAGCACTTCCACGTAGCAGGTTCTCTTTATTGCTTCATTACAGCAAAAACAATTTTCATAAGAGCCTTTATAGGTCACCTGTAACCTCCAAAACCACAGTGTAATTATCTTACGTGCAGGCTCAGCGGCCATGGCTCACGGGCCCAGCCGCTCCGCGGCATGTGGGATCTTCCCGGACCGGGGCACGAACCCGTGTCCCCTGCATCGGCAGGCGGACTCTCAACCACTGCGCCACCAGGGAAGCCCTGTAATTATCTTGCATGTGATCTTAAGATACTACGGAGGCAAATGGAAGCTATGAACAAACAGCTGGGGTAAGAGAAAGGTGACGGCCTCCCTAACGGTGGGATCTCAGCACGCCCCTGCTCTCCTCAGGCGTTGCCCCTGTCTGGGGAAGACAAGGATGGGGACCAAATCTTGCCTGGTGAGGGTAGGGGATGCTTCAGGCAGGTTAAAGGGCACGGCGAGGTGCGAGGCACTGCCACACCACAAGACAATTCTCAGACACCGCCTGGTCCGTCAGCAGGCGAGTTTCACATCCCCCAGGGCTGGGAGGGCACTTACCGAGCGCTTGTCGGCCTCCGCCCCTTGCTGGCCCTGCAGACATGCCGTGAGCTTCTTGTGTGTGCTGTGGGAGACCTGCTTCACCAGCTCCAGCCGCTTCTCCACCTGTGGACAGAGCAGTGGGTGGGGCTTCTGGGTGAGGGGAGGTCAGAAGTGGGGTCACGGGGTCTGGACAATCAAGGGACAAGACTGACTCAGGTTTCTGCAGAGACAACATCCAATACAGGAGAACAGGAGGGGAATCACAGACTCAGGGACTCTCTGCTAACCATGCAATCAAACGCCTTCAAATGTCTCCTGAAAAACCTCACCCGGACTGGTGTCCACAAGGCAAGGGGCTACCATAAAGGATAAAAGCTGTGTCTCTAAATAGACCGGATAAGCAGCAGTGGAGCAGCTTGGACAGCATCGGGAAGGGCTCGGCTGTGAAAGGTAATATGTGTCTTGGGCACCTATGAGCTACAGGCCAGCGACAACCTTACCTGAAGAAGGTCTTCGCTCAGAACTTCAGTCTTCTCTGCCCTAAAGAGAAAATGGAGAGACATATCGGTTAAAAAAACAAAACAAAACAAAACTAGGAATATAGTCTCATAATTACTCTCCACTCTCTCCCCACTTATAGAGAGATTAGAAAAACAGAGACATTAATAGCAGCATTTTTTTTTTTTGCGGTACGCGGGCCTCTCACTGTCGTGGCCTCTCCCGTTGCGGAGCACAGGCTCCGGACGCGCAGGCTCAGCGGCCGTGGCTCACGGGTCCAGCCGCTCCGCGGCATGTGGGATCTTCCCGGACCGGGGCACGAACCCGTGTTCCCTGCATCGGCAGGCGGACTCTCAACCACTGCGCCACCAGGGAAGCCCTATAGCAGCTATTTTTTTAAAATTTTATTGAAGTATAGTTGACTTACAATGTTGTGTTAATTCCTGCTGTACCGCAAAGTGACTCAGTTATACATATATATTCAATATATGCTTTTTCATCTTCTTTTCCATTATGGTTTATCCCAGGATATCGAACATAGTTCCCTGTGCTCTACAGTAGGACCTTGTTCTTTATCCATCCTATATACACAAGTTTGCATCAACAGCAGCTATTTCTAACAAGAGAGAATATAGACAGTACTGGAATTTACTGGAACCTCAAGGAACCAGCATTCCAGCAAAAACATGGTAAACAAGATGGTCTGAGGAGTCCTGCTGCTACAGCATGGAAACTGGATAAAGCACAACAAACACACTTCTGTCTCCAGGTTATTTTTTTCCAAGTAATAGAATTAAGTAGGTTCCCCTACCCATCCCCCTTGGTCTCCCCCAAACAAACAAGCAAAAGTAGCTTGAAAATCTGAGCAGAGATCAACAGCAAACACAGAGACAGCACTGAGTCCTGCTGACAAATGCAAATGCCACCACTGAGATCCGGTCACCACTGTGAGCCCCCCCACCCCACCCAGAAAGTGAGGGGCTGGAACCAGGGGTTAACACATTCAGGGAAAGAACTTGGATGCCGGCTGGAGTGTCCCAACCTGTTAGCAACCCCTGTCTCACATCAGAGGAGAATGCAAATCTTCTTGGAGCAAAGCACAAAGAGATACACTCAAAAACACAACAGATAAATCAAAATATAAACTAACCCACAGAAAGGAAAGAAAAAGAACACAAGGGACTTCCCTGGGTGGCGCAGCGGTTAAGAATCCGCCTGCCAATGCAGGGGACACGGGTTCGATCCCTGGTCTGGGAAGATTCCACATGCCGTGGAGCAACTAAGCCTGTGTGCCACAACTACTGAGCCTGCACTCTAGAGCCCGCCAGCCAGAACTACTGAAGCCCGCATGCTACAACTACTGAAGCCCACGTGCCTGGAGCCCATGCTCCGCAACGAGAAGCCACCGCAATGAGAAACCTGTGCACCACAACGAAGAGTAGCCCCCGCTCACCACAACTAGAGAAAGCCCACGCGCAGCAACCAAGACCCAACACAGCCAAAAAGAAATAAATAAATTTAATTAATTTTTAAAAAGAACACAAAACAATAAAAAACAGAAAGAACAAACATAAAACAAAAAATTAAATGGCAGACTTAAGCCTTAACATAGTCATAATTATATTAAATGTAAATGGCCTAAATATGCCAATTAAAAGATAGACTGACAGAGTGAATTGAAAACATGCTATCTATGAGAATCTCACTTCAAATATGACACAGGCAGGCTGAAGGTAAAAGGGTAGGAAAAGATATCATGCAAACATTTATCAAAAGAAAGCAAAAGTGGCTATATTAATGTTAGAGAAAGTAGATTCAGAATAAAGAAAATGACCAGAAACATAGAGGAGCATAATATAATGATAAAAGGATCAATCCACCAAGAAGATGTAGCAATCTTAAATGTGTATGCACTAAACAAAGCTGCAAAAATATGTGAAGCAAAAACTGACAGAACTGAAAGGAAAAACAGACAAATCCACATAAAGACTTCAATATCCCCTCTCTCAACAGCTGACAGACCAGCTAGATAGAAAACAAATCAGCAAGAATAAGTAAGAACACAACAATTCAATTCACCAACAGAATTTAACTGTTCATTTTATGAAGCTAGCATTCCTTTGATACCAAAACCAGACAAAGAACAGTAATAAAGAAAGCTAACTATAGACCAATATTCCTCATGATATAGATGCAAAAATCCTTAACAAAATATTACCAAATATAATTCAACAACCTATAAAAAGAATTTTTCACCATGACCAACCTAGGTTTAGTCCAGGGATACTATTCCAGGGGTTTTTTAATCAATCAATGTAATTTACCATATTAATAGATCAAAGAAGAAAAACTACATGATCATATTAATCGATGTAGAAAGAGCATTTGACAAAATTCAACACCCATTCTTGGTGAAAACTCTCAGAACACACAGAAGAGACAGAAGAGAACTTCCTCAAATTGATAAATAAATCTGCGAGGAAAAAAAAAAAAAAAACTAACCCTGTAATTAACATTATGCTTAATGGTGAAAGACTAGATGCTTTCCCCCCTAAGCCTGGGATCAAGACAAGTATGTCCGTACTCAACATTCATTCAGCATAGTGCTGGAAGTTTGAATCAGTGCAATAAGGCAAGAAAAGGAAATAAAAAACATATAGATAGGAAAGGAACAAATAAAAATGTCCCTATTTCCAGATGACATGCTTGTCTATGTAGAAAATGCCAAGGAATCTACCAAAAAAAAAAAATTCCTAGAGCTAATAAATGAGTTCAGCAAGGTTGCAGGACATAAGGTAAACATACAAAAATAAATTTTATTTCTATACACTAGTAATGAATACATTAATACTGAGACTAAAAATAAAATACTATTAACAACTGCTTTAAAAAATAAAATACTTAGGTATCAATTTATAAATATATGCAAAGAATGCGTCTGTTGAAAACCACAAAATAATAAAAAAAAGATCTAAATAAAGGGAGAAATACTGTGTCTGTGGATTGGAAGACTCAACCTAATAAAGATGTCAATACTCAGAAAAATAGTCATGATTAAATGCAATCCCAATCAAAATTTCAACAGGATTTGTTGTAGATACAGACTGATTCTAAAATTGACATGAAACTGCAAAGGAAGTAGAAAACCTAAAACAATTTTTAGAAAGAATAAATTTGTAGTACTCACTACCCAGTTTTAAGACTTACTATAAAACTAAGTTATCAAAAGAATATGGTAGTGGGCTTCCCTGGTGGCGCAGTGGTTGAGGGTCCGCCTGACGATGCAGGGGACACGGGTTCGTGCCCCGGTCCGGGAAGATCCCACATGCCGCTGAGCCTGCGTGGCCGCTGAGCCTGCACATCCGCTGCAACGGGAGAGGCCACAACAGTGAGAGGCCCACGTACCACACACACACACACACACAAATATGGTAGTGAAAGGGCAGAAAAACAGATCAGTGGGACAGAATAAGGAAAATGGACCTAGACAGATGTAAGCAACTGATTTCTGACAAAGATGCAAAGGAGGAAGAAGAGTCTTTCTAACAAATTGTGCTGGTACAATTGGATATTCATATGCAAAACTATGAACTTTGACCCATGCTTCACATCATGCACAAAAATTCACTCATAATGGCTCACAGACCTAAATACAAAACATGAGACTATAAAACTTTTGAAGAAAACATGAGAAAATATCTTTGACCTTCAGTGAGGCGATGAGTTCTTAGAAACAACATCAAAAGGATAATCCGCAAAACAAACAAAAAACGGGATACATTAGACTTCATCTAAATTAAAAGCTTTGGGGCTTCCCTGGTGGTGCAGTGGTTAAGAATCCGCCTGCCAATGCGGGGGACACGGGTTCGAGCCCTGGTCAGGGAAGATCACACATGCCGCGGAGCAACTAAGCCTGTGCGCCACAACTACTGAGCCTGTACTCTAGAGCTTGCGAGCCACAACTATTGAGCTCGCGTGCCACAACTACTGAAGCCTGTGCGCCTAGAGCCTGTGCTCCACAACAAGAGAAGCCACCGCAATGAGAAGCTCGCACACCGCAACGAAGAGTAGCCCCTGCTCGCCGCAACTAGAGAAAGCCCGCACACAGCAACGAAGACCCAACGCAGCCAAAAATAAAAATTAAATGAAAATTTAAAAAATGAAATAAAATAAAAAAGACTGACCCGAGGAAGGAGGTGGGCTAACAAGTGATGCTAATTTTAGGAAGCCTGGTATTTTGGGCCTCATCTTTGTAAATGAAAGAGCATTGTTCACTATCAAGACAATGAACACTACTATTTTCAGAGGATGAGTCATTCTACAGGATGATAGGCACCGTGTAGGTGACATCTGGGTACAAGTTATGTCTTTTCGTTTTATTTTTTACACCAATAGACTAAAGCAAAACAGAGCCTTGGCAAATGGATCTAAAAACTGTGCACTGTTCTTCTGATGGGCTTTAGAAGAACAATCACTGCCACCCACAAAAATCTTGATTGTCAGCAGTGTCATACATTAGCTTGTCAGGTCACAGCAGCATTTCCCAGAATGTGTTCCAGGAAAAGATAGACTCATTAGACACCCTGAAGAAAAAGGTTCTGTGGACAAATAAGTTAGCAAACACTGAAGGCTCTATTCTCCATTAACAGAGCTTCATTAAAATATTAAACGCTCTGAGAAGTCCTGTAGGAAATTTAAATGGCTTAATTTTGGCTAACTCGTCATTTCCCAAATCTATAAAAATATATTTCACATAACACCAGTTAACGACTACACCCTGCGTGCTGACTATAGTTTAGGAAACATGAAGATGAAGGTAATATTCACTACAGAACATCTTGGAGACTGCTACCTTGGAGTTCTGGCCTCATCACAGAAAGACACTTGGTTGGATTGAGAGCCAAACAATGAGGACTCGCAGCTGTCATTACAGAAGTCACGGAAGGAAACAGTGAGGCTGCCTTTAACGCAGAAATAGTCTCATTACAAAACATTTCAGACAGTAAGTCACCAAGTTACAACACCCAAGAAGTTGTCCAATGCTCTCAATTTGTCTGTCACTAATATTTTCAGCACCTGTTGCTCTCTTTCTATTTGCAGACTCTCAGGCTGGGTCCCATGGATGTCCCCGTCTCCAGCATCTTCCCATTCATCATTCACACTGCCTTTAGATATTCTTCCTAAAATGTCCCTTTTACCTAATGCCAAAGAGGTGCTCTGCTAAGTGCTTTACAAGCTTTATACCACTGTTTAAAAATGTACCTGAGATTTGTTTCAATCAGGTAGATAAGACATGCAGATGTGGAACTGTCATGAAGAAACTTACGCTTACAGGTTCCTAGAATCAGGAGGCATGGCACACCATGCAGGGACACACAAGGATACACCAGGGCAGGTCAAGAGGCAGAGAGAGCTAGGGGACAGTGTGGGCAACAGTCTTTACTGTGGTTTCCACAAGAAGGATGGGTTTACAAAGCAAGGACGCTGAGCAGGTTTAAAGTGGGATAATTTGAGTAATTTTGGTGGGCTCTGGGCTATGGTGGGGAGGGCCCTAATAGTCCAGCACTTGGCCCTGGAGTGATTTAGGGGCAGGAGGATACTGTCCAGACTACAGGAGCCTGAAAAGAGGTGGGTGGAGGAGGTATGGATTCAGAATTGGTTCTTTGCATATCAAAGACGTGCTTTCAGGCAAACTGTTTGCTCTTTCTAGGAATTAGCCAGGCCTCGGAGGGGCAGTCTCTCCCAAGTCAGTGAGGCTTCAGATGCCCGAGCACCTGGGATACAGAAAACATAGTGAATACAATCACTCATTCCTTAAAAAAAACCCTGGAAGGTGTTATTATCCCCATTTTTTTAAACAGGAAAATGAGGTTACTCTGAATTAAGTCATCACCTTAGTGCAATATACCAAAATATAGTCCTGGAGCTACAACAACAGCATCACTTTCAAACTTGTTAGAAATGTAAATTCTCCAGCCCCAACCAGACCTACTGAGTCAGAAATACTGGGAGTGAGCTCCAAAATCTGTTTTAATATGCCCTCCAGGTGACTCCAACGCGTGTTAAGAAACACTGGTGCATGGAATAAAATCTAAGAATCTCTGCTTTGGAAAATCCTACTGAGTCAACGAATTTATCTCTTCAAGGTCCTCCAAACTGTCCCCACTGTTCTATGCCCAGGCATCTCCCGCTCTTCATTCTGGCCCCTTCCAAGAGGAGGGAGCTGTCAAGCTGCCATAATCAGACCAGCAGCAGAATTTATCAGCAATAATTGATGCTAGACTCTAATGGAGCAATTCCAAAGTTCTGAGTGAAAATTCATTTCAATCCAAAAAGAAAAAAAATTATGATAACTTATCAGTCAAGTATAGAGGCAAAATAAAATCATTTTTAGAAACAGAAAAGGACGTTACCTCTCTTTCCGAGAAAACTCCTTGAGGATGCACTCCAGAAAAAATAAGGATAAACCTTTAATCCAGTAAGAAATGACAGAAATAAACCTGAGACCAGCCAAGAGGAAATCCCAGGATGTCAGACCCGCAGGAGGCTCGGAGAGCAATAAATACAAATTGGAACTCAGTGGCCTCTAAGATGAAGAGAGCAAACAAAATAATAGATGAAATGAGTAAGCTGGAAGGTATGAAGGCATATGATTCTCCCAATAGAAAAAAAGCAAGATAATCCCAAAGAAATTCCAGGAAAAGTACCCAAGAAAGATAGGATTCAAATATGAATCAAAAAACAAACAAACAAATATGAATCAAAGTAAAGTGATGCATGATTGAATCATCTGTAGAACGTTAAGAAAAGAGTATTTATTTAACCTTGGCACTAGGCAAAGTCTCCTTTATCTGGGTAGATATCTTTATGTTGGAACCACAGAGCATGAACTATTATTGACATATTACTTGGCTCTGCAATGAACAACATTTAAGTAGCTACAAAAGAAGTACTTAGTTGACTGCTGAACTTTTAGAATCAACCCATGAACAAAGCACAGAAGACATAATTATGATGATGAGAGAATGAATGTAAATTTTATCAATCTTCAAGATGTGAAAAAGAGAAAGAGAAAAAAAGGGAAAGGAAAAATGGGAAAGAAAGGAAAGAAAGAGGGAGAAGCAAACAGTTGAGAGAGGTGAATAATGCTCAGTAAAGCCAGCCAAGAGAAACTGTACCATCTGTGGCAACTGCAGAGAGGTTTAAACATAAGACGTAAAACGCTCTTTGTTACAACTATTGAAAAAATAGGTATGGAGGGGAAGGCAAGTGGTATAATAGAATCAAAACCCCATCTCCCCAACAGGAAGTAAATTATGTGTTTGTGGGTATATGAGAGAGAACCAACAGGACAAGCGTATTATTTAAAGATGGGGGGCTGGGCTTCCCTGGTGGCGCAGTTAAAAAAAAAAAAAAAAAAAAAAAAAAAAAAAGATGGGGGGGCTAAATTACAGAGGAATTGAATACAGAAGTCATTAAAAGTAATTGTCTCCAGAGAGCAGGGCTGGGAGAGGAATCAGGGTAAGGCGGCTGATACCTTTTCATTATAAGTCCTTCTCTACAACTTGATTTTTTAAAAAACCGCATCCACCTATTATTTTGATTTTTAAGGGACAAGGTTGCTGAAGGCATGGAAGACAGGTGTGCTCACCACAGCTGGTGGAAGCATGAAATGGTACGATCTTTCTTTTTTTTTTTTGCGGTACGCGGGCCTCTCACTGTTGTGGCCTCTCCCGTTGCGGGGCACAGGCGCCGGACGCGCAGGCTCAGCGGCCGTGGCTCACGGGCCCACCCGCTCCGCGGCATATGGGATCATCCCGGACCGGGGCACGAGCCCGTGTCCCCTGCCTCGGCAGGCGGACTCCCAACCACTGCGCCACCAGGGAAGCCCGGTACGATCTTTCTTGAAGGCAATTTGGCAATATATTTTAAAAGCCTGAAAATATAGAAAACCTTTCTCAAAGTAACTTAAATGGAGGAACTCATCCTGAAGAAATAACTGAGGATGTAGATAAAGATTTAACTGTAAGAAAGGTCACCACAGCATTGCTCTATGGAGGTCTACGTTTATACTTAATCTTTTGTTTCCAGCCCTTCAGTATATGGATATATTGGAAAAAATCCAAAGATCTTCCCTCAAATCCAAAGGGATTGTTTAAATGGATGGACTTTCATGTAAGTATGAAAAATGATGACATATATTTGACATGTAAAGGTACTGATAAATTAAGCGAGAAGGAACAAGCTATAAACCGGGTACGCACAGTAAAAAAACATACATACACGGATACTCAGAAGCAAAAAAAATATGCTAAGGTGTACGTCAAAGTGTTGTCAGCCCTCTGTTCTTCCCTTGTGTTGAACGTTCTAATTCTTCTATTGATACAAGAGACTGTATAAGTATTGTAAAATGTATTGCAAAGGTGGTTACCGGGGGCTGGTGGGGAATTACTGTTTCATGGGTACAGTTTCAGCTTTGCAAGGTGAGGAATTCTATGGATGGATGGTGGTGATGGTAGCACACAAATGTGAATGTGATTAATGCCACTGAGCTGCACACATAAAAATGGTTAAGATGGTAAATTTATGTTGTATTTTTACTACATTTAAAAAACAAAAATAAATTTTAAAAATATTTAAGGCAGTGAAAATATGTTGTGTGATACTATCATGATGGATATGTTTATATATACATTTGTCCAGATCCACAGAATGGACAGCACCAAGAGTGAACCCGAGGTAAACTATGAACTTTGGGTGATTATGATGCGTCAGTGTAGGTTCATCCTTGGTAACAAATGTAACATGTAACCCTCTGGTGAGTGGTGTTGATTAATGAGGGAGAACATCCATGTGCGGGGGGAGGGGGTTTATGGGAAATCTCTGTACCTTTCTCTCAATTTTGTTGTAAACCTAAAACTGCTCTAAAAACAAAGTCTTTAACAAACAAAGTGATTGTATTACAAAATAATGTAAACTGGAATATTTTACGTCACCTGTGATAAATTTATGAACACAGCAAGTTATACACACCATATTTTAATACTGCGAGGGTTAACCAAATGAGTACATCTCTAAGAGGAGTTTTAAAGGTATTGCGAAGATTTTAGATTCTCTCCCACGTTACTTTTTCCCTAGTCCCAAAACAGGAATACTCTTGCTGGTTCCAAAATATCCAGGCATTATTTTTTAATCTCTAATCCAAACCCTACCAATTCCTCATTGCTTCCTCTGAGTCTTTCCAACAGTATCCATCGTTTCCAAGGACGTTTTCGAGCCCCACGGTTAATGAGTACTTCCCTCTGGAAAATAAGGTTTAAATCTCAAATGTCTTGATACTTATTATACTAAATCTTTAAATATGTATTTCTCGTGCTCTCCAAATAACTTTATGCTGGTTTAAGGTAAGAATATATACTTTAAAAATAACGCATAATGTGCATAAGAGCATACATAATATATTAATGATTATTCATAATATTTAAATTAGTAATGTTAATTATATAATATTCTTATGCATTTTTATGTATTATTTTAAATGTCTTTTTGTTTTTAATTTCTCACAATTTTTCGAACATGGACCAGGGTTGTGAAGAATGTGCTTTCCCCATGATTTTGGAAGTGATTTTAGGATGCAAATACAGGGGTCTCGGTGATATCTGATCTCTGGAGTTGTTACGGGCTAAGTTATGTTCCCCCCAAAACTCCTATGTGGAAGTCCTAACCTCCCTTACCCTAGAATGTGACTGTATTTAGAGACAGGGCCTTTAGAGAGGTGATAAAGTTAAAATGAGGTCATTAGGGTGGGCCCTTATCCAGTATGACTGGTGACCTCATAAGAAGAGGAGATCAAGACCAGACACACAAAGAGACGACCATGTGAGGACACAGGGAGAAGACAGCCATCTGCAAGCCAAAGAGAGAGGCCTCAGAAGGAACCAACCCCGTGGACACCTTGATCTCAGACTTCCAGCCTCTGAAATTATGAGAAAATAAATTTCCTAAGCCCCCCCAGTGGTGGCACTTTGGCGGCCCCTGCAGACCCACCCGTGAGTGCATTCTGCATCTTCCACCTCCATTCCCTCATGGTCACTTGTGAAATCTGAGCGCTGTGGGCCTTTGTGGTTTTAAGGATGGATTATAGCATGATCTCGGGGCCACAGAACAGAGTAAAAACCACTGCACGACTATCACACTGTCCTCTGCTCATGATCTGGGGTCCGTGTTTGTCAGAGACCAGGGTCTGGTGGCCAACAGAACAGGACCTGATGTGTTTCCTGAAAGTGAAGGGATTAAACGGCTCAGGATGAACAGATTCCAAGCCATTCTTGGGGGCAATTTTCACGGTATCTGTCATTGCAGAAGGGTTCTCTGGGGTGGAGTTTAAGTGTGATTCTCTCTGAAGTTAAGGCCTGGACTCAATGACTTGCCAAGGTCCTTTTCTGGTCTATGGTTTGGGCACAGTTTTAAAAATAAACCTGTGATCCAAGACCAACGGAAAGTGGCTTGGAAGTACAGGTCTCTGAGGGGCAAGTCTGTGACACTGAAAATGACAGAATACCCTGGTGCCCAGCTCCAGTGTGACCTGCAGATTTTACACGGGGAGGCTGGCCCCAGGGTCCAGCGGGCAGGATTTTGGACACAATTCACTATGGCGAGAGGGCCAGGACCACAAATGTGGGCTTACTCGTTACTAGCCTCCTGCTCTTGGCAGTCCTGGCAGGACAGGGCTCAGACAGACCAACACAATGTTATCTTGCTAAGATAGGTGCTATCCCAGAAGTGTCCCCATCCAGACAAAACACTGATGTCAGGGCTTCTGGCCTCTCTTTTGGTGTCCTTCTCTACCCCCCAGGCACCCCCTCTCCACCACTCTCTCAGTTCTGTCTTAGAACCGTTACCTGTCATACTCCCTAGTGGGCGAGAGGAACATATTTTAGACCCCGTCCCCACACTCTTTCTCAAGTGCGGCTCAATTCATCTCCAAGCCACACTGTGAGGGCTCCCAGGTAGGGATGCAGCCATAAATGAAGCCAGGCGGACCACGGTCCAGGCTGATGCTGTGGGCTGCGGAAGCAAGGGGGTTCTGATGATGCTGTCAAGGTTAGGGTTTGGGGGGAAAACTTTTCCAAGCAAAGTAGCCCAAACCTCAGTTTGTCTGGCATCAAAAATATCAAGGCAAACGATGAAATGCAGATGTTAAAAATCAGCTTTCTCCCAGTGGTAGGGCAAGAACCCAGGAGAGGAGAGGAGAACCCCGATTTGATTTATAAAGGAACTTCCTTCCCCTGAAATCGTAACTGAACCTAATCTCCTCTATTTACACATCAGTAGAAGATAATTATGTCCCCCACCAAGCTGTTTCTCCCCTGATCCACGAGAAGAAACACTTAGAACATGTTTATTTTTCCAATGACCCTCTCCCACCGCCAGCTCTCATCCCCACTCCTGAGTTTGGTCGCCATTTGACTTGAGGCTATTATTAGCTTTTTCCTTCAGAGCTTGTCTGTTTTGTTGCAATAATCACTACGTAGCATACACAACAGATTCCTGGCAAAAATCATCTCATCTGTTTCGGCTAAACTACCTATTGGTCGCAGGATTCACTGCTCACTACTCTTTTCTGTCCTCTTTTAGTTTCTGTAGCTCCCCATCAGATTGGCCATTTTGCCAGTTTTCCCCTGCTAAATTATACAAATAAGTAAATAAATAAACAAACTCTGAGGCCTCCATGCCCTTAAAAAGTGATGTTACATGAGTAATAAACAGATGTTATAGGAGTATAACTCCAAAGCCTTTATGTGTTAACCTTACAAATTGCATAACCAGGTTTGATATAGGACTTTTGATGATAACCTTTTTGTCCATAAGTCTGTAGATATTGTTTAACGGTCTTCTCCCTTCTGGAGCTGCTGATAAGAAGTCTGATATTAGTCTACTTCTTCTGGTTCTGTCTGTCCAGATGTGCAAAATTTCTCTTTATCTGTAAAATTCTAGAATTTCACCAGGAAACATCTATACACATAGCTTGAAACATTCATCCACCCTGCCTAACTTGTCAACTCAGAGAACTCTCCTTCTACTTTTACTTAACAGTTGCTCTTCTCTCTGGTTCTTTTTCTCCTCCGGGTTCACGTTAAGTCTCTTGAATCTGACCTCCAAGTTTCTTATCTTTTCCCTCACGCTTTTCACCTCCAAATGCCTTTGCTCTGTGGCCTGAGAAATCTGTTTCTCTTGATCTTCTAGAATAGAGAGTCATTATGTTCTTAGCAGTGACTACTTTTTACATGCATCTGGAAAATAGTTCCTTATAATGTGGAAACAACGTTTTCAGTTCCAGGAAGTCTTTTATTTATCTATTTTATTTACTACACTGGTATTTTCTTGAGAGTTCACTGCATTTTGTTCAAGTGCTCTTCCATCTCTTTCTTCACCTCTACCTCGACAGGAGCTATTTCTTCTAGTTTTGAGTTTGCGCTCCTAACTTCCTGTTACCATGCCCTTGGAAGTGAGCTGCGATGGTTCCCTGCCTACGCACAGGTACGTGTCCCTCAGCACCTGCACAGGTTAGGCTACTGGTGTTGAGTCAGTAGGACAAAAGCAGATGGGGGGAGATACAGCTCCCTGCAGGCTGGTGTTGAAGAGTTAGAGGAGGTACCACAATGGTACTGGATGGCAATGCTCATCGTTTGCGAATCACAAAGTTAAGAAGTAATTCAGCCTCCCAAGTCAGTCCTCGCTGAACCTTTTGCGGTCAAAAGTCTCAAATAGGAAACTCAAATCAAAACTACAATGATGTACCACCTCACACAAGTCAGAAGGGCCATCATTCAAAAGTCTACAAACAACAAATGCTGGAGAGGGTGTGGAGAAAAGGGAACCCTCCTACACTGTCGGTGGGAATGTAAGTTGGTGCAGCCACTATGGAAAACAGTAAGGAGGTTCCTCAGAAAAATAAAAATAGAATGACCATACAATCCAGCAATGCCAGTGCTGGGCATATATCCAGACAAAACTATAATTCAAAAAGAAACATGCACCCCTATGTTCATAGCAGCACTATTCACAATAGCCAAGACATGGAAACAACCTAAATGTCCATCAACAGATGAATGGATAAAGAAGATGTGGTACATACATACAACGCAATACTACTCAGGCATAAAAAAGAATTAAATAAGGCCATCTGCAGCACCAGGAATGCAACCAGAGATGATCATACTAACTGAAATAAGTCAGAGAGAAAGAAATACCATATGATATCACTTACATGTGGAATCTAAAATACGACACAAATAAACCTAACTATGAAACAGAATCACGGACATAGAGAACAGACTGGTGGTTGCCAAGGGGAAGGGGGGTTGGGGGATGGATGGAGTGGGAGGTTGGGGTTAGCAGATGCAAACTAGTATATACAGTATGGATAGACAACAAGGTCCTACTGTAGAGCACGGGGAATCATATTCAGTATCCTACAATAAACCATAATGGAAAAGAATATTTTAAAATGTATATATATGTAAACTGAATCACTTTGTTGTACAGCAGTAATGCAGCATTGTAAACCAACTATACCTCAGCTAAAAAACAAAATTTTTTTTAAATAGCAAATAGCTCCTGCAAGACAAACAAGTGCTTACACTAAGGATTGAGGCGGGATTAGCCTACACCACCCTGGCCTCTCAATTCACAGCAGTTGCCCCCTCCCCCCCAAAAACCACCCAAATGCACACACAAACAATTGAGCCCAGCACTGTCTCTCATCTCTGGATATCCTAGGTAAATTCTTGGCTTCAGACTCAACCTCGGAATCTTTGCCACTATGGCAGAAAGTAGTTTTCAAAACGGCAGGATTTCCAGTCCTACGTGCCCCGCCAGGGCACTTCCACTGCTCCATCAGGAGGTGAAGTTTATTTCCATCCTCTTGAACCTGGGAGGGCCTTTGTGGCTGCACAGAAATACCTTCCCAGGCTAGGTCGTAAGGATGCTCAGTCCTAAAACCCAGCCACCGTGTTGCGAAGAAGCCCAAGCCACACAGAGTGGCCACGTGTGGGTATCTGGCCAACAGCTCTAGCTAAGGTCCCAGGTGATGGTCAGCAAAGACCTCCAGACAGGTGAGCAAACCTTCAGATGAACCAGACAGGTGAGCAAGCCTTCAGATGAACCCGCCTCAGCATCTGAACCATCACGGCCACCATCGAGCGCAGCAGAAATGAGCTGTCCCCTCTGAGCCCCGCCCAAGAGCAGATTCATGAGGAAAACGTCATTGTCACTTTAGGTCACTAGTTTTTGGGGTGGTTTGTTATACCACATTACTAGATAACCAGAATGGTCACCATGGTCCACCATGCTATTCCACACAAGAAATCAAGGACCTGGGCTCAGACCAGCTTCTCCCTAGAATCCTCCAGCATTCATATTTTGATGCAGAATTTCCATCATTCTCAACAAGGATTCACGTTATCTCCAGCTTTCTTGGTCTTAGGGATGGCTTTGAGAAGATTCTAGAGCCATCCACTTCTTTGGTACTAAAATGACTGTCAGTGAGAGGTAAAATGGGAGGAAACTGGCATAAAATAATAATTCTATTTTATGCAAGTATAGCAGAGGAAGACATGTAAATGTTATGTCAGTTCTCGGGTTGAGATGCAAATATTTTGAGTTGGCTCAGTGAATGACATTAGATTTTATAAATTTTAGGGGAAACTACCTGTACCTGACAAGCATGAATTCACTTAACTAGGTCAAGGAGTTTTAGAAACGTGGGGTAACGGCGTCAGCAGGCAGAGGTCCTCGCTTCTCTCTGGGCTGTTGATTCTCCAGGGAAGCTTCTTAGCCTCTCCAAGTTCCCTCATCCGTTATGCGAGGAAATTGGGCTCAGTGACCTTTAAGCAGATCCTGTGAGCTCAGCCATTCTGTGGACATTTAATGAATATTCATATGTCGATACCAAGAACATGCTGTCCACCCAACCGCATCATTTCACATATGGAAGAACTGAAGACAGCCTGAGAGTTAGCAAGCAAGTGAGAGATTAAGAGACGGAGAGGAAGAAACAGAATCCCCACCATCGGAACAATACGCTACCATGAAACTCTGCTTGTGGGATCAACCCAGATGTTCTCGGTATGCAGCTGCACCCCATGATCTGAAGAGCAATAAAACAGGGATTCACTCATGTCCTGCCCGTGGGATCTCTGCTACCAACCTCACAAGGAGGAGCCACGCAACGATGTGGCACAGAAATGTCTGGCCACCAACATCATTCCAATGACCCAATCACAGGTCTGTGCCACCCGCTTCCCATGCTTCGCCCGCTCCCGCCCACTTCAACTGAAGCAAGCTGCTTCCCCGCGTGGCCCTGAGTGGCTGGCCGTGACTCCTGCCTCTAAGGGACCGTGAGTGATAAAAAGCTTCTTCCATCCTGGCAATCATTTGCATGTCTATGGGTCTCAATCCACCTCCTCGAGACAAGTCCCAGGTACGTTTTAGAGCAGAAGGTGGCAGACGGGACTCCACAAGAACAGGGGGACATCTCAGGAAGTACTGAGAGAGAAGAACAGAGGAGAGTCAAGGGACGATCTTTAGGTCCTGGGTGCCAGCCCAATATGTGGGCAGTAAAGCGGCCTGGAAAGTTTCCGAGATGATGAGAACAGGTGTCTCCTGGGTCCGAGCAGACCCCCTAGGGTAAGAGCTTCACGCCAGGAAGAGGAGGGCAGATCCCTTCCTGTAGGACGTGTGAAAAGCTCCTGTACTCGTCTCCTAGGGCTGCGATAACAAAGTGCTACAGAGGGGCGGCTTCCACAACAGAAGTGTATTGCCTCACAGCTCTGGAGGGTACAAATCTGCAATCAAGGGGCTGGCTCGGGGGTTCCTTCCCAGGGCCGAGAGGGAGACTCTCTTCTAGGTTGTGGTTGCCTCGGGCATTCCTCGGCTGGTAGATGATGTTCCTTCTGTGTGTGGATGTCTGTCCAAATCTTCCCTTCTTATAAGGACACACACAACCCCACTGGATTAGGACCCACCCTAATGACCTCATCTTAACTCAATCATCCGTAAAGACTATTTCTACGTAAGGTCACCTTCCCAGGTGCTGGGGGTTAGGACTTCAGCATCTTCTGGGGGGACACAATTCAACCCGTAAGAGCTCCACATCCATTTCACTGGTGTTCTTTTTCTTTAGTTCATCCAGTTCACCCCTCTTTGCTACTTTCAAAGTGAAACCCAGAAGGTCAATAAAAGGGTTCAGATCACCAATTGTGATCATGCACTTCCTGTGTGTGTGTGTGTGTGTGTGTGTGTGTGTGGTCACCACAACACCAATTTTCAGACGGTAGCTGCGTGTCCTACAGTTCAATTCAGTTCTGACACCATCTAACTGAAGGCAGCATCTGATCCCACAGCTTAAGGGCTCAGTCTCACAAGACTGTCCCCCCTCCCCGACACACACACGTCAGATGCCAGTCCCAAGTCCTGGTTGTCAACTGGCCTTCTGATTGGCTATAGATTGAAGGTTCCAAAGAACCCATTCCTTGGGTTTGATTAATTTGCTAGAGTGGCTCACGGAACTCAAAGAAACATTTTCCTTACTAGATTACCGGTTTACCATAAAAGGATATAACTCAGGATCAGCCTCTAATCACAGGGTTGGTTTCCCTGACCACCAACCCCCATCCTCAGGTGCCATCCAAACGTCACCTATTAACATAACTAAAAAGCTAAAAAGACACCGTGATAGCTCTCACCACTTTGGAAATTCCAAGGGTTTTAGAAGTTCTGTGCCAGAAAGAGGACCAAGACCAAATACATATTTCTTATTATAAATCACAACGTCACAGGCTGAGAGCTTCAACTATGGAAAAGGAGTCTAGGAGGGTTGCTTTATCTGGCCTGATGCTAGAGCCATGAAAGGAATCCTTGCACACCTGCAGGATCCCCGCTGAAACAGTCAGCGGTGGCGACCCGCTGACTCCTCGTCCTCCCTCCTGGGCACCAAAGTGGAGGTGAGTGAGGGGCTCTGGCTGGGGCACTTCAAAGCTCATCACAGCTGCCAGAGGGCAGGGCAGGTAAAGGAAAGGGGATGAGATATGGCCGCTGTACACACAGCTCCTCTACTTGGCTGACCCGGGTGATTTTAGAACAGCAGACGTGGTCAGCACTTTTCATTCTTAAGATTCCTGTACCCACACACCATGGGCTAATACACCGCCGAAGGCTGACTACACATGTGGCATAAGTCTTCCCCCTGTTCCTCCTTCCAAGCTCGAGCAAATGCTGGCTTCTCAAAATATACAGAAGTGAGAACCTATGGGGTCCTGAGCACAAGGACAAACAGGACAAGTGACAGCAACCTTCCAACCCACTAGCACTGACTAAATGCATCTTCCTTACCAGCAACCCTAGCCTGAAAAGCAGATCTGCCCCGAATCGGACATAATCTTTAGCAACATCTGATGATACCTGATGAATAAATTTACAAGTCCCTTTATGGCATGGGGCAGGATATAAACAAATAAATAACATGAACAGCCAATGCAAGTAAAGCTTGTTAGTAGACAGAGTATCCTTTTATAGGAAACATGGTCTCGCACGAGGCATTTCCTAGAAAACGCAGCTAGCCCCAAGCCATTCTGCCATTATAGAATATTCTCCAGGACAGATGCATTGGAAAGCCTTTTTTTTTTTTATTCCACAAGAATATAAATCCACTCGTACCCAAAGAGCAGACACTCGATGGCAAGTATCCGTTTCCTACCTGTCTTAGTCTGTTCAGGTGACTATAACAAAACACCTTGGATAGCGTGGCTTACAGAGAACAGAAATTCATTTCTCACAGGTCTGGAGACTGGGAAGTCCACGATCAAGGCACCAGCAGATACGCAGTCTGGTGAGGACCCGCTTTCTGGTTGACAGCCCACGTTTTCTCCCTGTGTCTTCATGTGGTGGAAGGAACAAGGGAGGTTTCTGGGGTCTCTCTTATAAGGGTACTCCCATTCACAAGGGTTCCACCCTCATGACATAATCACCTCCAAATACCCTCACACTGGGGGATTAGGATTGTTAAAAAGAAACAGGCTAAAAATGGAGTCACTTGTGCTAAATCCCACGTCAGCAAACCGAGACTCAACACCTAACTGCAGTTTTGGCCTCTCACAGGAAAATGGCCTTTAACTAGTGACCAGCACTAGTGAGATTCTGCCTGATAGAACCCCTACCTTCCCCGAAAGGAAGGCGACCTTGCCTGAAACAATCCACTCTAGGCTAGAATCTTCCTTTGTCCATCCCCTTCTGCCTATAAAAGTCTTTCACTTTGCACAGCTTCCTCGGTGCTCCTTTCTATGTGCTAAGATGGGATTGCTGCCCGATTCATGAATCATTAGAGCAAATTAGATCTTCAAATTTACCCAAGTGAATTTTGTTTTTTTTAACAGGATTTACTGTATGAATTGTGTGTGTGGAGGGACACATATATTCAATCTCCAGCACCATGTGTGTAAGAGGAGAGGGGGACAATTATTCTATCTTATCTGGGCCGTGGCCAATTTCAACAGTTCCTGGTTCCCCAGTGGTCACATGGGGCTGTAGATCAGTCATGGCCAGATTTCGTCTGAATTACAGACGGCCTTGAGCTCTGGCTGGAAGGAACACCGTGAGCTGGGGCGTTCACCAAACGGCATGTGTCTGGCTTTTTGACAAAATATTCCTTTTCAACTCTCTAATCTGAATATTAATACTTAATCTGTCCTGAACTGTAGGTTCTCCAAATCCTCCTCAAATCATCAGCAGCTCATGAACCCAAGGGGTCTATTTAGGGTCTGATTAGTGCAGAACCTAGTAAAAGGATGAACTTTCCTTTTCAGATGGTGGCTGGATTCACATTTAATTAAGCGCCTGAGTCCCATGTGAGGTGACTTAGTATTTCAAAGTAATTCATTCCTTATCCTTTCAAATGCGGGGCTGGGGGGGGAGTGACGTCTAAAATACCACAATGAAGCATCCAATCCTTTGGTGGCTTAAGAGAGCTCACTGCGGGCCTCCTCAGGGAGGATTTAACCAGGTCCTCGCATAAGAACAAGCTTCCAGAGGAAGCAGCAGGAAGTGGGAAAAAAGGCCTGCTCTAGGACTCCAGAAATGGCTTTGCCATTAATTAGCTGCAGAGCAATGAGGTTCAGAGAAGTGAGGCGACTTTTTTTTTTTTTTCAATAAAGTCTGGCAAGAGGTGGGGGAAGAGTTTTGTTGGAAAACAAGTAGCATCATTATACTTCTAGGGATGTGTTATTTTCAGAATACGGATTACAGAAAGTAAATCTCAAAGTTTGGGAAGGCACAGTGATAACGCAGAAAATGCACAGAGAATGCATAGTCATAGGCAGTGTCTTCATTCATTAAAGAGCAACAAAACGTAAGTCCCCACTAAGTACCCTGCGGTATGTTAAAACCCGACATTCATTTAACGTTCCCAATAACCCCTGAGGTCGGGACTATTAATAACATCATTTTATTGATGGGGAAATTGAGGTTTAGCAAGCGTACATAATGCGCCCAAGGTCACAAAGCTTGGAGAAGCACCTTACGAATATAGTCTGAGCTCAGAGCCCACTTTCGCAACCTCTGTATCACCACAGCTTTTAAAAAAGTTTAGAGGGCTTCCCTGGTGGCGCAGTGGTTGAGAGTCCGCCTACCGATGCGGGGGACACGGGTTCGTGCCCCGGTCTGGGAAGATCTCACATGCCGTGGAGTGGCTGGGCCCGTGAGCCATGGCCGCTGAGCCTGCGCATCCGGAGCCTGTGCTCCGCAATGGGAGAGGCCACGACAATGAGAGGCCCGTGTAACAGGACAAAAAAAAAAAAAAAAAAAAAGTTTAGAGATCCTGGCAATCCCTAAAGTGCCTTCCAAATAAAATCTCCGATTATGGAAGACAGGGAGGCAGGGAAGGCAAAAATAAACTGCCTACTTCACAACTGCTTAGGGCTTAGCTCTCGATAGAGTTCTAAATATAGTCTTACTGCTTTTCAAAAAACAGCAGAAAACCATCGCTCGTCAGGCTACCTAGAGGGAAGCAGAGGGGAAGGACATTTCCCCGCCAGGCCCAGTAGACTTCCGGTTTCATCTGCCCTAACACCTCTGGAAGCAGCCACCCAGGGACAATGTGACAACTCCCATCCCTGCAGCCAGAAATGACTGGGCTGGGGGAGGCAGTGCAGTGAAGACAGACAGCTAATTAGATGCTCCTGGGATTTTATAATAAGAGAGGGCGGTCAGCTGGGGCTGGACCTGTCAGGGCCAGTGGCTTGGATGGGCTGTCTGTAAGGAAAGTTGCAGGAACAGAACTGGTGAGGGCAGAGAAAGACAGGACAGCCTGGGGGACGTGGCCCCTCGGCTCCCAGTGGCGGCACATCTCTCACTGCCGTGACACCTAGTTATCTTTCAGGGTCAGCGTCACGAGGGTGCTTGCTGCTGGGTGCTTATAATCAACTGCCCCTTCCTTAATGCAGATTGAGGGTTTTCTGTCTCGTGTTTTGCATTTTGCAATCTAGGGCTTTGCCCCAACAGAAACAAGTAGGGCCTCTTCATCCACACACCCCAGCCCAGGCATCCCACTACTCCTTCTGTTATTACGTTTCTTTAAGAACAGCTTTCCCTTAGTGCCAGGGCCCCCCTGGACACTTCATCACACAGGGTCACTCAACTCTTCAACATCGATGGACCACTTAACTGCTGTAGACACAGAGACCCCCAATTTTAGACAAATTTTAATAAGCAGTCCAAGTATGTGTGGGAATTTAGAAGGCACAAAGTCAGATTGGCCGATTGTCCAATCAGTGGTGTGGGAGCAACTGGATATCCATTCGGAAGTGTTCCATTCCCTGGACCACATAGAAAAATACACAGGAAGTGGATGACATCGTTCATTGTAAAAAAAAAAAAAAAAAAAAAAGTAAGATGATGAAAAAGTCAAGACAGTGTGTAATCTTAAGGCGAGAAAGGCCTTCCCAGGCAGGATTCTAAAGTCAGAAGTCATAATCTCAAAAGATTCTGTGACCAATTTCTTAAACCGCTATGGGCGAAAAGTCATAATAATAAATGACAAACAACAGCCTAGGAGAAAACACCTGCAATGTACATAACAAAGCACCCACTGCTCTTTGCAAAGGTTTCCAGGGCATTTACAAAGCATAGGGTGAAACGTGAAGCCTTTCTCCCATCTACCTGTAGCCTGAATCTTCCCTCCAGAGGAACCCCTGAAACATACCCTTTCTATCCTTACTCTACACAAGTCAGCGTTCCACACTGTGGATTCAAAATAATTGGGAAAAATAAATTCCAGAAAGTTCCAGAAAGTAAACTTGAATTGACCGCACACAGGAAACTATCTACATAGTATTTACATTGTGTTTACAACCATTTACATAGCTTTTACATTGTGTTCGGTATTATAATCTATAGATGATTTAATATATGCGGGAGGGGACTTCCCTGGCAGTGCAGGGGGCGTGGGTTCGAACCCTGGTCAGGGAGCTAAGATCCCACATGCCTCTTGGCCAAAAAACCAAAACATAAAACAGAAGCAATATGGTAACAAAAATTCAATAAAGACTTCTTAAAAATATATAAAGTATGTGGGAGGATGTATGTAGGTTATAAGCAGATACTATGCCATTTCATAAAGGGGACATGAGCATCTACAGATTTTGGTATATGAGGAGTCGTGGGACCCATCCCCCCCCGGAAGTCAAGGGACAACTGTACATCTATATACATATATATACATGTAAGTTCACAGACACCCTTTTTCTTTTTTACATCATTGGGTTCATACTGTCCGTACTGTGTGTGATTTGATGTTTTCCACATAACACGTCTTAGAGATCTTTCTAAGTATCTACATATACGTCTACCCAACTTTATCAGCTGTGTTAGATACCACTCACTGTATCAGCATTTATTTAACCCTTCTCCAACTGAGAGATATTTGTTTCCAGTGATTGTGTTATAAATGTGCCCATCAACATCCTGTACATTCATCTTTGTGTGTATGTGTCATAACACTGTCAAATGGGAAAAAGTTTACAAAACTATATACAACATTACCCTAACTTGGTTTTAAAAACAACCACACACATATGTACAGGGAAAGCAAATTAGAACAAACATACCACAAGTACGACTAGTGGATACAACCCGACAACTGGACTGAGTGACATAGTTCGTTTAGACTCTTCTGTGGTTGATCATTTTTCTGTGGTGAACACTATACTTTAATCATCAGAGAAAGTAAGTTTTGGGATGAGTTAGTAAATTCTGAATGGAGACAGAAGGTATGGCTCTCGATTCACTGACAATGATTTCAATCACTCAGACGCCTTTCCCCACTTAACTTGTGGGTTTTCAGCTGTGTTCTAGAGGGTGGATGCTACTAAAGAATGGTCTCTGGGTGAGAACAGGATTCTTGCGTATTTTTACACGTCGTGAAAGTGAAGGATAGAAGAGCTCTGATGGATGACCCGGTATTAGTGCGCCTGTTACAGGAAGTCAAAACGTGGGAAGCATGGCTGCTTTTACAAGTGGGGATGAGGACGTTATGGTTTGGGGCCAAAGTAAGTGTGTCAGCTGAGGGTCCTCGGAGGACCAGAAGGGAGGTCCACGAAGTTAGCCTGCAATACCTGGAGATGGCGCTACAAGCAGTCTCAGAATTGGTCTCCTAGGAACCATGTCCCTCACCCCAAAGGAAAATAAGATTATCAGGAAGCAGCTGTATTGGGTAAGACCATGGAGTCCGTAAGGGCCATTATGCTAGTCACGTGGACATAATTAAACGAGCAACTGATCGAACAAATACACCAACCTCAAGAGTGAACAATCAGAGCTGCCTCCCAACACTGGTCCTTCACCTCCAAAGTCAACTTCCATCCTGCCACTCACGTTTCTCTAGAAATGTCTAGCCTCCGTGGCCCCTCCCGGGCTTTGCAGATGACGGAATGTGCTCACATGCTGGGAGGTACTGACTGCAGCGCGTGGTCATGACCAGTCACCACTGAACTTGTGGCCAATAACGCAAGATGGCGGTCATGGCACAGTAAGACATTGTACCCGGCATCTCAAAAACAGGTTGCGGTGATGTGGCTTCTCAGTGACAGCGTTTGCACACGCCATTTTGCTGGAGAGTAACGTGGCTGGAGTCTCAGAGGTCGGGAAGCCCTGCTTTGGGGCTTCTGCAAGCAGGCTGGGCCCTGCTTGGATAAGGCAAAGAGGACCCTGGAGTCCTGAGATGCAAGGCTCACCCACCCAACATCCCTCCGTGTACCATCCTGGGGAGGGCTTCATTAGCTCTAACTCCCACCAAGCCTGCCTTACCACCCTCCAGCCCCCCAGCCATTAGCTGCCTAAATTCCCATTCAGGGATACCATGTGCTCTGGGGAGAGAACACTGCAGACCAGACCACTATCAACACACGCCAACTTCACCCAAATCCCTGCTCACAAGGAGCTAACCCACCTCACTCCCTTGTTTGCTGAGGCTGTGGAAACCACTGACAACCTCTGCCTCTGCTTGCACACCGCATGGTGCTGGCGCCTGCCTGTCTGCTCGCCAACATGACACGCAGCATTTGTTTCTAAACGCAGCCTCTCATCCTTGCTGCCCTTCACCCTGCCCCCTGACTGGCCAGGTCAAGAGGGCAGCCCTGAGAAGCCCCAAAGGGAGAGGGAAGCACGATCGGTACAGACCTGACAGAATCAGGGTAAAAGGGACCAGGAGTCAGACAGGGGGATGGCATGTGCTGGGGTCACCGGGCTAAGAGGTGGGTGAGAAGCAGGGCAGAGACAGAGGACAAGTCCACCAGGAGAGAAAGGCAGGCGGCAGGATGCTCAGGCAGTTGAGTCGGGAATCAGGAGATGTCAGGGACTGAGGGCTCCCAACAGGTGCAACAGAGCCACCTGAGAGCGGGAAACCCAGGTGATGCTCTGCTCATCGCGGGGGATCTTCTATCCAGTGGATTCGGGGAACTGGAACAGCTGACAACGAGGGACTGCAGGGTCCGGGGTAAAGCAGTTCCCAGGGCGGGGGGCATCCTGCTCTTGCCCTGGGACTTCCAGCTCCCCTGTCCCCTGCACCCCCCCTTCCTCACATTCACATTTCTGTCCTCTGTAACCGCCAAACGTTTCTCACGAATGGCTCACCTCCACTTTCCCAACACTCATTCTATCTTCCCTGTCCTGCCCTCCGGCAGCCTGTTTTAACTCCTCCCCCTCCCCTGGGCAGATCCATTGTTTTATCTTAGGCCCTTTGATGCTTAATACCCTGCTGTGAACACAGGTGGTGCCTCGAAATACCCACTGAATGAAATGACGTGCCCCACACCCAGAACTTCCTTCCCTGCGTGCTACACATTTATTTTTCCCTTAAAAGGACCCCAAGGGACTTCCCTAGCGGTCCAGTGGGTAAGACTCCGTGCTTCCCCTGCAGGGGGCGCGTGTTCGATCCCTGGTCGGGGAACTAAGATCTGGAATGCCAAATGACGAGCGGCCAAAAAAAAAGACCCCAATTTTTGTAATTATAAACGGTGACAGATGTTAACTATACTTTTAACTATATATTGTGGTGATCATTTTGCAACATATACAAATATCAAATCATTACACTGTATACCTGAAACTCAATATTATATCGTAATTATACTACAATAAAAAATAAAGGAAATCACAATGGAAATTATTAAATATTTAGAATTAAATGATAATTAAAGTATAATTTATCAGTGTTGTGGGGTGGAGGTAAATATTCCTTAGAGAGAAATATTTAATAATTATTAAATATATAAGAAATATTCCTTAGAGAGCACTGACTACATTTATTACAAGCAAAATGCCATTAGAAGAAAAGAGATAAATGTTTAACTTGAGGCTAGGAAAGAGAGTAAACCCAAAGGGAAAAAAAGGGAAAAAATAAAATGTTAAGGACAGAAATGAGTATAGAAGAATAGAAAACAGAATTGATCAATAAAAGAAAAAATAATGGAATATGCAAGCATCTTCCAAGACAGTTAAGCAGTAGAGATGTAGCAAATTCAAAACATTTACAGCAAAAAAAAAGTTAATATGACTACATATACTGTAGAGATTTTTAAAACTCTTTAGAATGTTAAAACAAACATCGATGTAATGAGATATTAAATCACCAAAACTGCCTGAGAAATGAACCAAAAAACCTCACCTGACCATATGCAATCAATTAAAAAAAAAACAGGAGACCAAATAGCATAGACAAAATATACATATAAATGTATCACATATAAATGTATATATAAACATATATAAATGTATTATTTATAAATATATATGTATATTAAAAAAAAGATAATATAAGCAATAGAGGGAATTAACCAAAGCTAATACGGGTTCTTTAAAAAGACGCGAAACAGACAAGCCCCTGGGAAAACTAATCAAGAAAAACCAAGCAAAGGCACAGATGACAAATACTGTGAATGAAAAAGCAGCGTTTGAGGGTGGGAGGGAGGGAGACGCAAGAGGGAGGGGATATGGGGATATATGTATATGTATAGCTGATTCACTTTGTTATAAAGCAGAAACTAACACACTATTGTAAAGCAATTATACTCCAATAAAGACGTTAAAAAAAGTTTTTTTTAAAATTTCCAGAAACATATAAACTGCACAAACTGACAAAAAAAAAAAAACTGGTGAAATAAATTTAACCAGAATTTAAAACCTATTCTGCACATGATCACCGCCCCCTAAGATAAAGCAAACAGTTCACACGTTTCAGAAGATCTTGCAGGCAAGCTGAACACCCAGTCAGGGAACAGGTTATTTCCATCCTATCTCCTCAAACTACTCCAAAGAACAGGGGAATCGGGGTCAATGCCTTCTACACCCTTGAAACCAGAATCCAATACAGACAGCAACAAGGAAACTGATGAGACAAAAAGCTCATTTTTTTTTTTTTAACATCTTTATTGGGGTATAATTGCTTTACAATGGTGTGTTAGTTTCTGCTTTATAACAAAGTGAATCAGCTATACATATACATATGCTCCCATGTGTCTTCCCTCTTGAAAAGCTCATTTTTATAACCACAGATTTTCAGCAGGGCATAGCCCGCTCCTCCTAACAGATTACACTCCCCAACCTCCCTCTGACTTAGATGGTCCCTATTCTGGGCCAACGAAACGCAGACAAAAGCATGCGCAACCTGGTTTCTGGAAAGTTTTCCCCCACAGACTTCATCTATTTAGAAAGTAATTCCCTTCTTCTGTTTAGGACAGCGGTCCCCAACCTTTTTAGCACCAGGGAAGACAATTTTTCCATGGATGCAGGGGAGGGGGTGTGCGGGGGACGGTTGAGGCTGCAGCCGGGGGTTGAGGACCCCTGGTTTAGAATGTAAGAATAGTCACCTGGGTGGGAGAGCCATGGGGAAGAGAGTTCTGGGGTGAAACTTTAGGTCCTCCCTACCTTGTAGCCCTCTCTGTAAGAGATAAATAAGCTTCTGCCTTTGTCGAGGCTTGTTTTGTTTAAAGCTCGACCATCTAGGACTTTTCTGTTATATGCAACCCAAGCTGATTCCGACAGCCAGTTGAGCAGGAGAGCCCCGGGAGGTGGGGAAGCTACCAGCCTTGCCCCCCGTAGCTGAGAAAACCCCTGACAGGAGGAACCTGAGGACTAGAGGGCTTTGCTTCCTGTGATGCTGGCAAAGCTGTTCAGGATCTCCCTGTGTGGATGCTTGAGCACAGAAACAAGACAGCTGGGAGGGACCCTACAAATGGACACAGCCAACCCTCTCATTTTAACCGTGAGCAGAGTGGAAATGACTCACAAAACCGATGCATTGGTACAATTCTGATTCCAATTCCCACGTGTGTGGGGGCTCTTTTCACTCCAAAAAGCAACTTTCTGCAATACCAGCTGCGCTTCCTACAATTCAACTCAACTCTGACACTACCTACCTGGAGATGGCATCAGATCCCCCAGGTTCAGGGCTCAGTCCCATGAGACTGCACCACCTATCTCCCACCCCCCCACTTCAGATGCCAATCACAAGTCCAGGTTGTCACCTGTGCTTCTCACTGACCTGCTGCAGGTCTGAGGTTCCCACGACCCCCTCCCTCAGGTTCGAGTAATTGGTATGGGGGGGCTCACAGAATTCAGAGGAACATTATACAGCTGACCCTTGAACAATGCAGGAGATTGGGTCCAGGATCCGCCCAAGACCAGAATCTGAGGGTGCTCAAGTCCCATAGTCGGCCTTCCTACCTGCAGCTCTGCACCCAAGCCTTCAACCAATCACAGGTGCAAATCACGTAACACTAGAGTATTGAAACATGTCCACATACAAGTGGACCCACACAGTTCAAACTCATGTTGTTCAAGGGTCAGCTGTACTTACAAGACTGCTGGTTTAGAGTATATAACTCAGGAACAGCAGAGTGGAAGCGATGCGCAGGGAAAGGGATGGGGAAAGGGCCCAGGGCTTCCTCCATGATCTCTCCAAGGGCGCCATCTTCCCAGCACCTCCAAGTGTTCACCACCCCAGAAGCTCTCCAAACCCCATCCTTCTGGGGCTTTGTAGAGGCTTTGTTACATTGTCACGACTAATTAAATCACCGGCCATAGGTCATCGATTCAATCTCCAGCCCCACTCCTCTCCCTGGAGGTCAAGGGGATGGGATTGAAAGTTCTCACCCTCCGGCCAGCCCCGTGCTTGGGTGCTTTCCAAAAGTCTTCTCATTTATGCAAGCTCAGGTGTGGTTGAAAGGGATGTGTTCTAAATATCCAGACGCCTTTACTGCTCTTAGCACTTGGGGAATTCCAAGAGTTTTAGGAGTTCTAAATATATATTTAGGGACAAGGACGAAATATATATTTCCTATTACAAATCAAAACTCACAAGTGTTTAGAGCCAAAGTGGGAAGTAAAACCCAGTTCTTCTGATTTCCACCCAGGTCCCAAGCTGTCTATTATATGCATGACTCTCAAAGATTAGAAGCTTCTAACTTCAGCCAAATGTTCATTCCTTCACCAAATGCTTACTGAGCAAAAATGCTAGGGACCAGGAACTGGCCTGGGCCCTAGGAACACAAGGGTGAGTCCCGATGTCTCCAGGCAGACAGCAGGTGGAGGTGAGGCTGATGGGATTAAGGCAGGTAAATGAGGTGAGACATTCGGGAGCCCCTGGGCCCTCCCCTCCACTCCTACCCATGGTTGAAGCCAGCAGAGGGATGATCTTCAGAGCCCGGGAAAGCCCCTCACATTCTTGGACCCCTGTCCACGGACATGTGGGCTCAGAGAGAGGTAGTCTTACCCACCACAAACGAGAAGGCAAAGGATCCCGTACAGGTCAGTGAAACTGAGTAAGGCAACTGCAATTTCGAAGAAATGGAAAATGATGCTCTACTCCTTGCCTCTGGCTTATTTTAAGGTTAGACCCCATCCACGTGTAACGCACACAGTGAAAGGCAATTGGCTACGTATAATTTTGTCAGTATGAAAGCCTGACTCGGGCCAGGCTCCTTATCTATCAGCTCTGCATTGGGTCTTCGGCAACTTGTTTCAACCACCCAAGCCTTCATCGTGTCCTTGACTTTAAAACGGAGCTGGCTGGAACATGCTCTCTTGAGCTTTCTTGACTCCAAAATTGGATCATTTTATATTTATAGCTGATTTATCCCTTGACAAGTCATTATGTGTCTGTGGCATTCCACTCTGGCAATGCTTACCAACTTCCCTCCTAGCAGGCAGAAGTGAATCTGGTGCCTTGGATGAAGCAGAAGGACAATCTGAATGCTCTTTTATGGGCAGTGTTTTTCGGGCTTGGATAAAACGAACATTTCAGTGACAGACAAACTGACTCATCACAGAGTCATACGCTCACGCCAACATATCATGGGCAAGCTTGTCATCCTCAATCACGCAGCATCAAATGCTACCTGGAACAAAGGAAGCAAAGGTATACAGAAGATGCTATGTATTGCTTAGAATGAGTGCTATCATATTTTTGGACGTGGCAGGAATTAATATTTTCGAAAGCCAATAATTAGCAGATATTGTTAAATGTTTATCATCAGACCCTTTTAGGGCCTGGGTTTGGGCAATTCTTTTTTTTTTTTTTTTAACTGAAGTATAGTTGATTTACAATGTTGTGTTTAATTTCTGCTGTACGGTAAAGTGAGTCAGTTATACACATATACGTTCTTTTTCATATTCCTTTCCATTATGGTTTATCACAGGATATTGAATATAGATAGTTCCCTGTGCTCTACAGTAGGACCTTGCTGTTTATTCATTCTGTATATAATAGTTTGCATCTACTAACCCCCAACTCCCGATCCATCCCTCTCCCTCACCCCCAGCAACCACAAGTCTGTTCTCTATGTCTGTGACTTTGTTTCTTAATGATGAGCAAACTGATGAGCCCCCAGTTCACTGGGGCCAGACAAGGTGAAAACACAAAGGCCTAAAAACAACCGAAATCTGAAGGAAAGACTAAGTTACTTAACAAACGTCAGAAGCCAGAGAGATCAGGTTCCAGGTAGCAACCAGGATTCAAACCAGAAACAGAAAATCAGACTCACGTGAACAAGCCAAGCCAGGGTTAGAAACAGTACACAGAGTGTCAAGCATCGTGGGCACCAAGCACAGACACACACTGGTACGGGGTCAGGGTGGGAAGGCAGGCGATGAATGCTTTTGAAAGGACTCTGTACAGCGCATGAGACAGACTGTGAAAAGTCCACACACAGAAACCTCAAGAAAAGTTCTCTGACCTGCAAACCCTAGAAACAGCTCATTCTCATGACAACAGAAAAGCCATATTTTTAATGCTCTCTGCAGCTAGACTCTGTTCTTTTATGGGCTAGAATCTGAATGGAGAATGTAGCCAACATTTATTTGGATAAAACAACATGCATTTTGTGTTCCTTCTAGAAATACAGGATACTGCCCAGTAAGAACTGTCTCTGCCCTCATGGATCTTAGAATCTAGTAGAGATGGTGAAGCAAATCAGGACTTCAGAGGCATCTAAGTGCCCTGATATAGGTTTGAGGAACATTCCCAGAGAACTTGGTTATCAATTACCAGAAGTAGCTTCTGATTTAAAAAAAAAAAAAAAAAAAAAAGGCGGGGGGGAAGGCTTTGGTATGAATTACAGGAAAAATGTATCAGCAACAATACTTGAAGGATATTCATGTTTCATTCCCAATCAACAAATTCAATAGAAAGTGAGAAATGAGTGCGTTGGTGTTGACGAGGTGACTGAAGCAGCACAGAGCGTTTCCATGCAGTGATAACAAATCATTTCAAAGGCTAGAAATCGACACCAAAAAAAGGCAGTACGGAAGTCCCTGGGAAGATGGCCACTTGAAAAATGGCACTTCTACCCTTTGATTCAAAGTTACTATTAATATAACATTTAACAGAAAGATTTCTAGGCTATACTTCGCCAAAGAACATGAATAAGAGCTTCCCCATTTTCCATTCTATTCTTATTGCAAATAGCAGGGAACAAGAAGCGGGCTGATATCTGACTTTATTCAAGATCACCTTCTGCTATAAAAAAGAATGAAATCATGCCATTTGCAGCAACATGGATGGACCCAGAGATGATCATATTAAGTAAAGTAAGTCAGACAAGGACAAATATCATAGAATATCACTTATATGTGGAATCTTTAAAAAAAGATACAAATAAACTTATTTACAAAATAGAAACGGACTCACAGACATAGAAAACAAACGTGTGGTTACCAAAGAGAAAAGGGTGGGGAGATAAATTAGGAGTTTGGGATCAACACATACACGCTACTATGTATAAAACAGGTAGACAACAGACTTATAACACAGGGAACTATACTCAATATTTTGTAATAACCTATAAGGGAAAAGAATCTGAAAAAATATATACACACACACATATATATAACTATATATATAGTATAGTTGAATCACTTTGCTGTACACCTTAAACTAACACGATATTGTAAATCAACTATACTTCAGTAAAAAATAAATAAAAAAATAACAACAACAGCATGCTGGGAAAACTGCCTTTGGAACAATGCAACTTCCACATTCTATGGACATCACCCCTCCACTCATCACTCATTGTCTAATTCACATTTTTTTTTCCTAGTGTGTCCAAACAGACTTTGTAGCAAATCAGTCTGTACTGTTTCCCTAAGCATTATTTATTTATTTTGCAGTACGCGGGCCTCCCACTGTTGGGGCCTCTCCCGCTGCGGAGCACAGGCTCCGGACGCACAGGCTCAGCGGCCATGGCTCACGGGCCCAGCCGCTCCGCGGCATGTGGGATCCTCCCGGACCCGGGCACGAACCCGCGTCCCCTGCATCGGCAGGCGGACTCTCAACCACTGCGCCACCAGGGAAGCCCCCTAAGCATTATTTTAAAGAACTTTATGTATCCAATGGGATAAATCAAATTGTGCTGTGGTGTGCTGAGCTAAAGCTGGATAAGAAAGATGTAGTTCAGGACGGGGGAAAGCCCAGGTAACACAGCAGGCCACTTCAGCGACGACTTCGTCAACTCGGTATTACTCAGTGGGTAAACCTGAAACAACCTACAAAGACTGCGAAAGAGAATTCTCAGCTCCATTCTAGCACCATACAAGTTCTCCCCGGAAGGAGAGAAGACCCTGTGAAATTACTCTGTAGCACAAGCAACACCATGATGAATTTCACCTGCATAGCTAAAGAAACAAACCATAAAAGCGTTCCCCACTTGAAATCATCTGAAGTAGTCTACAATCTAGCCCTTTCACTCATTCTCTCTCTGTCTCTTTTACTCATGTATGTACCTCCAAGAATGGCATTAGGAGAGATGCCATGGCATTTGAAGGTGTCTCCGGTTTGTCAAGGTAACCAGAAACACTGCAAAAAATTTTTTTCATATTGTTCTAAATCTACTCTAAGGCCTTGCTCTGTTTTCCTGTCCTCCAGGATGGATATTCAGGGTTTTGTCAAGGTCACATGCTACCTATACTGGCTACACCTGTGGTTCTCAAAGTATGGTTCCAGCCCTGAAGCGTTAGCAGTACCTGGAAACTTGCTGGATGCATTTTACTGAGTTCCACTCTAGACCTCTTGAATCAGAAACTCTGGAGGTGGAGACCAGTTTTAACAAGCGCTCCAGGCGATTCTGACGCACACGTTAGCTGGTGCGCCAATGAACCAGGAACCAATCAGTGTTCTCAACCTCGGCAGTATATCTGAGTCACTTGGGGAGATTTAAAAATCCCAGTGGCCAGGCTGCACCACATACCAATGACATCTCAGGCCTTTGGGGGTGGGATGTGGGCATCAGTTTCTGCAGGTCCGCATATGATTTCCCACGTTCAGCCAGAGCTGAGCATCGCGTTACCCCAAAGACCTTGAGGAGTTACTTTTATTTCCCTGGAGCGGTTACGCTGTTTCAAACTTCTTTCATTTGTTGACACTACAATCAAACGTTCCCCGGTATCGATGGGGGATTGGTTCTAGGACCCCCGTGTGTACCAAAATCCACGGAGGCTCAAGTCCCTTATATAAAATGGCCTATTACAGTCAGCCCTTTGCATCTGTAGATCAAAAGGCGATTGGTTGAATTGGCGGATGCAGAACAGAGGATACGGAGGGCCAGCTCTAGTCTGCATCCCTGGGATGTTCTCTCTCCAAGGTGTTCACGTAGCTGTATGCGCTTGTAAAATATGCAAAGGAAAATTTGAAACTTTTTTTTTTAAAGAAGCCCCCACCCCAAATCATGTAAGCTTCATAGATAAAGTAGCTCTACCTCAACTGTCTCCATGTGAAAAATGAAAAACTTGCAGCTCAGAAAGGGTAATTAGCATGCCCGAGATCACATGAGCTTGGAAGTGGCAGTGAAAACAGAGCCCAAGGTGTCCCTGCAAAGACCACGTTTTGAAGTGGTCACTGGCAATCCCATTCCCTGGTTCTGGGCCCTCACTCCCAAGGTGAATTTCCTCCCAGCTGTGCTTTCTTTCCTACCCTCAAGCCAGACTGCTGCTGCCTCAGGACGCGCCTTTGTGCAAACTGGAGAGGGCACCCCTTCCTCAAGGAAAACTAGCGAAGGCTACCCTGTATCTGCACAGTGTGAAGAATTCTGCCTGGAGGACCTTGGGGACTCAGCCGAACCCGCAGCTGCGGGACAGCACCCAGCACCCACACACTGGGAGGGGACCACGCCAGGGTCGGAGTCCTGCTCGGGGGATGCTCGGGGTCCGGCCAGGTCTGGGCACCGCCGAGCACCAAGGTGATCCCCTTACCTGAGGCCCCTTGGGCAGGTGACACCAGCTGCCTTCACGGTGGCCCTGAAGGGTCTCTAATCTTCTCCCCAGGGGAACAGCACCTCTTTTCTACCTCCTCGACCCAGATAAGCCACCCAGTACCACCTGTCATCTCACCTTGCTGTGCTCTCCCAGGCCAGACACTGCTTGTTCCTATCCTCATGGAAGGGGGAGAGGGGGCCTCGGACACAAGTTGGTACCCCAAGAAACGGGGCGGAGGGTCAAAGAAACCAACTAAAGGGCTGTTGAGATGAAAGCGTGGCCAACTAGTGACCAACAAAAGTGCCTTCTTTGACCTTGGCTCCCTAGGTCAGCATCAAGAGATCCAGAAGGTCATCGGTACACTGGTTGTGTACCTCACTTGCCATTCCTTTGAAATCTAAGATGAAGATAAAAACCAAGACGTGGCAGAGCCATTCTGACAGAGCTAAGGACACAGTCCGAAGGTGTTTTGGCCACAGCACACTGCCTGCCCAGTATAACCATGTGCACTGCTGGGCTGCAGAGGTGAGGGCCGTGTGTACCAGGTTGCACAAAACAAAGAGGTAGGTGAGTACAACGGATCCATTTCCAAAGACTGGGATATAGAATAAAATATGTTTACTATTACTAAACTTCCCGATGACAGGAAACTCTCCATACTGAAAATCTAAATCACAAAAGAATGATTAAGAAATCTAGTTTTAGTGCATACATCCACAGCACGTGACAAGAAGGAAAAATGTATTCTGGCCTTTCACTCAAGAACAACGAACACTGGGGAGATATACTGGGAACTGGAGTTGGGTATATCTGCAATTTTTACAATTGAGAAAAATCAGTGTTTGAGGGTGAATGCTGGTTATTTCCTGCCCTTTTTAAGTTAGCCTTGACTTGGATCACAGAACAAAACTAACTTATTATTTACCTGTGTGAGTGCTTGACCTCTGTTTTCTTTTGGGGTTAACCTCTTAACTGTATTTGGAAATCACGATGACCTGTGTGAAGATGACCTATAATTTGGAAACAGAAGAGGAGCCAGGAGGAAAGTTAAAAATAATATCCTCTCAATTTCAAGTACTGAGTTCTTCCTTCTTGAACACTTTAAGCCTAGGGTCACTGATAAAATACCTCTACTAAATCTTCGCAGGTTTCCATTCATCAGGTTTGAAAAACTCTAAAATGGAATAGAATCCAGCCCAGGATCTACAAATAATTCCAAGCAAGTTGAGACATGGAAATTAGAAGACGGTCTAGGACCAAATTTCATCAGCGTAAGTAAAAGCACGTGGTCAACCACTGCACTTCATTTTGTTAAGAACGAATGCGGTTTGTACTAACTCAAGGAGAGGAAACTGTTTTCCATAAAGCTCACAGGACACGGTAAAGAAGGATTCAAAGGGTGGAAACCAGATCTGGCTCAGAGATGCAGGAACACGCAAGGAGCACATGCTGCAAAGACACACGGCAACTGTCATCAATTTCCAGAGAGGAAGATCCCACTTCTACAAAGGTGAGCCCCTGGCAAGAAATAAGATACCCTGGGACCAGACCATGATGCCTGGAGAAGTGTTAACTGACACACCAACTTTTCAACCACTGAATAAACAGCCTAGCAGGGGATCTTTTTGCTGCTGTCTCTCCACTAGTAAAATTCTCACAGAACACAATCAAAGAAGGTTTGGTAGAGATGAAATCAGCAACCTGGTACATATAATAAAACTAGTTAGAACAGATAAACAACAATGTTCTACTGTACAGCATGGGGGACTATATTCAATATCCTGTAATGGAAAAGAATCTGAAAAAGAATGTATGTATATGTATAACTGAATCACGTTGCTGTACACCTGAAACTAACACACTGTAAAAAATAAAAGATTAAAATAAAAAAAATTGGAGTTGGGAAGGAGGTGACTACATTTCCCATTCCCTCCTGGGCCCAAACCATAAACTCAGAAGGAATTTTCCCAGTGAGGCTACCTCACCCCAAATATAGGACGAATTCACGTTACAATAAGGAGAGCTTGAGTACTATTAAAGTTGGAGACCAGTGATTTCCAGCACAGGAAGGACACAATAGTCAACCGCTGATATATTCAAGAAAGCTGGCCACTTGGAAAATACAGGAAATTGCTGAAAGAAAAAACAACATCTGAAATATTCAAAACTTGCCCTAACTTTTAGATGTATTTTCTTTCAGACTTTTGATGCATATACACAGGTATTTTTAAGAGGACTGTGAACACACAAACATCAGTGTGTATCCTACTTTTGTGCTCACTTAATATTTTCCAGGGAAACACATCTTTCCAGGTCTTGAGAAATTCTGTAAACACATCGCTTTTAAAAACAGTGATACCTCTAGGAATTACTCTTAAATAAGGCATACAAAAGGATCCTTTTTTTTTTGGCTGGTTTGTCTTCTTTGCTGCGGGCGGGCTTTCTCTAGTTGTGGCGAGCGGGGGCTACTCCTCGTTGTGGTGCGTGGGCTTCTCATTGCGGTGGCCTCTCTTGTTGCAGAGCATGGGCTCTAGGTGCATGGGCTTCAGTAGTTGCGGCACGTGGGCTCAGTAATTGTGGCACGCAGGCTCAGTAGTTGGGGCATGCAGGCTCAGTAGTTGTGGCTCACGGGCTCAGTAGTTGTGGCACACAGGCTTAACTGCTCTGCGATGTGGAATCTTCCCGGACCAGGGCTCGAACGCATGTCCCCTGCAATGGCAGGCGGATTCTTAACCACTGTACCACCAGGGAAGTCCCAAGGATCCATCTGCTTTTTACAAGATGTTATTTAAATATTTATTATGATGAAATGAACAATAAAGAAATAATTCACGGGTTTCCCTATTACAAAAGAGAGATGGAAAGGGAGGAAAACTGATGAAGGGGAGCCAAAAGCAGACAGCCGTGAGGCTATGGACAAGTGGAAAAGTCTGTGAGTGGGAGAAGGATGCTGGGAAACTGCAAGGAGCGATTCTGGATGGGGCAAATTCATCATCTTCAAATACAAGATTATACACCTGATTACTCACACCAGCCGTCAACCGGGCAGGGCCCACAGAGCACAATTCTATGAAGCACCTCTCTACCCCTCACCTCTACAGGTGCCCTCAATATATAAGTGATTTATCCACGTACCACTCATCCTACCAATGCCAGCATCCCACACATCTCCTCGTATTACTCAATCACTGTCAGCCTTGCCAAAGTCACTTACATCCATCAGCTCTGCCATCTGCCCACATCTATAGGACTAGTGACCTGATTAGAAAATGAGTGATTAGCCTCTCAGTCTGACCCTTGTTCTGACTCTTCTTAGGCTAGCTCCTAGTGACGACTGCTTCCTTTTCTAAATCTCTTCAAGTCAACAGTCATCATTCATCCTAGCATCTTGCTTGGGATTTGAGTCAGACACACCCATCAACTCTACTTAAAAATCAACCCTCTGGGCTTCCCTGGTGGCACAGTGGTTGAGAGTCCGCCTGCTGATGCAGGGGACACGGGTTCGTGTCCCGGTCCGGGAAGATCCCACATGCCGTGGAGCGGCTGGGACTGTAAGCCATGGCCGCTGAGCCTGCGCGTCCGGAGCCTGTGCTCCGCAACGGGAGAGATCACATCAGTGAGAGGCTCACGTACCCCAAAAAAAAAAAAAAAAAAAAAAATCAACCCTCTTTCCTTAAAGAAAACAAAACAAAACACCCTAGCATGACTTTGTTCAGCTCTGTTCTGCAAGCATTTCTGTCCTGATCCACAAGTTCTTAAAAGATACTGGCCATTCCCACTTCTGGTTATATACTCAAGAGAACGGAAACCAGGATCTCGAAGAGATGTTTGTACACCCCTGTTCACAGCAGTATTATTCACAATAGCCAAGTGGTGGAAGCAACCCAAGTGTCCATCCATAGATCAAGAGACAGACAAAATGTGGTCTATACATAAAATATTATCCAGCCTTAAAAAGGAAATCCTGTCACATGCTACAACATGGATGAACTTTGAGGGCATTATGGTACGTGAAACGCTAGGCCCGACACCAAAAGGCAAATACTGTATGATTGCATGTATATGAAGTAACTAAAGTAGTTAAGTTCATAGAGACAGAAAGCAAAACGGTGGTTATCAAGGGTTGGGGGAGAGGAAAATGGGAGGTGTTGAATGGCAACAGAGTTTCACTTCTGGAAAATGAAAAAAAAAATCTGCAGATCGCTTGCAAAATAAAATATACTAAACATTATTGAACTATATGCTTAAAGATGGTTAATATGGTAAATTCTATGTTATGTGGGGTTATTTACAATTAAAATTTTTTTTCAATTATTTTTAAAATAAATTTACCAGTCATTGTTTGGCAACTGGACCAGGCCAGGTGGCAATGATAAAAAAAAGGAGGTAATGTTCTCTTATAATATCTGAGGCTTTAACCAAATCACTAAAGCTCATTTTACCCTTTTAAATCAGAAGATCACTCTTCTCAGTGGATGGAAGACAAAAAGTAATTGAGAAGTCTAGTTTTCTCCTTTTTTTTTTTTTTTTTTTCAAAACCTGGGCCTCC
>NW_020172141.1:1605975-1698038 GCF_003031525.2 Neophocaena asiaeorientalis asiaeorientalis | reverse complement strand
TTTTTTGCAATACGCGGGCCTCTCACGTTGCAGAGCACAGGCTCCGGACGCGCAGGCTCAGCGGCCATGGCTCACGGGCCCAGCCGCTCCGCGGCATGTGGGATCTTCCCGGACCGAGGCACGAACCCGTGTCCCCTGCGTCGGCAGCCGGACTCTCAACCACTGCGCCACCAGGGTTTTATTCACCAACTTATATCATCAAGCCCAAGGACTTGGCTTATGTTTTCTACACTTTATTATGAAGCCCAGAAACTGATATTTCTTGTTCTTCATCATGTTTGAACGTGACCGAAAATATCCTACACATACACACACAAACGCACACACACACACCTTTCTTTTCTTGTTCTTAAGGGTTTTGGTAAGCCTCTACCAAAAGGGTTTTTTTTTCCCTCCAGTTTTATTGAGCTATAATTGACATACAGCACTGTACAAGTTTAAGGCGCCCAGCATAATGATTTGACTTACATACATCATGAAGTGATTACAATAAGTTTAGTGAACATATTATCTCAGATACAAAATAAAAGAAAAAAAATTTTCCCCTCTGCTGAGAACTCTTAGGGTTTCACGCTCTGAACAACTTTCACATGAAACAGACAGCTGGGGCTTCCCTGGTGGCGCAATGGTTAAGACTCCACCTGCCAATGCAGGGGACACGGGTTCGAGCCCTGGTCCGGGAAGATCCCACATGCCGCGGAACAACTCAGCCCGTGCGCCGCAACTACTGAGCCTGTGCTCTAGAGCCCGCAAGCCACAACTACTGAGCCGTGTGCTGCAACTACTGAGCCCACGTGCCACAGCTACTGAAGCCCGCGCACCTAGAGCCCGCGCTCCCAACAAGGGAAGCCACTGCATTGAGAAGCCCGCGCACCGCAACGAAGAGTAGCCCCCACTCACCGCAACTAGAGAAAGCCCACGCGCAGCAACAAAGACCCAACGCAGCTCCCCCTCCAAAAAATAATAATAATAAAATAAAATTGTATTAAAATAGACAGCTGGGCTTCCCTGGTGGCGCAGTGGTTGAGAGTCCGCCTGCCGATGCAGGGGACACGGGTTCGTGCCCCAGTCCGGGAAGATCCCCCATGCCGCGGAGCGGCTGGGCCCGTGAGCCATGGCCGCTGAGCCTGCACGTCCGGAGCCTGTGCTCCGCAACGGAAGAGGCCACAACAGTGAGAGGCCCGCGTACCGCAAAAAAAAAAAACAAAAAACAGACAGCTGTGTTATCTTTATCATGTTGGACATTGCATCCCTAGTATGTATTCATCTTATAACTGGAAGTTTGTGTCTTTTGACCACCTTCGTTTAATTCCCCCTCCCCGACTCCTGTCTCTGGTAACCATAAATCCGATCTCTTTTTCTATGAGTTTGTTTGATTCTGGAGTTAAATGACCTACAACACTTCGTTAATTCCTGGTGCACAATACAGCAGTTCGGTATTTCTATACATTACAAAATGATCACCGCTCATTTCAGCTTTTCCAATTTTTTCATACTGATTGGCACCATCTGGTGGTTTACAGGTTAGTTGAAAACCTTTCCCCTGGTTTGATAAGTCCTTTCTAAATTAAACTTGTCAAAAGACTAGAGCCTGAAGCCACAAGAGTTTCTATGGGATGTTCTCTTTTCTCTGGATCACACTGAACCAATCTCTCTCTCTCACACACACACAAGATTATCTGGGATGAAGAAAACTCATTTAATTTTTCAGACCTTTCCAACCCTCTTAGCAAGCCTGGCTTTCAGGCGCCTTAGTAATCAAAACCTTGAAATAATTAAAAGCAACTAAACCTTCAAAGATTAGAATAAACTATATTTATAAAACCTAATACACTAAATATTATGGTAGGAAAAAACAAAATTATATATCATGTATTTATAAGATTATTAAAAATAGGACACTATAGCATTATAAAAGAAACAAGCAAACAAGAATGTATTTGACGTTTTCCCAAATTGTCTGTTTCCCACTGATTTTACCTGGTTCTCCAACACCCAAATGTTATACCTCTTCTGAGGAAATCATTTTTACTAGAAAACGAATTCCATGAGGGAAAAGACTGTATTGTATCATCAACGCCAACCCAGCGATGGAGACAGTAGACATTTTACTAGTTGGATGAATAAGTGAAATTCACAACCTGGTGCAGAATTTTAGCTTCACACAACTAGCTGTCCAATGCTGCAGAATTTCACAGCAGCTCTATTCCTCATGCAGAGAATGTGAACGTAATCTCTACGTTTGGTATGGTTTGTAGGAGCCTACTGTCAACTAGACATTTGGAAAAACAGGTGAGGAAGAGATCAAGGTAAGGAAGTGAGTAGCTGAGAGGCAGGAACAAGAAAAGCGAGCAGTGGGGAGGGGACGGAACAGCCCCCGGCATTTAGTAAGTGCTTCCAATTTTAAAAAGGAGGTGGGGAGGATGAGAATTCAAAGAAGAGGATGAAACAGGACCAGATGATGATTCGAAGGCCCAGGAGGCCACTGAGAAAGTATGACTTATGTACATCTCAGCCCAGATGGAATCTGAATTGTGACACTTCTTTCTTAATGCAGGCATCCGGAACAGGTGCCCAATGGCCCAGAAACTCAAGATACATATTAGACCCTTATCCTAAAGTAACTCCTGACAGCCTGCCCCTTAAGGACACATATTCCCTTTCTTCCACCAGCTTCAATCCCAGTTCTTGAACAACCTCGTAGCTTTTGTCTTTATAAGTCCCTGATTCTTTCTCTTCCCCAGAACACTCTCTTTTTTATCCAAATCTGTGTCCTCTGAATTGCAATTTTTAAGACCGCAGATAAAGTTCTTTGCTCTCTGCAGCCTTGATACTGATTACTGTTCGACTTTACTGATTAAAATTTGCCCTTATCGCTTTACCTTAGCGAGATTAAGGAATAAATGACAGCAGGAAGTGAACAGGCGGCCCAGGCTCTGACCACTGGGCTTGGTCACTGACTGACTGTGACCTCAAGATGCTTTCCTGAATCTGTATTTGCTGAAGCATGAAGTAAGACAGGGCATGAATGTAGGCCATGTCTGGAATATCAGAAGTGCTGAACAAGTAGTGCCTAAAAAAGCAAACAGAAATAAACCTCTGGAAGGACTCATTAAAACTGGACAAGGGGACAGAAAACCAAAGCCAGGGGAATGTGACACACTGAAAGAAAAATAACTGCAAAGTCAGAAGATGTGTCCCCAAACGAAATCAACTTTACCCTCACTTCTTTTCTCCGATACAGGGGATAATGTCCCTTTAAACAACCTGGCCAAACCTCTTTTCTAAAGCAGGCGGTCTAAGTGTTGCCAAGGGATACAGGCTAAGCTTGTGTGTAAATTAATCATTGTGTGTAAATTAAGCAAAACACCAGATGAGAGCTGTCTGGAATAGGTCCCTATCCAAAGGGAAAAAATATAACAAATTTCATAGTTTTTTTTTTCTTGTTTAGCTGCTGGAAAAAAGAATTTACAGGACACCTAATTTGATTCCTCCGTTATACAGGAGGCAAGTCTTAAGCCTCCAGAGGCAAAGTGACTTGCCCAAGGTCCCAAGGCAATCAGGGATGAGACTGGACCTAGAAGGTAATCTAACCACACCCTGTCAATTTCTCATAGTAACAGTATAAAGGAAAAGGTAACATCGACCCAGGAAATATTCCCCAATAAGGACAAGATATCTGAGTTACAAGACATTAAGTTCAAAACAATCTGAAACGTAAAGATTTAAGAATCTGAGAAATCAATCTTCGCCCACCCCCTAAATGAATCAAGAGAGACAGAGATGAGAGTCTGTGCCCAGAGCAGTAAGAGAATCAGGGAAACGGAAAGCATCTCTCATCACTAGCACCAGACAGCATATAAGATATCTTCTTGACAGAGCATCTCAAGACAGAAAATAAGTTCCTTGGCCAAAGGGAATTTAGCAATCAGAGCAAAAAGACTCATCACTCTTTTAGGCAAAGAAGGAAAGCATTCAAATAAACACTTAAGAAAAGACTTCTATCTCCTTGAAATCCCAAACCCCCAGAGCTCACACAACCAGTACTTCTTTGCTGCCATGTAGTGGTAGGAGGCCTAAACTGCAGGGCAGGTTCTTAATTGAAGGCTGGCATATCTGACTTTATTCATTTATTCTAACATTTATTGAGTGCCAACTATGTTACAGGCACACTTTTAGACACCAAGATGGTCAGTGAGCAAACAGACCAAAATCTCTGCCTCTGAGGATCTTACATTATAGTGGGGGGAGAAAGAAAATAAACATAATATCTATATATGTATAGTAAGTAGGTGGTAAGTGCTAAGGGGGAAGGATGGTGAATGCTAAGGCACTGGGATTGCGATTTTAGGTATGTGGTCAAGAGAGGCCCTATCAAGAAAGTGACATTTGGGCAGAGACTCAGTAAAGGTAGGGAAATGCCTTAATTAAGGTGAAAATACGTTTGGTATGATTATTACATGAAAAGGCCAGTTTGATCGAAGGTGAGTGTGAGCTAATCAAATGATCACCATCAACAATTAGAGCTTATGGGCTTCCCTGGTGGTGTGGTGGTTAAGAATCCGCCTGCCAATGCAGGGGACACGGGTTCGATCCCTGGTCCGGGAAGATCCCATATGTCGCGGAGCAACTAAGCCCGTGCGCCACAACTACTGAGCCTGCTCTCTAGAGTCCACGAACCACAACTACTGAGCCCGTGCGCCACAACTACTGAAGCCCGTGTGCCTAGAGCCCGTGCTCTGCAACAAGAGAAGCCACCGCAATGAGAAGCCCTCGCACCGCAACTAAGAGTAGCCCCCGCTTGCCGCAACTAGGGAAAGCCCGTGCACAGCAATGAAGACCCAACACAGCCAAAAATAAATAAATAAAATAAATTTATAAAGATAAAACAAAACAAAAGAAAAACAATTCGAGCTTATAATAAAACCGAGGCACTATGCTTGAGGCTTAAAATCCAGGTTTGGGAGAGGTGACCCAGAGGGGGTCCCAGACACATATATACATGGGGAAAAATAACTGTGCAGTGTAGCTTGTGTTAAGGGTCAAAAGAGTGAAACAGACAATAAATGCTATAGAAAGTCAAAACTAGGAGGGCTGCTGGGAGCATCAGAGAGGATTTCAGGAGTGGTTTGGGGTGTACTGTGGGTTTTAGAGGATAAAGTTTAGATAAGCAGAGGAAAAGAAAGTTGGTCAATCAAGAACAGTGAGAGGAAACACACTCAGATGGAAACAGGAATGAGGGACCAGCCTGATTAGCTGAGCAGGGTGACAGGTTAGGATACGCAGGTAGTTTGGGCCCCAAGAACCAACAGTTTTCATGTGAGTTCTGCCTTCCAAAGAGCACTCGATACCTGCCTTACACAAAGTGTTCCAGAAAATAGAAATAAAAGTTGCCCGACTTATTTAACGAGACTAAACTTTGAGAACTGAATTCCTAAGCCACACAAGAACTATAAGAAAACGGAGTTCCTGCCAATTTCCTTACGAATGTGATACAAAAATCCAAAATAAAATACTGGCTAAGCAAGTCCAACTGTATATTTTAAAAATACATAATTAAGGGCTTCCCTGGTGGCGCAGTGGTTGAGAGTCCGCCTGCCCATGCAGGGGACAAGGGTTCGTGCCCCGGTTCGGGAAGATCCCACATGCCGCGGAGCGGCTGGGCCCGTGAGCCATGGCCGCTGAGCCTGCGCGTCCGGAGCCTGTTGCTCCGCAACGGGAGAGGCCACAACAGCGGGAGGCCCGCGTACCGCAAAAAAAAAAAACAAAACATAATTAAGTAGTGTTTATCCCAGTAAGTCCAGGATGATTCAACATAAAAATTGCTTATTGATTTCATGTACATTTATGTATAGTCAAGGAGAAAACTTATGATTATCTCAATGGATGCAAAAAGAGCATTTAATACAATTCAACTTCTAGTTGTGATTTAAAATAAATAAATAAAAATACCTCATTGCAAATGAGGATAAGAAGGAACCTGATAAACTTGATAGAGTACCTATACATGAAACAAAAACCTAGAACAAAATGATAAACCGGAAACCTGTATGATACTATTAGCACTATTTAACATGGTCTGGAATTTCTGAAACACTTAGGAAAAGAAAAAATAAGTATAAAAAACTTTTTTTAAGCTATCATTATTTGTAGATAATATGACGCTCTATTAGGTTAAACTGTTTGAAATTACAGTTTTTATAGGCAAAAATGGTCAGACATCAGCAATGTCATATGGTTCGATGTAAGTTTAGCAACTTGGCTCAAAGTAAGGTTAGTAGGTAACCAACTATGAGAATTAATAAGAGACTTCATCAAGGTTGCCGATATAGGACAACTTGCCTCCCCAATCAATCTCATTACAGCAGCAAAATCCAACTATAAAATATAGGATAATAATATATCAATCACAAGAGCATTATGAACCATGAAATATAAAGAAATCAACCAATACATTCTCTTCAGTGAAAAATATTAAACTCTAATAAGTACAGATTATGATGTGATTAAAAGAAAAACAGTAATTAGAGGCTCTAGCCTGTATGTTCACATTGCATCGTGCATCGATCTGAAAAGCGGTGCTATATACAGAACAAAATGAGATCTAGAGTACAATTCATGTAAGTTAAAACACCCAAAATTACAGTCCATATTTTATAAGAACGCACACAGACGAATGACAATACATTCAAACTGTTTTTATGGGGGAAGAGAAAAAAAAAAAGATTAAAAGGACAACAGGCTTACACAGACAGACCAGAGGACGTGTGCCATGATCTGAGAAGCTAACTTAACCCTCTGTGCTGAAGGTCCAATAAAGAAAAGGAATCAAGTTTAAATCACATGGTATATAAGGAGGGCTACTAAACAAGTTTCAAGGTAGTGACCGGGCGTCGATAGCTGGGGAGAAGAGAATGTTCTCAAGATGACACTTAGGAAGGCTCACCTGACATTGGTGGCTACAGTGGGTTGAGGCTGGGAGAGGACAGTTGTAGGAACACCGGTGATAAATCTATTCCCACGGCAGGGGCCCTTGAGTCCTCTTTGGAAGAAATGGAAAAATTAAAGGATCAACTTGGAGGGACCCTATCGAGAAAGAATCAAGAGAATCTTGGAACTGAACGGGGATTGGGGGTGTGGAAAAGACAAGGATGACTCCAAGCTTTCCTGTCTTGGTGTCTGGCACCAAGGACGGAAACAGAAAACTCTGGAGACGGAGCCAGGAGGATAAGTTGGATTTTTAGAAATAGAAAATTCAGCCCAATGTGCTCTTGTAGCCAAAATGGCCAATAAAATGTAAAGGGCAACTGGGAACTTTAAATGAAGTGACGTCCTTAGGTGGAGTCATGGTCCAACGACACCCAAAACACAGGCAAAAGACACAAAGAGGAAGAAGACCAGAGAAGAGGAAATCAAGTGATTAAGTCAAATGGCTGAGATGGCTTCCTTACCAGACTCCTTCAAAGAGCTGGAAGAGAAACAATCTAAGAGGGATTGTAAATGAATTATAAAGAAGCAGATTTGTCAAAAAGAAGAGAGATCTGTTGAAGCAGAAAAGTGTTTATCAATAATATATTTTAGGACTTCCCTGGTGACGCAGTGGTTAAGAATCCGCCTGCCAGGACAGGAATAAAGACGCAGACATAGGGAATGGACTTGAGGACATGCGGAGGGGGAAGGGTAAGCTGGGACAAAGTGAGAGAGCGGCATGGACATATATACACTACCAAATGTAAAATAGATAGCTAGTGGGAAGCAGCCGCATGGCACAGGGAGATCAGCTCGGTGCTTTGTGACCACCTAGAGGGGTGGGATAGGGAGGGTGGGAGGGAGGGAGACGCAAGAGAGAGTAGATATGGGGATGTATGTATACGTATAGCTGATTCACTCTGTTATAAAGCAGAAACTAACACACCATTGTAAAGCAATTATACTCCAATAAAGATGTTAAAAAAAAAAAGAGTCCACCTGCCATTGCAGGGGACACAGGTTCGAGCCCTGGTCCAGGAAGATCCCACATGCGGTGGAGCAACTAAGCCCGTGCACCACAACTACTGAGCCTGCACTCTAGAGCCCGCGAGCCACACCTACTGAAGCCCACGTGCCACAATTACTGAAGCTCGCGTGCCTAGAGCTAGCCTGTGCTCCGCAACGAGAAGGCACCGCAATGAGAAGCCCGTGCACCACAGCGAGGAGTAGCCCCTGCTCGCCGCAACTAGAGAAAGCCCGCGTGCAGCAATGAAGACCCAATGCAGCCAAAAATAAATAAATAAATAATTTTAAAAAATAATATACTTTAGAACGAACACAAAGAATGACGCTAAGGAACAGTGCATGAAGCCGTAAGATGCATTACTCCCACTGGCATTGGCTGCAGACAGAAAATCTAGAAACCTAACACTCCCAAAGCCACATAATCCATATTTATTGAGTGCCTTCTACATATCACGCACTGTGATAGACACTGAGGATGCAATGATGGGCTCAAACAGATATGGTCCCTGTGATGGTTAATTTTATGTGGCTACCTGGCTTGGCTATAGCACCAAGTTTTGGGTCAAACATCAGTCTAGATGTTGCTGTGAAGATATTTTTTAGATGTGAATAACATTTAAATCAGTAGACTTGAAGCAGAGCAGATTACCCTCTAAGTCCATTTGGGCAGCTATAACAGAATAGGATGAACTAGGTGGCTTATAAACAACAGAAATTTATCTCTCAAAGTTCTGGAAGCTGGGAAGTCCAAGATAAAGGTGTTGGTATAGTCCATGTCTGGTGAGGGCCCACTTCCTGGTTCAGCTGTCTTTTCACTGTGCCCTCACATGGCAGTAGGGGAGAAGGATCTCTCTGGGGTCTCTTTTTATAAAAGGGCACTCATCCTATTCATGAGGGCTCCACCCTCATGACCTAATCACCTCCCAAAGGCCCCAATTTCAAAGACCACCACATTGGAAAATAGGTTTCAACAAAAGGACTTTGGGAGGACACAAACATCCAGTTCCCAGCACCCTCCATAGTGTGAGTGGACCACCTCCAATCATTTGAGGGCCCTTACAGGAAACACTGAGGACCTCTGAGAAAGAATGAATTCTGCCCCCAGACCGTCTTCAGACTCCAGATGGCAACATCAACTTTTCCCTGGTTCTCCAGCCTACTCGCCTGCCCCACAGATTTCAGACTTACCAGATCCCATAATCACGTGAGCCAATTCCTTAAAATAAATCTCTCTCTTGTCTACATATATACATCTAATTGATTTTGTTTCTCTGGAGAACTCCGGTGAACACAGTTCCTCTTGTCATTAAAAAAATAGTAATCAAAAGACTCTATAAGTGAACATATATTTTAAAACTAAGATTAGCCTGCAAAAGGGAAAGAAATCTGATTCTATAGGAACATGAAATAAGAGAATCTGACCTAAACTGGGGTCAAGTGCTCTGGGAAATCTTCACCAAAAGAGATACTTCAGCCAAGATTCTGGAAGAAGAGGAGATACGCAGGCAACGGCGGTCAGGGTGGCAGAGAGTCACCCAGGCAGAAGACAGAGCAGTTCAGAAGCAAAAGGAAGCAGGTAGGAAAGGAGGTCAGGTAGGTACATCAAGGCCAGACCGTGAAGAACCTTACATGGGGTTCATTATCCTCAGAGCAATGGGAAAGCACTGAGAGGAATCAGTTTGGGGATAACATCAGATCTCCCTTGTGAAGGAGACTCTAGCTACTGCGTAAGAAACAGAATAGAAGAGGACCAGAACTGGAAGGAAAAGGTGATGCTGTGGTCTGAATGTCTGTGTCCCCCTAAAATTCATATGTTGAAATCCTAACTCTCAAAGATGATGATATTAGGAGATGGAGCCTTCACGCATGACATAACTGTTCTTATAAAAGAAGCTCCAGGGAGACCCCCTAGCTCCTTCCACTATGTGAGGACACAGAGAGAAGGTGCCAGCTCTGAACCAGGAAGAGGGTTCCCACCAGAACCAGACCATGCTGCTACCTTGATCTTGGACTTCCAGCCTCCATAACTATGAGAAATAAATTTCTATGGTTTATAAGATCTCCAGTCTATGGTATTTTGTTATAGTAGTCAGAACAGACGAAGACAGGTGGGGGTCAGTGTTTCTAACTCATCCAACTGGATGGGTGTTGACCGCAGACACAACAATAAGGAAGCCTGGGTAGAAGATCCTGAATTAGGCCTTGGAAATGCTGAGTTTAAGGCACATTTGAACATCTAACTGGAGGCCCCCATGACTTCTTTTCTGGATATTAGCCTCCTAAGAGGTTTGCCTGCTTCCACTCTTGCCTCTCGACTATGTACTGTACACACAGCAGGAAGAGTCATCTTTTTAAAATGTCAGTAAAACCGTATTACTTTTTCACAGAAAATTTCAAACTCTTTTCCATGGTGTATTAAGGACCTGGGGCTCTACCAAAAGCAGCTCCAAGAGGGCTTATGAGCATTCATTCACCTGCACAGAATGGTCACTGAAGCCAAGGGCGTGAAGGATATGGCATAGGCAGGGACTGTAGAATGATGCGGGAGGAAATCCATTATTTCCTGCAATGGAGACAGATAAGGAATGACCAGAAAAACAGGAAGAATCCCGGCAGAATATAGTATCACCGAGGCCAAGGGAGAGAAAAAAGCACTTCAAGAAAAGGTGATCAGGGACTTCCCTGGTGGCGTAGTGGTTAAGAATCCGCCTGCCAGTGCAGGCGACACTGGTTCGAGCCCTGGTCCGGGAAGATTCCACGTGCCGCGGAGCAGCTAAGCCCACGCGCCACAACTACTGAAGCCCGTGCACCTAGAGCTCGTGCTCCACAGCAAGAGAAGCCACCGCAATGAGAAGCCCACTCACCGCAGTGAAGAGTAGCCCCCGCTCGCCGCAACTAGAGAAAGCCCGCACGCAGCAACGAAGACCCAATGCAGCCAAAAATTAATTAATTAAGTAAATTTTAAAAAAAAGAAAAGGTGATCAACCAAGGCTGCTGAAACGTTAAATAGTAAAGACTCAGAGATGTCCAGTGGACTTAGCAATATGGAGTCTGGTACCTTTTTGGTGCCTTACTGAGTTCAGGGGCCAGAAGCCAGGCAGGGAGGAATATAGAGTGAAAAGGGGGCAACGACATTTGCAGCAACATGGATGAAACTCGGGATGATCATACTAAGTGAAATAAGTCAGAAAGAGGAAGACAAATACCATATGATGCCACTTATATGTGGAATCTACAATATGGCACAAATGAACCTATCAGCAAAACGGAAACAGACTCATAGACGTAGAGAACAGACTTGTGGTCGCCAAGGGGTAGGAGGGGAAGGAGAGGGATGGACGGGGAGTTTGGGGTTGGTGGATGCAAACTATTACATGTAGAATGGATAAATAACAAGGTCCTACTGTAGAGCACAGGGAACTATATCCAAGGTCCTGTGACAAACCATAATGGAAAAGAATATGAAAAAATAACGTATATACGTGTATATATGTGTATAACTGAGTCACTTTGCTGTACAGCAGAAATTAACACAACATTGTAAATCAGCTACACTTCAATAAAAAATATTTACAAAAAAAAAAAAAAGGGGAGGCAAAGAAGTGGAGGCTGTGAATAGACACCTTTCCAAAAAGTCTGGCTATAAAAGAGGAGAGGTAAGTCAGGGTGTGGGAGTGCCAGGGGAGGTTTTGTTGCCGAGATGGAAAGGACTGAACACCTTCACATCTTGATGGAACGAACTGTTTGAAAAAGTAGTTGAGTATACATGAGAAAGAAGGGAGACCTGATAACATAATAAGGTTCAGGAGGAGATGAGACCCACAGCACAGATGGAAGGATAGAAAGAAGAGAAAAAGGATTCCTCCTCTATTGGAAAAGGTGAGAAGGAAGAGAGAATACAGAGAGGTGGTCTTTGGACTTCACAGTGGAAAGTTAAGGCCATCCCATCCATCTGACAGAGCTTCAGTTTTCTATAGGAAGTAGAAGGTGAGGTTAGTCATGGTGAGGGAAAGGGCTGGGGATGCGGAAGTTTGAGGAAAGTAGGAAAGGGAAGTACTATTGTTTTGGTGAAGGACAGAAGGATCTGATCTGACAAACAGTAGGATTCAGAGGCAGCAACGGGGGCCCATTCAAGTTGGATGGTAAAGAATTTGTAAGAGTACCAACCTGCCTCGTTGAGTCACTTCCAACAGCAGGGTTTACCGCCTCAGATACAGGCACAAAGCTCACGGGGAGGGGCTTCCCTGGTGGCGCAGTGATTAAGAATCCACCTGCCAGTGCAGGGGACACGGGTTCGAGCCCTGGTCCAGGAAGATCCCACATGCCGCAGAGCAACAAAGCCCATGCGCCACAACTACTGAGCCTGCGCTCTAGAGCCCGCGAGCCAGAACTACTGAGCCCGCGAGTCACAACTACTGAAGCCCACGCACCCAGAGCCCATGCTCTGCAACAAGAGAAGCCACCGCAATGAGAAGCCCGTGCACCGCAACGAAGAGTAGCCCCCGCTCGCCGCAACTAGAGAAAGCCCCTGCACAGCAACGAAGACCCAACGCAGCCAAAAATAAATTAAAAAAAAAAAATCTCATGGGGAAATACTTCAAGAGGGTTCAGTGGTTTGCAAGGTGATTAGAAGTATTAAAGGAACCTGAGATTCTCATGCCCTCCCAAGAAACCAGCTGTTGCTGATCTCCAATGCCAAGAGTGCCAGACAGAACATTACTCTATAATTAGAGAGTCTACACTAAGTTGGTATTTAACCACAGCAGATTTCTGAGTTAGGAGACTACGTGGATGAAAGAAGCTAGAAGAGCAGAATCTATCTGTGCAGCACAGCAGAGAAAGAAAAAGGTATCCCCAGTACTATTACCATCTTGCTATTTTAAGAAAACAGGACCCAACACTTCTTGTTGGCCTTGCCATCAACTTGTGTGGCAGAACAACTGCCTCTTTCGCACGTTTAACATTTAATTACCTAAGTCCAGCCTCAGCATCAGATATGTGCCTTGGGAAGAGAAAGATGATGGAGTCCCCAGGCAAGGAGGGCAGCCGGGGAACCGAACGTCATTATCCAGCGTATCTTCTTTCTGGCTCTACTGCTGTGTACAGTTGTCTCTGTTCAGCTTTCATCACTTCTACTCAGGGCCTAAAGTGATGAGATGATTCTATCCTGGTTTGCAAATGACTTGCATTCTAGACTTTGGTTTCTTTCTGAATAATTTCTGAATAATTAACAGTAATGGTTTATTAAATAGCGTATGGCCTTACTGGTGCTCCAGAGACCTGCTGGCATTGAACTCTCTGAGGCACAGAAGTTTGAACCCAGGTACCTGAAGGGGTGTCACCACTCTCCCTCCCAGGCCGAGGGAAGTCAATGAAAACCTACTGCAGGGTCGGCCAACTATGGCCAGTAGGCAAATCCAGCTCGTCGCCTGTTTTTGCATGGCCCACAATCTAAGAATGATTTTTAAGTTTTAAATTCATTTTTTTGAAGTATAGTTGATATACAATCTTGTGTAAATCCTAATGAAATAGTCTCCATCTATCATAACCAGTAACTTTTTTCGTCTTTAGTTGTGGTTTTTAAAACGTGTTACTAGATATTGAGTAGTTACAAAAGAATATTTAAAACAGTAAAAAGATGGGTAAAATGCAACAGAAATACAGTCCAGAAACAGACCCACATGTACTATCAACTGATTTATGACGTGGCGAACACTGCAATGTAATGGGGAAAGGATGGGCTTTTTAATAAATGGTGCTGGAGAAAACGGGCTATTCATCTAGAAAAAAGATGAAACTGACCCCTATGTTACAACATACTCACATACCTATTTAAGGTGAATTTTAGACCTAAATGTAAAAGGTAAGATGATAAACCTCTAGAAGAAAATATAGACGAATATTTCCTTCTATGGGTTAGGCAATGATTTCTTCAACAAGGTACAAAAACTACTAACCATAAAAGAAAACTTGGATTTTATCAAAATTAAAAACTTCTGCTCCTCAAAAGACATCAAGAAAGTGAAAAGGCCAACAACTGGCAGAAAGTACTGGTAATATTGTAACAAAGGACTTCTCTCCAAAATATATAAAGAACCCCTACAAACCAATAATGAAGATACACAAAATCTAATTTAAGTATGAGCAAAAGATCGTATATACATTTCACAAAAGAAGAGATCTGAATACCCAATAAACTCATGAAAAGGTGTTCAACATCTTTAGTTGTTAGGGAAAATGCAAATTAAAGCCACACACCCACTGGAGTGACAAAGATCAAAAGGACAGACAATGCCAAGTATTGTCACAGGTATGGAGGAAATACTCTTACACATAACTGGTGGGAGTGAAAATGACACAAGCACTTTGGAAAACCATTTGACAGTTTATTATAAAATTGACCAGCAATTACACTCCTGGGTATGTATCCAAAGAAACAAGCCTATGTTCACAAAAAGACTTGCACAAGAATGTTCAGAGCACATTTAAAAAAAAAAAAAAACCCTAAAAACTGGAAAAAGCCCAAATGTCCACTAGTAGGTGAATGGATAAACAAATTGCGGGTATATCTGAATATACGAAATACTAAAGAGGAGGAAAAACGAATAAGCTACTGACACTTATTACAACGTGGATGAATCTCACAAATGATGTGTCGAGAGAAGCGGCCAGACCCAAAAGAACACATCCGATCGTTCCAACGCCATTTGTTGAAAAGTCAATCCTTCCTTCATTGAATTCTCTGCATCTTTGTCCAAAATCAATTGACCATATTTGTGAGTCCTTTTCTGAACTCTCTATTCTGTTCAGCTGATCTAAGTGATGTCTCTGTCATTACCACTGTGTTGATCACAGTAGCTTTACAGTAATTATTAAAATTGGGTAGTATGATCCCTCCAACAATATTCCTCTTTTTCAAAAGTGTTTCTGATACTCTAGTTCCTTTGCCTTTCCCTGCAAATTTTAGGGTCAGCTTCTCTGTATCTACAAAAATATCTTGCTGAAATTTCGATTGGAATTGCATTAAACCTATAGATTAATATAAGGAGAATTGAAATCATAACTAGATTGATTCTTGCAATCTTGAACATGATCTGTCTCCCCATTTAGGTCTTATTTCATCACTGTTTTCAAGTTTTCAGCATACTGACCCTGCACATATTTTCTTAGATTTATTCCTGTTTTCTAAGTTTTATTTCCAAATGTTCACCTCAAGTTATTAAAAATACAATTGACTTTTTTTAATTAAACATATATTTTTAAAAATTTATTTATTTTATTTATTATTTCTTTTTGGCTGTGTTGGGTCTTTGTTGCTGTGCGCGGGCTTTCTCTAGTTGTGGCGAGCGGGGGCTACTCTTCGTTGAGGTGCGGTGGCTTCTCTTGTTGTGGAGCATGGGTTCTAGGCGCGAGGGTTCAGTAGTTGTGGCTCGCGGGCTCTAGAGCGCAGGCTCAGTAGTTGTGGCGCACAGGCTTAGTTGCTCCGTGGCACGTGGGATCTTCCCGGACCAGGGCTCAAACCCGTCCCCTGAATTGGCAGGCGGATTCTTAACCACCATGCCACCAGGAAAGCCCCTACAATTGACTTTTGTATGTTCATTTTGCATCCTGAGCCTTTGATAAGTTCACGTATTAGTTCTAAGAGCTTTTTCATAGATTCTTTAGTATTTTATCCATATGTAATCAGGTCCTCTATAAATAGGGCAGTTTTATTTATTCCTTTCCAATCTGTGTATCTTTTATTTTTCTTGCCTGTTTGCACTGGTGAGCCTCTCCAGTACAAGGATGAATAGAAGTAACAGAACATCCTTGCCTTGGTTCCAGGGTTAAGGGAAAAGCATTCAGTCTTTCAGAGTTTTCTTAGATACCCTTTATCAGACTCAAGTTCCTATTATTTCTAGTTAGATATTTTTTCATGAGTGGATTCTAAATTTTGTCATTTGCTTTTGCTACACCAGTTAATGTGAGCATTTGGTTTTTCTTCTTCATTTAATATAGGAGGTTACATTGATCGATTTGTGAATGTTAGACCAATCATACATTCCTGGGATAAACCCCACTTGGTCACAGTGCATGATTCTTTTAATTTATTGCTATATTTGATCTGCTGTTGGTCTACAGTTTCTTTTGCTTGTAATGTGTATGTCTGGCTTTGTTATCAGGGTAAGGCTGGCCTCACAAACTAGGTGGGAAGCATTCTCCTCTCTTTCCTCTTCTGAAAGAAATTGTGTAGAATTGATGTTATTTCTTTCAGTGTTTTGTAGAAACCACCAATGAAACCATCTGGACCTGGCATTCTGTTTTTGCAAAGAACGCAATTTCTTTATAGATATAAGACAATTCCAGTTATATTGACTCTTCTTTGGTGAGTTTTGGTAATTTGTGGTTTTCAAGGAATTGGTACATTTTAATCTACGTTGTCCAATTTAGGTGCAGTTATTTGTAGTATTTTTTAATCCTTTTAATAACTTGTCAGAGCTGCAGTGATATCTTCTCTCTGATTCCTGATATTAGTCATCCGTGTCTTCTCATCTTTTTTCTTAGTTTCGCGAGATCAACTTTATTAATCTTTTCAGAACATCAGCTTTTGGTTTCATGTATCCTCTCTACTGTTTTGCTGTTTTCTATTTCACTGATTCTCATTCACCTCTTTATCACTTCTTTCTGTTTGGTTTGGGTTTATTTTTTTATTTTTCTATTTTCTTAAGGTGAGAGCTTAGATTACTGATTTGGGACTGTTCTTCTTTTCTAATGTAAGCATTTAATGCTATTAATGTCCCTCTAAGCTTTAGCTGTATCTTACAAATTTTGATGTTCTAGTTTCAGTTTCATTCAAAATATTTTCTAATTTCCCATGAACTATCCTCTTTGGCCCATGGATGACTTATAAGCATATTGTGCAACACTGGGATCTTCTAGTTATCTTTCTGTCATTGATTTCTAGCTGTATTCCATTATGGCCAGAGAACATACTTTGCATGATTTCAAATTTTTAAATTTAAGATTTATCTTATGACCCACGATATGGTCAACCTTGGTAAATGTTTCAGGGGCACTTGAAAAGAATATGCACCATCTTGCTGTTGGGAAAAGTGTTCTATAAATGCCAAGTAGATTCAGTTAGTTTCTACTGTTATTAATTCTTCTATATCCTTGTTGATTTTCCGTCTACTAATTCTATCAATACCAGAGAAGAGCTTTTGAGTCCCCACCTGTAACTGTGGATTTGACTACTTCTCTTTTCAATCTATCACTTCTTGCTGCATGTATTTTGAACTTCGGTTCTCATTTAGGATTATTATGTCTTTTTGATTAGTTGAACCTCTTACTGTCATGTAATATTGATATCTTTCCTCATTGCTGTAATTTTCCTGGATCTGAAGTTTACTGTATTTGATATGAATATGTTCACCCTTTTCTTTGGAATGGAGCAAACTTGACAAACTCTCAATAATTCTAATTATTTATTTGCAGGGTTCCTTACATAAACAATCATATCTGAAAGTAACGACAGTTTAGAGTTTCTTTCCACTTTTCATACCTTTTTATCACACTCAAGAACTTTTTATGACTTATTCTCTTTAGAATGGCAGGGATGGGCATATGCCATTGCTGCTCTAATATATAATCTAATCTAATCTAATAATATAATCTCTAATATTCTACTCAGATTTAAAGCTTCCTTCTATCTTATTCTAAAGCGTATCCAGCAGTTTTAGCAAAGCATCTCTCTCCCTTGTCCTTTGTGGGTTTATAGGCATGAAAACAAAGTACCTCAGTTGCTGCTAGTAACTATATTGTGACCATGAAAAAAGCCAGTCTGAGGAAAAGGCCAAGACACAGGTGAAGGCAAAGCAAAGAGAAACGGCGAGAAGGACAGCAGGGGCCCAGATCACAGGGCCCTGGACTCTCCCGACCTTTGGACGCCCTGTCACCTGAAACAGTCTCCCTATTGTTTAAGTCTCTCTGGATTGACATCTGTTACTATAATTAAAAGCATTCTAGGTGATACAAATGATGAACAGTTTTCTTTCCTACAGAACTTGAGAGCCTTAAATAGAAATACAGACTGTAAGCTCCTAAGAAGAATCTACACTGTGCCACATTCTTCACAGTCCAAGGATTTTTTTCCCACAGAACTTGATAAAGAAGGAAAAGGACATGCTTCTGTCCACGTATTCCAAAACATCATATGCCCTGTGTTGCAGGCAGCCAGAGAGAAGAGATTCCAGGCAAGAATACAAATAAGGAGGACACCGCAATAGTCAGGGGTAGGGACACAGATGACAATGAAGAATCAGAGAGGAAACACCAGATATACTGATAGATAAATTATAATTCAGAGAGAGATTTGTAGGAACTGACTGGATACGGAGGGGTGAGGAATGACCTCGGAATACCAAGAAACATGCCCTCTATGTGACTGCTAAGGTCACAGATCCCCGGCAAAGTGATAAAGGTAGAGTCTTTGATGTCATTGATTAGGGTCTGGTCAACCATCCGGGTGGACTGAATGGCCACCATCCCTTCTTGGTCCTTTGGGCAGAAGCCTCTAATTTTCCTTTTGGGAACTGCTTCTCCCCACTTGCAGTCTGTGTGGGCATGCAATCTAGTCAACTCTCTACCCTCCCACTGTCCCCAAGGGTTGGCCAGGTCACATGACCCAAACCAAGCCAATCAGACTCTCTTCTGCAATGGAATCCTGAGTGGCCCAAAGACAGAAAACAACTGGGAAGTAACCCTTTTTTTTTTAACTTTTTAGATTTATTTTTTTATTGAAATATAGTTGATTTACAATGTTGCGTTAGTTTCTGGTGTACAGCAAAGTGATTCAGTTATACACGTATAATTTTATATATATGTGTGTGTGTGTGTGTATACACATATATATATATATATTCTTTTTCAGATTCTTTTCCCATATACATTATTATAAAATATTGAGTATAGGGCTTCCCTGGTGGCACAGTGGTTGAGAGTCCGCCTGCCGATGCAGGGGACACGGGTTCGTGCCCCGGTCCGGGAAGATCCCACATGCCGCGGAACGGCTGGGCCCATGAGCCGGGGCCGCTGGGCCTGCGCGTCCGGAGCCTGTGCTCTGCAACGGGAGAGGCCACAACAGTGAGAGGCCCACGTAACGCAAAAAAAATATATATATATATTGAGTATAGTTCCCTGTGCTATATACAGTAGGTCCTTGTTGGTTATCTACTTTATATATAGTAATGTGTACATGTTACACAAATTCCTAATATATCCCTCCCCGCCACTTCCCTTTGGTAACTGTAAGTTTGTTTTCTATGTCTGTGAGTCTGTTTCTGTTTGATAAATAAGTTCAGTTCACTTGCAGGGAAGTAACCCTTTCGAAGGTAGCCTCTGAAGAGCTGTCCTGTCGCCCTGCACCTGGTCACTCCTTTGATTTTCTGAGCCACCCCCATCCTTCCCAAATCTCCATTTTGGCTTAAATTAGCTCCTTCTACTGCTGCAACCAGAGAACCCTAATAGGTCACGGGGAACCACTGGTCCTCCGCTCCAGGTCAGGCAGACAATTTCAAAATGTGATGTGTCTTGGAAATTAGCCACCCTCAAAGGCTACTAGCCGATCACTTCCTAAGAGCAGACTATTTTATTCTGTAAAATGAGATGATATCATGGCCTTTCCAGATCATGACCATAAGAAGTTCCCCATGTTCGAAACTAAGGTTCAGGAGAACTTCAAACATTATTTCTAATCAGACCTTTCAGGGCCCCAAACTCAGAACATCAGTATGAGAATTTCCAGCTACATTTTACATTTTCCCTCTTTGTTTTGAGTCCTGCAAGAGTTTTGTTTTGTTTTGGTTTTAACGTTCATTTTAAAGAATTTGGAAATTTTTAGAAAGTACCAGCAGCAAGAAACGAAATCACTCCTAATCCTACCCAAAGGTAAACACTACATGCTGAACTGTCCAGTCCTTCCAGATTTCCTTCCGGTGTGTTCTATGTACTTTTTAAAAAAAAAAAAAATAGTGTACAGTCTCAACTATGTATGCACTTCTGTACCCTGTTTCCTTATCTTAAACATTTCTCAAAAGCCCTTAAATTTTTTTGAATGTTAGGAAAACGCAAAGATTGTTACAACTGCAGAGATGTGCCAGAATTTACCTAATCACCCCACTAACGTTAGACATTGAAAGTTTTCCACTTGTTCCCTTCCTGCAGAATCATTAAAGGACAACGATAAAGAACACTGGTGTCAGAGCCAGCAGATCTGGGAGCAAATCTTAAGAACTGTCCTTCTCTTACCAACTATGCACCCAGCAGCAATACATACTCACCTGCTCAGAGATTTGTGCAGACAACTGAGGACAGATCAGAACCTACTCTGAAGTGGCGCTGTGAGGATGAAACAGGAATATCTGTAAAGTACACGAAAGTGTCTGTTGGAGGACACACTCAACCAAGAGCAGCTATGAAAACTCAACCAAGAACAGCAATCCCAACAGTGCCCATAAGCAAACAGCGAAAAGCTCTGTCCGCTTTTCATATTCCTTATTTTGTAAAGGTCCCTGTTTGGTTTATTCATTATGTAGGAGTCTGTAGGGGCTTCTGCAGATACAGAAACTGCTCTTCTTTCAACATAGAGCTTAAGAAAAAAAAAAAGTACTTTCAAAGGGTCCTCTTCTTACCCTTTCTGGTGAAACTGCAGTCAGGAAACAAGGTGAAGAATTTTCTATTGGCAGATTTTCATTGTATGCTCTTTGTGGTTGGCTACCTACAAGACACTCCATTACCTTAAATGAATGTGACAGTTTTATTTTTATTCGTGTCAAGAGCGGTCCATTAGCATTTCCAGAACCACCTAAGCTGAAGTAACTGGAAGGACTCTGAGGCTGCTAAGATCCACCCTCAGGAGACAGCAGACCAGGGGGAGCATTTGCCTGTACGTGACCTACTTAGGACGCAGCCCAGATATGGTCTGCCCCTTTCTTAGTCTACTTCTGCAAAATGGAGCTACAAAGAGCACCCCATGCCTATCCATGTTGCCATGAACCAATAAAAATAATGCCCATAAAGAACACAGCCCAGTCCTTGGCAACAGGGGACAGAGCTGTGGCTTCTGTGGTTCTGCTCTTCCGAATCCATGAGGGACTGGATTTCCCTGCCCCAGCTCAAGTGGCACGGGGTGTGTGATGTTCTCTGGCCAATGAATGTGAGAAGTGACCTGGGTCACTTCCAGGAGGAACCTCAGGAGCCAATGTATGATTCACCACATCTTCATTCACTCACCCACTACCATCACAGAGGTGCACGTGGAACAAAGCCTGGGTCCTTGAGGGGCCGCCCCCAGCCCCGACTGGCCAGAGCCTAAGCTACCGAGATCTTGAGGGTTTTTGTTACAGCAGCGTAACATGCACCATCCTGAGGAATGCAATAACTAGTAGTCACAGTGAGTTTTTAAATGATTGAGGCCATCAGTATTGTTAATATCTCAAGATGTTTCATGTTTGCTACTAAACATAGAAAAACTGGGTTTGATTTGGGAAAACAAGACAAATGGCTATCAATTGCAACTTGTAATTTTCAGGCACTTAAGAATATAAATAAGGCCCGAACAAGTGTCTCATGTCAAAGAGGCTTTCAGCACAGCAGGGGATCGTGGTAATAACTATAATGTATTGAGCGCTTACAGGCTGAGGATATCCTATTTATTATCTTATTTAATCCTGGCAATCAGCCCATACATTAGGTGTCATTCCAGTGTGACAGGATGAGAAATTCTGTTCTCATGGTTCCTCTCCCCACTGTAAAAAGGTTTTTAAATTTATGTATATATATATATATATATATACACACATATACACACACACACACACAAATTCTGACATGAGAGATGGTAGGTATCAGCAAGAGAAAACTTTGTTATCCTAAAGATGCTCCTCTCTGAACGACCTGACAGATTCCTGGACACCGTGAGAATCTACAACCACCCTCCTATGATGGAGACAAAGAATGACCTTTCTCATAGCTGCACACGGAAGGAGAGAGCAGCCAGAGGGGACTGGAGTGAGCAGGGGTACAAGGAGGATTTCAAAGACAGGCAGTGGGACAGGAGAGAGATATACTCCTGGTTATTCACCTGTGGCAGAGGCTCCCTTCCTCCAGTCTTATCTAGGGGAGCTTTGTGACCAGTTCAAGCCAATGAGATGTAAACAAAGGAGACATCTGTCAATTCCTGGTCAAGGTATGTAAGAGCCAGGATGCCATCTCTACATCTTCTCTTCACCTTTAGTAGATTGAGATTGGGGGTGGATCACTGAATCATGCATGGAGAACTGTCCTGGAAAGCCCCCTGACTCCCATGACATATCACATGAGCTTAAAACAAACTATTGCTATGTTAAGCCACTGAGGTTCCAAAGCTCAGGTGTTACCATGGCAGAACCTAACATCTTAATATTGAGACAACATGGAAGACTCGAGGCTAGGAAAAGAACAAATAAACCCAAGGAAATCAGGAGGAAGGAATTTAAAAATTAAAGAAGAAGAATTTACTACAAATAGGAAAAAAAATGCACCAATCAAGAGCTAAAAAGAAAGAAATTTTAATAAAACTAGATTAAACCTAAAAGCTGATTAGGTGTGGGGGGAAGGAAACCCTCTAGCAAAGCTAGTCCAGGTGAGAAAAGAGAGAAATGCAAATTAGGCTGACAAAGGAGATACACGTATATACTCAAAAGAGATTCTATTAAATTTTAAAATCATCACAAAATTAATGCTTTTCTATAAAACAGGTTACTAAAAATGACTCAGGAAAAGATAGAAAACATAAATAGTCCAATGATCACTGAAGAAATTGGGAAAGCTGGCAAAGAACTACCTCTGAAAAATGTCCTGGAAAAGTCGTTTCGAACCTTCAAAGAACAAGTAATTTCTTACCTCACCATTGCACAGAAGAAGAAGAAAACGGACAGTTCATTTTACAGTGTTATCAAAATGTGACAAGTTTAGCATAAGAAAAGAATTCACATGCTCTCGTATATGAATACTGAATGCCGAAATCCTAAATAAAACAACTAAATCTAGCATTGTATAAGAATAATTAGCAAACCATAGTCAAATAAGATCAACTGCAGGAAGGCAAGGAGAGCTCAATATTAGAAAATCTACTGAGGTTCAAGAATGTAAAACACAAGGTCCTCATGTGCAGGAACTGTAGGAACAATCATTGGTGTATCCCCAGCACAGAAAACAATGCCTGGAACGTAGTAAATGCTCAATAAATGTCTGTGGCATAAATTATTGAGTGAATATATTAATAACTTAAGGGAGAAAAACATATGATTATCTCTAAAGACCATGATAATATAGTTAATCAAATTTAACTTTAATGCCAGAGAAAAACTCAAAGTAAAATACATTTATGCAGCATGTAACATGATTAAAAAATAGAATCTCTCAAATCAATTATCACGCATTTCCACAGAGGATAAGAAGAAGACAGGGAAGTCCACATTTTGCCATTTATTCACCAATATTTTAACACTGTTCTACAAGTCCTAGACAATGCAATTAGACAAGAAAATAAAATAAATATAATACTGAAGAGGAAGAAGGAAATTACTATTTGTAGAAAATATTTATGATTGCTACCTGGAAAATTCAATAGACTCAATTTTTTTAAAGTACTTAAAAATAATGAGAAAGTTTATGAAGGTGGCTGTTTAAGATATACAAAAATCAATAACTTTCTTACATTCCAGCAACGAAGAGTAAGAAAAACATAACAAAAGATTCCAAGCATTAAGTCTACGGTAATGACAATGACAAATTATCTAAAGCACAGAAGCAAAATTATGCAGGACGCAAGTAGACAAAAACTAGTTTATAGGATCATAAACAGACTTGAATAAACGTACCCTATTCCCAGATGGGAAGAATTATCATACCAAATATTGCAAAATTGTCAGTTTTCCCCAACTTAACGCATACGTTTTAAAAGATACTAAGGAAGAATAAACCAATGAGCGAAGCCAAAAGAATATGTCAACTTTTTTTTTAAATAAAAAAGCAATTTGTAAATTAGCTGTGATTAAGGCACAACAAGATTTCTAGGCAAAGCTGTTGAGTCCTAACTGCCAAGCCAAGGTGCTGCCCCAGAGGAAGCTGAGCTGAGGAGCCCAGACCAACTCCACTGCGCCCCCCACCCAAAGCCTGGGATGCACCGACCCATCCCTGCTCACCCGGGCAGTAGAGCCCACCTTAAATCCCTGCCAACTGGCAGGTCAAGAGAACAAACTGGAATCCTACAAACAGATACAAGTAGATGAAATCTTTTAGTACATAATAATGATGACATTTCAACTTTTAGTACATAATAATGATGACGTTTCAATACAGTGGGTATGAGTTACTTCATTCAATTTGATATCACGGTAACTGTTTTAAAAAAGAAAAACTAAACGTGACACCTACGTGATGTCCCACACCAAAATTAAAGAATTTGATGAATTGAAGATTTGATGGCAAAATAAAATTATATAAATGGTAATGAAAATGTATAAATATTTATGTCATCTTAGGCTGAGAAAAGTGTTCCAAAGCGTAACATTTAAAGCACAAACCATAAATTGATAGACTTGAGATCACGAAATATTATAAATGACACAAAACAAAATATAAAAGGCAGAAAAAGCTACAGGGAGATGTGCATGGCATAAGACAAAGCTTGTATATGCTTATTAACAATTACCTAAAAGTCAGTAAGAAAACAGTTATGAACATGACTTTAAACAAGTGGGGCAAAGGACTGTGCGGCAGCTCAGGAAAGGCCATGAATGTCCAGCAGACGTAACAGATGCTCAACCTCACTAGAAATATGAGAGGAAAAAAGAGGTTTTGGTTTTATTCAGGTAATTAACAAAGTTATAATATTAGTTGCTGATAGAGTTGGGGAGAAGAAATTAGCAATTCTTCTGAGGATGAAAACAGAATATGTGTGTGTTCATATATATAAAACGTACATTCACAGTCTTAAAAACTTACATATTCTTTGGCCCAGCAATTCTAAGACTTCATCCTAGGAAAGTAAACCCATAGGATATATTTGCTACATGATTACCAAAGGAAACCGGCAGACTCTAATGGAATATTATATAGTTGAAAAATTATGCTGGAGACACACTATTATTGACATGGGATGATATTCAAGATGAAGGGGGAGGGACTTCCCTGGTGGCACAGTGGTGAAGAATCCACCTGCCAGGGCTTCCCTGGTGGAGCAGTGGTTAAGAATCTGCCTGCCAATGCAGGGGACACAGGCTCGAGCCCTGGTCAGGGAAGATCCCACATGCCGCGGAGCAACTCAGCCCGTGCGCCGCAACTACTGAACCTGCGCTCTAGAGCCTGTGAGCCACAACTACTGAGCCTGCGCCCTACAGCCCGCGAGCCACAACTACTGAAGCCCGCACGCCTAGAGCCCGTGCTCCGCAACAAGAGAAGCCACCGCCATGAGAAGCCCGCGCACCCCAACGAAGAGGAGCCCCCGCTCGCCGCAACTAGAGAAAGCCCACACGCAGCAGTGAAGACCCAACACAGCTAAAAATAAATAAATGAATTTTTTTAAAAAAAAACAAAGGAGGAAAAATCAGGTTGCAAAACAGTACACACCAAACCGTTGAGAAGCCCGCGCACCCCAACGAAGAGGAGCCCCCGCTAGCCGCAACTAGAGAAAGCCCACGCGCAGCAATGAAGACCCAACACAGCTAAAAATAAATAAATGAATTTTAAAAAAAAAAAAAACAAAGGAGGAAAAATCAGGTTGCAAGACAGTACACACCAAACCATCTCTAGCTCTTTAAGAACAGATACACACCTATGAAAAAACTTGGAAGACCATATCCAAAATATTCACTGTGGTCTCCAGGTAGTGAGATTATTGGTGATTTTTTTTTTTTTTTTGCCTTTTTGCCCACCCATGAGTTTAAAACTTTTCTACGATAAAGTATCACTTATGCAACCAAAAAGAAAGTTAAAAAAAAGTAGATTGAATTCTGTGGGAAAATAAACATTTATCCTAAAAATAAACCCTGAAGTTGGAAAATGAAAGCAAAAACATCTGCTTCCTGGACAGAAAGGATAGTTTAAAACTGCTCGACAGCCACACACTTCCCACAGGCAGTGGGGTGCCAGGTGCCAGCTTGCTGGGAAGCCCTGCACCAAATAGGAGAGCCCTAACTTTCCCCGGCTCCTCCCAACCCGCCCCCCAGCTTCTCTCCAACCCATAACTAACTTCACTCGGAGCTGAAGCCTCAGGGTATTATCTGCTGTCGTTATTAAAATAGCATTTGAAATATATGTTGTCATAGCATTTGAATCTCTTGATTACCAATAAAAGAGCTCCTTACTTATCCCCTCTAAAAGGAACAAACCATAAATTAAATGACTGTTTTGCTCACATGGCTACGGATTCACTCTTTCTAGAGAAAAAAAAACTGCTCCTCATCACCCATCATGAAAAAACGCTAATGACTACTGATACATTTCTTTGCTGGATGGCCACTGGGAGGGGAAGTCATTAATTGCTGTTGAAGGGAATGGCTCCCTCGCAATGACTTGCAGGTCTGGGAGAACAGAATTCTGCAGGAAATCCTGACGACTGAGGGCTGTACAGCAAGGAGCTTAGGAGACAGGAGCAGAGAATATTCCCTCCGGATTCGCTAGCCCGTTCATCAGGTTGTGAGCACATTCTGTTCTCCGTCACACAGACACACCACAGCAGGTGGCCAGACATGGGCTTCCATAAAACTGATGAAAAACTTCGCTTTGAGACCTCATAAACGTGCACCTTGGGGGACAGGATTGGGTCTGTCCAGCCCTGCTGGCCTAACAGGAGGACGTGGTCCCGCTCACAGGGAAATAGAGGTGGGAGCCAAGCAGTCCCATGACTAATTTGCAATGACCTTTCCATGATGCCCTATGGATTGGATCATGGCTCTCAGGAGGCCTGCTGATGGGCAAGGCAGTGTCTCAGAGACACCTTCAAGGAATAGATCCTGGCTGGCTTCGGCTGCTCTGGCCCAAGCAAAAAATGCCTGCAGCACCAGTGCTCCTAGAGGCTGCTGCATCCTCGGCATCTATCTGGGTACCACTGGCGACTGCAGTGACATCCTGAGAGCTGCAGAGCAGCAGTGATGCTCAGCCCGGCTCTGCACCAGAAAGCAAGCCCAATCACGGTGGCAGGCTGAGCGGTCTAGGAATGGAAGATGGGGGCTGTGCAGACCAAACTTGGCCTTCCACTCACCAACTCACAGACTTGAAAACCAAAGAATCCAACCCCACCGGTCCTGCTCCCGCCCTCCCACGCCTCTCTCTCTCACACTTTCAGAGCTCCTTGCCTACTCCTGGGCTTCTTGAATGTCCCCCGTTTTGCACGAGAGCACAGAGCCCACTGACGGCCACCACTGGGCAGCGGCCCTGGGAATCTAAGAAGCCCCTTACACTTGGGAGGCCAGCGTTTTTGGAGAGCTGAATGGGCAAGAAGCAGAAAATGACAAGGAACCTCACCGACCATTTCTTGGGCACCTGGTGTAAGCCAGGCTCCCTTTAACTCTTAACAGTCTTCTGAGGCAAGGGCTACTGTGACCCCCACTGTGCAGATTGGGAAAAAAAAAACCCTCCTCCTCCCCAGGTCAAAGTGTCAGTTTTACTTCCATTTTCTCGGTCACTTAGCAGGTCTCTAAATCTCAGCTCAGGGAGACCAACCAACCAATTCCACCCAACACAAACCAAACACCACTTGCAAGAAGAATACTCTATGTCTTTCAGGATGCCTCTCACCCCAGCGGCCGACAGACTCTCCTGAAGGCAAGTCAGGCATGAACTAGTTCCTCCCTTAAATCTTGCTCTGTCCTTCCGAAGCCCAGCTGTGCAGCTGTGTTCACGCCTCTATACGCCCCTTCCCACCACAAAGTGAAAGAGGCCCGGTGTCAGGAGCCTCTTGCATCTCTGTCTACGATGCAGGGATCCCTTGCTCACCCATGCCTTCAGCTGCCAAAGAATTTCAGAGAACAGACTATACACCAGGCATTAGGACAGTTGTCCCCGCCTTCGAGGAACTTGAAGTCTAGTGGGAAAGGTAAACAAGACGAGACAAAAACAACGCATGCCTTGCGGACACAGATTCCAAGAGGAAAACAGGGATTTTGTTTACCCTGCACTGCAAGAGCCCCTGAACCAGCGCGGAGCCTAGCACACAGCAGGCGTCCAATAAGCATTTACTGAATAAAGGAAAGAATGAACGAATGCCACGTGCATACAACCCAGTAACAGTTATAGCATATGCCCAAAGATACTTTTAGCTACTATTTACGGAGCATGCCCTAGGGCTGAGCAGTGTTGGGTGCTTTTCAGGGGTAATCTCAGGTCCTCATTGCCACAATTACCACATTACCGTTATCGCGTCCAAGCTCGTGCTACTCGCCGCATGACAGGCCAATAAACCGAGAGACGAGGTGATGGGGCAGGGAATAATGACTTTATTCCGAAAGCCAGCAGACCCAGAAGACGGTGGACTCGTGCCCCAAAGAACTGTCTTGTCTGAGTTAGAATTCAGGCTTCTTTTATACGAAAAGGGGAGGGGGTAAAGCCAAACACTTCCTGGTTCCCGGCAGCCTCCGGAGGGGAGGTGTTAATTTCTTCCTCCCTGCATTCACAGGTGGGCATGGTCAGGATGTTTCCTGTGAGCTAAACAAAGGTATTTTAGCTTAATGATCATGACCTGGGAGGCAGGGTTCCCAGAGATGGGCCATTATGTGTAATTTAAGCTCACAGGCCACGTCCCTTTAGTGATTACCTTGATAATAGAACACAAAGGGTCTTCCCTATTACATTACCACAGTGCAACTCTTGTTATGCCCATTTTGCAGATGAGGAGACTAAGGTGCAGATTTCAGCTCAAGATCCCGTAGTCAGTAACCAACCAACCAGATCCACCGCACTCGGAAGCCGGTGCTAGCTGGAACCATTAGGCACATGGTGGTCCAGTCTTGAAGGGCCAGGGATGCTTCCCAGAGGATGAGCTGAAGTGAAAGGACAGAGAGAGTCCAAAGCAGAAGGAATGTGTGCAAGGACGGGAGAAGCAGACCAAGGAGGAGACGAAACTTTTCCCAGTTAAGCGCAGTGGGTTTGAAACTCTTCCCAGTTGCTGGCACCCTCTCCACGGAGAGGTGAGCACTTCAAGAGGAAATACTATTAGCTCCGCTGAGTACGTGTAAGCACGGCAATTCCTACGTTGTTAAAGGGACTGGATCTGACCTCCGGAGGTTTTATATTCAGAAGACCTCCAAAACCCGCAACTCATGGAAGGCGAGCTGGGTGAAGAGCCGTGAGGAAGGGCACCGCTCCAGCCCACCTCTCAGCCTTCCCTCAAAGACAGGAACGTCGTCACTTCAAAGACACGCAAGGACAAGAATCCAGCGGCTTGTTAAAGCCACGCCACTAGGTGGTCCACCAGCCCCACACCTAAATTCCAAGCATCCAATCCTACTGCTTCCACAGATTCAAGAAATTAAGAAGCAACTGTTTGCATCGTGCCTCACTACCTTCTCAGGAAGACAAAGTAAAAGCTGCCCCTTTTATCGACCGGCATGGACCCTACGACAAACTCTTGTAACCTCGTCAGTAAACGTGAACGGAGCACCAACTGCCCACAAGGCACTGCGCTATATACAATGAGCATAGAGTAGCAATCTATACATTCTGTGGTACTGTATTTGTAAGAAGTCAAAAAAAAGAAAACTAAGCATTTCAAAGAGTGATGAGTGCTGTGACAAAAAACGAACAGGATGATGGGCGGGACCGTGAAGTGGGGGGGAGGGGGCGGGGGGGGCCTCTCAAAGGCCTTTGAGCTAAAGACCTGGATGATGAGGAAAAGGCAATATGAGAAGAGCAGACCCTCAGCTGGGCAGGGAAAGCGGGAAACAGCTCGAACAAAGCCCCTACGTGGAAATGAGCTTGGTGTGTTGGGGGCAAGGAAGCCTACTGTGGCTGGAGCACAGTGGAGGAGGGGCAGGCAGGCGGGTGGGCGGAACGGAAGGAGTATGGAAAGACAAGGAGGGGGTCAAGTCGGACAGGGTCTTGTAGACCCCTGGAAAGACTTGGGGCGCTTGGTGCACTGAGATGCCCCTGGAGGCTTTCAAGCAGCAAAGCGGCACAAACTGGTCTTTGCTCTAAAAGGTTCACTCAGAATGTCACCAAAATGGATACAAGCTAGTGATACTCAAGAGTGGGCTGGCCCCCACTTTACCCGGTGCAGGACACCACGGATGCCATCTGACGAAGAGCCAGAAATTCATCCACACGCCAGCATCCACCAGAGACTCCATAAACAAGTGGAAAGTATCTCTTAGTGACCAGCTGCTTGGACTTCCAAGAAAGTGCTTTCAAATTAGTAAGACCACCTGGTTCCTATTCTGAAACCCAACTTCTTCCCTTTTCCCTTGGTCATTACATCCATGGATGAGGGTAGAAATCAGGTTTTATGCCCAAGGCTCGTAAATCTTACCACTTCAAAACAAGTCCTGAAGAGAGAAAGAGCTGTGTTTCAGGGGCGCCAGGGAGGAAGCGTGAACACCTTGTTACCATTTCGCTTCCAGCACCAAAGTGACACCCCAGGACCAAGTGAGAAGGGCAATCCAAGTCTACGGTCAGGGGCCTCTTGGTCACGTGGTTGGTCTGGTGAGATGACCCGATTGATGACAGAGGCCAGCCAGCAGAGTGATGCAGAAGTCAAGTCACCAAAGACATGTCAACTCAACTGTCATCTGCTAAACAACCCAGACAGGAAAACACTGCTTCCGCGTCCAACATATCCAAAGGCAGCCTGTGTGAAGCTATATCTGTGGCAATGCCATGCCAGAAATCTGGGCTAATCTGAGTCTGCTATTCATAAATTCTCCCCCATGTGAAAGCACATGTGTCTGGGAAAGGAAAATGCATCCAAGTCAATTTTAGACATGGTTACTTGGAAACCATCTGGCGTCCCTGGAAGCATACGGAGCCACCACATCCCCTGCCCTCAAATGCCCACCGTAATCAGGGCAGTATGCTTACATGGGCATTCAGTGTCCCCAGTTAGGTCCCCAATCCCGCCCTACCAAATGCCAGTTCGGGTTCCACTTCCCACCCAAGAAAGGTATTGGGTTTCTTGGTAAACCTAGCGGAGGGCCCTCGATGTGTCGAGCTGGCACTTGAACTGCACCCAAGGCTGAGTTCTCTGCTTTCTGCCGCCGGCCTTAGTAGGGAACACCTGCATTCCTTGACCACAGCAACAACAGAAATCCCTCCCCAGGGACATAAGTTCCACGAAAAATCCCCTCTACCTAACCACCCTGTGTGCAGAGCCTGTCGAGCTTTGGAAGAGAACCACCAGAACCCTTCTGTAACATCAATAGAGGCTGGCACCCCGCAGAGCATCTTCTGAAGACACTAGCCCAGATGTAGCCCATTTTCACAGCGATGACAGCCACAGCCGGCTGGGTCTCGCAGCGTCCTAGGGCCTGGCTCTTCCTGACTGTGAGGCCTCAGTCCCCCTCCCCTACCTGGCTGTGATCTTCTGCTTAACTCATCTTCCACAGGAGCTGGGCCTCCCTTTCCGCAGCCTCCCTCCCTCCCTGCGCTGAAACCTGTCTCAGAACCAAGCCGACAGCAGCGCCATTCCACCAGCACCTGCCCTGCCCCCGCTCCCCCCACCCCTACAGATGCTCTCTCCACCACCTAACGCCTCGACAAACCCGGCCAGGAGAGAGATCCAGAATCTCATACAGTCAGAGCCCCAGGAAACAAACACAGCAGGAGGCGCAGGCTCAGCTCTGCCAAGACGACCAGGCCCAACACTCCCCCGGACCCCCGAGGAGCCCCGAACTCGGCCCAGGGGAAAGCATCTTCGCAGGGCGACCGCGGTACGGCGGCCTCCAGCGCCATCAGAGCGAACACCTGTTTCCAGGAAGCTCTGGGGCCAGAGGGAGAAGGGAGTCCCGGGGAAAGGCAGGGAGGACGAGGTGAAGGGGCAGCTGGGGACGCAGGTAAAGGATGCGTCACAGTTTGCGCTTGGCAACCGGAGCCCCGGAGCAGCAGGCAGAGCATGAGAAGGGGTCCGGGAAGTTCAGGGAGGAGGGCTTGCGCCCGCGAGCGGCGCCCCGAGGGAGCGAGGGCCGGCAGGGAGCGAAGGGCGGAGGGCCGGAGGCCGGCGCGCCCGCTCCATCACCTGCGCGCCCGGCGGATGCAGGCTCGCAGCGCACCACGGCCCGCGGCGGCCAGCGGGTGACCTACCTGCCCACCGTCTGGTTGGCCAGCTGGCGCATGCGGTTAAACTGCTTCTTCATCGTGGTCCCGCTGGCGCGCTATCCCGGGAGCTGGGGAGGACGGAGCAGCCCGGAGCCCGCCGCAGGGTTACATGGCTCCCGCGCGGAGCCTCCCGGGCGACGGCGGCGGCACTGCGGAGCCTCCGGAGCCGTCTGGCCCCGAGCGCACCTCCCTCCCGGGGGCTCCACCGCCTACTCCCCCTGCCGCCGCGGCGCCGGCTGCCGCATCCTCCTCCTCACGCGCGCCGCGGCGCCTTCATCCCAACGCCCGGGCCGCCCTGGGCGCCGCCGGGTCCGCCCCGGCTGCTTGCCCCAAGCCCAGCTCCGGCGCGGGACCCGGGTCTCCGCAGGCTGTCTGGCCGGCGGCCGGGGGTCCCCGCTGCGCCTGTGCGGAGGGCGCCGTGCATTCTGGGACTTGTAGTTCCGCGCCCGGCGCCCACCTTCCCTCTGCCCGAAGTTTCCACGTGTGGCGGGGCGCGGAGGTGGGCAGAGGCGGCGTCGCCGGCGGCTTTGCCCTTAGCATTCTAGGAAGGGAAAGGTTTTCCTGCTTTAGAAATAAAGTGGAACCGAGAATACAACGGCACATTAAGAGCATCTGTCTTCCATTGTCTCTTTTTTAAAATGAAATACAGGTGACTTACAATATCATATTAGTTTCAGGTGTACTACATAATGATGTGACATTTGCATACATTATGAAATGATCACCACCATAAGTCTAGTAAACATATGTCCCCACACAAGTTGTTACAATATTACTGACCATATCCCTTATGCTGTATATTACATCCCCGTGACTTATTATATAACTGGAGGTTTGAACCTCTTAATCCCCTTCACCTCTTTCGCCCGCAGCCCCTCCACCCTCGTCTCTTCTGGCAACCACCTGTGTGTATTTTAAGTGAACGGGAGGCCTCGCTGCTTTGAATTGACAGGAGGAGTTTTGCCAGCAGGAACGTGGCTCATAAAGTTGCACCTGATTAACAATGAGGGGCGGGGTTAAGCTTGGGGCACAGGGGTTGATGGTCAGATTTTGAACCAGGCATAGTTTGCACCCCAGAAATTTGATCCTCGCTTTTCACCAAACCTAGTAGGTAACCAGAAGCCAATATAATGATAGCGGCATTGTAATCACGGGCCGGATTTGACCAGGACAACTTTCTTGTGTGGCTTACATTCCAGCCTCATTTCCCTTCCACCGCTGGGTCATCAGCTGTGACCCGCCTGCAGCGTCCTACACAGGGGCAGCCCACTGACCTCAGTTGGCTCTTGAAAAGGGCTCGTTGACTTTCTGCAGCCTCTATCCTTAAGAAAACAAAGGTGATTGCAGTTAGGTTTCATCATGATCTACCAAGTAAGAGCAGTGTTGTCGCGTGGTAGGGTCTTTGGATCAAACCGATATGAGTTTATATTAGAATTCCAAATACCAATTATATAACCTTAGGGAAAAATGCACACCCTCCCTAAGCCTCAGTTTTCTCATCTCTAATAGAGAAATAATACTGCATGAGAAATAGCAAAGTTAGAGAACTATTTGCTAAATTACCAACAATCAAATAACATCTAAATTTCTATGTAGTACATTGTCATCTTCATTTACTACAAATATGATTATTGTGAGTGCAATAGAGAAAAATGCTATTCCTACAACAGAAGTACTAATGTGATAAATGAAAGAACTTTTTTGAAACGCGATATGTTGCATACGTTGATTATAGCTGCGAGATGTCCCAAATATGGTTCTAAGTATCTTGCTGGCCAGCTGAACAAAAAAAAAGATGGTTTGAGGCATGTCTTGGCTGAATGAACCGTGAAATCTTTAATTAGTTGTGAATTTAGCCTCAGTTTATTAGGTCAGCAGCTCTAGCCAATTAATAAGTGAAAGCATTATTTGCTTTCAACCAACTGCGTTATGTCTATAATATCAACTTAATTTTTATACAAACTGAAGTTATTTTCGTTTTGACATTTTTTAAAAAAACCAAGGCACAGCACGTTTTCATGTGTATAAATAATAGTGAGGCATTAAGGGCACTGGCTGACTTAGTAGCACTGTCTCTGGTAACGTCTAGAACCTCACTGTCCAATACAGTAGCCACCAACTACACGTGGCTATTGAAATTAAAATTTAATAAAATTTAAAATGTAGTTCCTCAATCACCCTAGCCACATTTCAAGGGCTTCATAGACCCATGTGGCTAGGGGATGCTGTACTGGACAGCACAGAACTCTGGTAGACCACTCCAATATCATGCCAGACCCTGCCTTCAATTCTGAGATATTTCAGTTCAGTTCTGCTTCTCCACAAAAGACAGCCTACCCTGCTAGAGTGTGGTCCAATAATAGTTTATTAACTGGTGGTTTCTTCACAAATTTCTGTTCTCCTATGAGCTTTTTCTCCATTCAGCCGGGGCTTTTTCTGCTTCCTACCCCAGGGAGGGGATGACAGTGCAGAAAAAAAGAGCAAGGAGCGTCAAGACTACTCTTTTGATCCTTCAAAGCAGGCTTCAGAAACACATGTGAGAGAGCAGGGCTTTAAAAGAAAGGGGTTTGCAGTTTCAAGACTATGGGCTTTGGAATGTTAATAGTTTACGCCATTAATAGCAGAGTTTGAAGAATATCCTATCCTTCCTATTCTAGATAAAGAACCCACAAGCTGTGGGGTGTGGAACAAGATGATAGGAGAGTGGGAGGGGAGAGAGGGAGATGAAAAGTAGACAGTGAGCGTGAAGATTTTATTACTGTTCAAAAATGTCACTGCCTTCCCTATAGGAAGGGATTATACTTCCTCTTCTCTTTGAGGTCAAAATCGATCACGTGACTTTCCTTGGACAGAGAATATGCACAGAAGTGATTTTTGTCGCTTCAGAGCAGAGGTTTTAAGAGTCATTTAGAGATCCTACCCCCTTCTTTTTTCACTCTGTCATGAGACCAGCAATGAGCCAGGTAGGGGCCGCTATGGATCACAGTCGTGGTGATCCAACTGGAATGAAAAGCAACACCTTTGTTGTTTTCAGAGGTTTGGGGAGTGTTTGTTCCTGCAGCATCGCTGAGTCTAAGCTGACTACTACAGAGGGCATCTCTGAGAAAGCGACTTTCCCCTTGCCCTTCCCAGGGTCAAAACTTAAGTTGGGTATAGGCAGGTTGGACGCAGATATATCATGTAGCTTTAGGTCACAGAGCAAAGGTCACAGACAGCCTCCATGTGAGGGCCTGGGGCACCCAAAACACAGTGCTGTGGTGGCTCCAGAGTTCCCTGCACCAAGCCACATGCAATGAACGTGTGTGTGCCAGGAGGACTTACAAAGGTACCAGAAAGAGCGGGACGTGATGCTGCTGGCATCAAAGATGACGAGAAGGCAGCAATGGCTGAGGTGTACAATCAAGAAGCCCCAAAGTACTCTGACATTTAATTTCTACCACCAGAAGAATGGACTGAATGTTTCAGTTAAGTGCATTTGAAGAAGACAATGAAAAGGAGAAGAAGGAGGAAGAGGAAGAGAGAGGAGGGGGAAGAGAAAGAAGAAAGAAAATTCTATTTTATACCTGACTTTGATCTATGGAAGGATAATACTGCCCGCTCCTATGGACCTTACATGTGGCCACGTGACTTGCTTTGACCAACAAAACAGGGGTCTCTTACTTGCTTCGACAATGTGGTAGTACTATTTATCTGAGATCCATTTCCTTTGAAATCTGATATTCCATTTGGGAGCCCCTGAATTAGAGAGGTTTTAGCATCTTAACCCTCAGGTCCCAGCATTGGCTGGAGCTGCCCTGTCCAACTCAGGAGTCACTAAAGAAAAATGGTGATTTAAGTTTAAATTAAGTTCAAGAGAATTAGAAATTGAGTTCCTCAATGACACTAGCCACATTTCAAATACCCCCAAACCACACATAGCTTGTGTCTGCCATATTAGATAGTGTAAAATAGAGCACCAACGTCATCACTGAAGGTTCTATTGGACAGTACTGGCCTCCAGAACAGAATTCAAAACACAGGGTCCAAATACCATACGGTATCACTTATATGTGAAATCTAAAATATAAGACAAGTGAACTTACTTACAAAACTGAAACAGACTCACATAGAAATCAAATTTATGGTTACCAAAGGGTAAAGGGGGTGGGGCAGGGATAAATTAGGAGTTTGGGATTAGCAGATACACACTACTATATATAAAATAGATAATCAACAAGGTCCTACTGTATAGCACAGGGAACTATATTCAATATCCTATGATAAACCATAATGGAAAAGAATATGAAAAAGAATATATATATGTGTATGTATATGTGTATATATGTCCCCTGCATCGGCAGGCGGACTCCCAACAACTGCGCCACCAGGGAAGCCCTATGGCCGGTCATTTTATCTGACCTCTCCAGGGTATTCTTTCCTCATCTATTATATGGGGGTTTATAGCCCAAAATCTCTAAGCCTTAAGTTTTGGGAAATCCACCAACTGACCAATCTACTTGCTCAATAAATCGCTGTTGGCCTGGATATGCCTAAGCCTTCCAGGATTTAACAAGTCCAAAGTTATATTCAGTGTTACGCTATAAGTGAAGGATATTATTACCCTTTTCAGATTCCAATCACCTTTATACCAGCAAGTATAAAACTTACACCATTAAAACATACCTGTTAGTCTTGCGGAGCACAGGCTCAGCGGCCATGGCTCACGGGCCCAGCCTCTCCGCGGCATGTGGGATCTTCCCGGACCGGGGTACAAACCCGTGTCCCCTGCATCGGCAGGCGGACTCTCAACCACTGCACCACCAGTCCAAAGTATCTTTAAACAGGATGATAGATGTTCCCATCTTGGGGCATATCAACTCCAATTTTTCAGCTCTCCTTGGATCTATATCTTTGCCAGAACCTTATCATGGACAGAGTGTATTTCCCTACCTAGTAACTTTGGACTTGTCTATGTGACGGCTTTGGCCAATGGCATGTGGGTGGAAGGGACACGTGCCACCTCCACCCAATGTATTAAGAAGCTTTCTTCACCTCTGTCAGTGCCATAAGGTGAACTTCCCTGAGGGGACTATCTGTCTGTCACTTTGGGCTCCAGAAGGAACAGTTGTTGAGGCAGCCCTGATACGGACCACAGCTGAAATTAAGGGAGTCATTGATTAACTCATTCTTGGGTGGGCTACTTTAAAAGATAGATAAAATGAATAGAGCTCAAGAAAGGGAAAAAGAAGAAAAACTGAAAGGCACAACTTTAGGAATGAGAAAAAGGATTTAATCACAGATGCCGAAAGAAATTATGAGAATACTTTTGCAATTTGATGTCTACTTGTTTCAAAGTAAGCTCTTTTTTCACTAGGAAAATATATATTACTACAGATGTTTTTCAAATAGGTAGCAATGGGGACTTCCCTGGCAGTCCAGTGGTTAAGACTCCGTGTTCCCAATGCAGGGGGCACAGGTTCAATCGCTGGTCTGGAAACTAAGATCTGGCATGCTGCACAACACAGCCAAAAAAAAAAAAAAAAGGTAGCAAGACTCCTGTGTTCATAGCACTATTTACAATAGCCAAGACGTGGAAACAACCTAAACGTCCAGCAACAGATGAATGGATAAAGAAGATGTGGTACATATATATAGAATGGAATACTACTCAGCCATAAAAAAGAATGAAATAATGCCATTTGCAGCAACATGGTTGGACCTAGAGATTATCATACTAAGTGAAGTAAGTCAGACAAAGACCAATACCATGATATCACTTACATATGGAATCTAAAATATGACGCAAATGAACTTACCTACAAAACAGAAACAGACTCACAGACGTAGAGAACAGACTTGCGGTTGCCAAGGGGGAGAGGGTAGGAGAGGGATGGATTGGGAGTTTGGCGCCAGCAGATGCAAACTATTATATACAGGATGGATAAACAACAAGGTCTTACTGTAGAGCACAGGGAATTGTATTCAATATCCTGGGATAAACACATAATGGAAAAGAATACAAAAAAGAATGTATATATATATATATATATATATATATATATATATATATATATGTATAATCGAATCACTTTGCTGTACACCCAAAACTAACACAACAGTGTAAATCAACTATATTTCAACAAAATAAATTTAAAAAAATAAAAATAAATAAAATAGGTAGCAAGTATGAGTAGACCAAGAACACTGAAAAAATTGGAAAAGTCGTTACAAAACAACACTCCCCAAAGTAGTCAGGCTCAGATAATTTCACTTATTTAAAAAACTATAAATTCATTTCAAAGATTCAAGGAACAGATCATTCTTCTGCTATTTAAAGTGGTCCAGAGCACAGACATAGAGGGAAAGCAACTCAGTTCATTTTATGAAATTGGCCTAACCCTGTAACCAAACCTGATGAATGTAGCACAAACATGAAACAAACACAAAAACAACAAACCAGTATCTTAAGAATAGACATAAAAGTTATGAATAAAATTAATCTACTAATAGATGTTACTGAATAAAATCTAACACTATATGTGTTTACATATAAATGCAGGTCCATTTTCATGGTATTTATTGAGGAATGAATAGTGCAGATAAATTAAAAAATAAAAACCGTGCCTACTCTTACTAACCAAGATAACATTATGAATTTATAAATATATTTCAAAAAAGGGATCACACTTGTTAGGTCAGTATGTTCATTCCCATCTTCTGTTATTTTAAATATCTCTGTGATTAACATGGTGACTAAACCTTTGCACATATACTTTCTTAAGATCAAAATTAAAGAATTAGAATTTCTGCATCAAGATACACACCACTGGGGCTTCCGGTGGGGGGCAGGGGGTGAGACCCCCCCTGCCGATGCCGGGGACACGGGTTCGTGCCCCAGTCTGGGAAGATCCCACATGCCGCGGAGCGGCTGGGCCCGTGAGCCATGGCCGCTGAGCCTGCGCGTCCGGAGCCTGTGCTCCGCAACGGGAGAGGCCACGACAGTGAGAGGCCCATGTACCGCAAAAAAAAAAAAAACACACCACTGTATATAAAATAGATAAACAACAAGGACCTACTATATAGCACAGGGAACTATATTCAATATCTTGTAATAACCTATAATAGAAAAGAAACTGAAATATATATATGTGTGTGTGTATATAGGTATGTATGTGTATATATACATATATATAACTGAATCACTTTGCTGTACACCTGAAAATAACACGTTGTAAATCAACTAGAGTTCAATTTAAAAAGAGAATTTCTGCATCAGAGTGTGTCATGTTTTCAAGTTTATTCTTGTATTGCCAAATTATCTTCTAGATTAAAAAATGGAAACATTTTGCAGGCCCACCTACCATGCATAAATGTTCTACCTTCCCCACACCCTGACCTATATGGGGTATTGCCACTTTAATAATCCTGCCAGATGAAGAGCTCAGAAATAGCATTATAGTGCAGGGTTTTTCTTTTCTATCGCATTAAACATTTTTCTCACATGTTTCACGGCTGTGAGTGTTTCTTCTTCAGTTAATTGCTCACTTCTTCATGTCCTCAGCCTGGTTTTCTCTTATGGTGTTCCATAGTTTCTTAGTGATATTAAAAAGCTCTTTTGCTATATTAACTATACTAATGCCATTGTATCTTATGGCAAATGTTTCCCCTAGTTTGGCCTTCCCCCTCTTAAAACCTCTAATGTTGATTTTTGTCTTCCAGGAATTTTACATTTTTCATGTGGTCAAATCCATCCATCTTTTCCTTTATGTTTTACGCCCTTAGTTTAATGCTTAGAAAGTCTACCCTATCCTCAAAGGGTAGAAATAGTCAACTGTATTTTCACCTAAGCCTTTTCATGTATTAATTCTCTTTATTTGGAATAAATTTTAAATTCAACTTTGAGGACCAAAAAGTTAACTAGAGCCAGTAGTTTTGATTCATTTCTTCCTCTAAAGTCATTCTGAAATAATTCAAATATATATGTGTGTGTATGTGTGTGTGTATGTGTGTATATATATATATATATATATATATATGAAAATTTCTATTTCACTCTGTCCAGGAAAACGTTACTATGTGTGGTAACCTTTTGGGGGAAATTAAACAGAGACCAACACCATCTCCGATAGACCGCTGCCCCCACCATCTCAGCCACCAAATCCTGACTAACCAGACCTCTCTGAGAATGAACAAACGCACACACACACAAAAAGACTGAGTAGTTCAATATAATGGTAAAGATGATGATGATGTAAAGTGATGATAGCAAGTAATGCTGAAGACAGTAATAAACCATATAGCTAAGCAATATTGTAAGTATCTCAACACTCATTATCTTGTTCAATCCTGAAAAGAACTCTGGGATGAGGGTTTTATTACACCCATCAAATAAATCAAAGCTCAGAGGCTTTCTGTGAATAGTCATTCAAGTGCCACCACTGGGCTGCAAACCCAGGTTTTTCTAGTTCAAATGACTGTGCTTTTATTACAGGTTATTACCTCCATAACACAGGGAGGCGAATCTGAGAACTCAGAGAAATGTCCTCCAGTGAAAAAGTTAAGCAGGAAGTAAGGGAAATATAGTTTTGTTTTTTTTTGTTTTTTTTTGTTTTTTTTTCGGTACGCGGGCCTCTCACTGTTGTGGCCTCTCCCACTGCGGAGCACAGGCTCCGGACGCGCAGGCTCAGCGGCCGTGGCTCACAGGCCCAGCCGCTCCACGGCATGTGGGATCCTCCCGGATGGGCACGAACCCGTGTCCCCTGCATCGGCAGGCGGACTCTCAACCGCTGAGCCACCAGGGAAGCCCCGGAAATATAGTTTTTAAAGTCTAATTTGTATTCTTGGTGAGAACAGAGAGAACATGGGTTTAATATGACAGGAGCTGGTTGCCAAGAAAAAGAGCCATATTAAACAAGAAAGAGTTCTTGGATAAGAAACATACGACTTCCAAACTAATGAAACTCAACAGAGGCAGGAAATAGCAGATTTGGCACTGCCCGAAGCAAAACTGGTTCATTCCAACATGGGCTGGAAGAGAGCTCCCTAAAATTCGGAGGAAAAAAGTAGGTAATTCAATGAAAGGAAAGGAAAAGGAAGAGAGACATGGAATCTTGTTCAGAACATTAAAATATATATATATACATGTAATAGAATTTCCAGAGCAGATGATGAGGAAGAAAATAGCATAAAAGTTCTTGAAAAGATACTCTGCACAGCTGAAGAAAGGCCCAAATCAAAATTGAAATCATTCACCAAGTACTAGAATATATTACTGCAGTGAGTAGAGGTGGAAGTCCTAGATGTATCTTGGTAAAACTTCTGAATTTCAAAGATAGACACATACTGTACTGTATATTTGAAATTTGCTAAGCGTAAATCTTAGACGTTCTCATCATAAGAAAAAGAATTGTAATTTGTGTGGCATAGATGTTAACTAATTGTGGTGATCATTTTGCAATATATACAAATATCGAATCATTATGTTGTACACCTGAAACTAATATAATGTTATATATCAATTATACCTCAATCTAAAGGACAACCACTACCAAGGGGGAGGGGGGTGGGGGAGGGATGGAGTGGGGAGCTGGGGTTAGCAGATGTGAGCTATTATATATGGAACGGATAAACCTCAAGGTCCTACTGTATATAGCACAAAACTATATTCAGTATCCTGTGATAAACCATAATGGAAAAGAATATAAAAATAGAATGTATATATACATATATACGTATAACTGAATCACTTTGCTGTACAGCAGAAATTAACACAACACTGTAAATCAACTATACTCCAATAAATAAATTAAAACAACCACCACCACCACCACAAAAAAAGGAAGATAGACAGATACAAATGTATATAAGTACTGTTCCGAGAAACGTTTGTCTCTGAAGAAAAGCCGATTCTTTCAATGTTTCCTATTGGCAACACTCAATGCAGTAAAATTTGGAGCCATGTTTACAGAGTTCCAATGGAAACAGGCTGTAACTCAAGTGCGACTCAAAAATTCTACATCTGGTCTGACATTCACAAACAAGGGCAAAAGAAAGTCATTTTTAAACATGCAATGCCTGGAAAGGTTTATCAACCACCCATTCTCTAAAAAAATTATTCTTCCCAAAAGAAATAAAAAATCAAAATAAAGAACAAGAGAGAACATTTTCTATAGGAACTTGGGGTAGGGAATGATTCCTTAAACATGACACCAAAAACTCTGACCTTAAAGGAAATATTGATAAATGGGATTACTTAACAACGAAAGAGTTTGGTTTATCAGATAATACCATTAAGAGACTAAAAAAAGCAATCCTCAGAGTGGGAGAAGTTACTTGCAAACCACGTAATAGTCAAAGGACTCAACTCCAGGACATATAAAGAATTCTACAATACAATAGGAAAAAGGCAGAAAACCTAAAAGAAAAATGGACGGGGGATGTGAACGGTCACCTTACCACGGAGACAAATCCAAATGGCCAAAGGACATATGAAAAGTTGCTGAACCTCATTAGTCATCCAATATACGCCAATCGATTTTACAAGGGCTAAAATTGAAAAAGACTGGCAAAAACCTAGCGCCGATGAGGATGTAGCTCACCTGAAGCTCATATAGTTTGATGGGAGGAAAGCCCCTCAGAAAGCTGTTTTACGTTATCAGCTGAGGCTTAGCAGTATGCAAAGCCCATGACCCCACCATTTCACACGTTCAACAAAAATGTGTACATATCTGTACCAAAAGGCATGCGCTAGGATGTTTGTATCAGCAACATTTTCAATAGTCAGAAATTGGAAACTGAAACACCCATCCACAGTAGAGTGGACAAATAAAGGTGATACAGCCGTGTATCCCTACCACCTTCTCTCGAGTGTACCACCAAACTCTCATTCGCTTTTAGGTTACCTCAAATCTCTTTCCTCTTGACAATCAATCCTTTGAATTTCTGACTCTCTGCTTTGGTCCCGTGTGTCTCCTTCCTCACATGGGCATGCTTCTTGAAAGGCAATGTCTGGATTTACTGTCTCCATTTCCTCACCGCCTTTCAATTCCTCGGTCTACATCCACCCGGCTTCACCACTGCACCCAAGATGCTCTCACCACCTCCTTATTATTAAATCAAACAACACTCTCCATTGCTTACCTTACTGAAACAGTAGCACTAGACACGATTGAAGACTCCCTCTTTCTTGACATTTTCTCCCGCCTCCGTGCCCGGGATACCACCTTCTTCCGGTCTTCTTCCTGGTTTTCTAGCCACGCCCTTTCCTCGCCTTCACCAATATCTTACGTGGTGGTGGTCCTCAGCATCCTGTTTTCTTCTCGCTCCACACACTGTGTAGCTTATAGTCATCCCCAGTTAATTTCCGTATGCTGACTTCTCCCATCCCTAAATCTCTACACAAAGGACTCTGAGTTCCAGACCTCTCTCGAGGCTGCTTTTGACTTGAGTGTCCTACAGGCAATAGTCGCTCAAAACTCAAATTCACAATTTTTCCTATTAAGTCACTCATTCTGGCCTTTTGCCTCTGTGAATGGAATGAACATACATTGGACAATCACCTACCCCTCCCAGATCCGAATCCTCTCCTTTGCTCACCACATCCAGTGATCAAGCCCCATACTTTCCACTCTATTTCAAATCTACCTTAATCTCTCTATTCCTACCACCGTTTTCTTAGTCGAGTCACCATCTGCTTGTTGGCTGGTTTATTACGGGTTCTTAGGTTACTACCTTCACTCTAGCCCCTAGCCTTACCCCATCATTCCTCATGTACTAAATTCAACATGTTGAATTTCCCTTGAAGTTCTCATGCCTGTAGAGTAAGAAGGGCACCAATGATTTATCAAACGAATTCACAATTTACTCGGCTGCCCTTCCCTTATCCTTGTCACTCCAATCCATTTCCACACTATAGCCAGAGTTCTCTTTCTAAAAGGTAAATTTAGAAACTTAGGGGACAGATAAATTTGGAATTTGGGATTAACAGATACAGACTACTATATATAAAAATAGATAAACTACAAGGACCTACTGTATAGCACAGGGAACTATATTCAAGATCTTGTAATAATCTATAATGGAAAAGAAATGTGAAAAAGAATAGAGATGTATATGTATAACTGAATCACTTTGCTGTATGCCTGAAACTGTAAATCAAGTATACTTCAATAAAAAAAAGTATAGTAAAAATAATAAAAATAAAACAATAAAAATTAAAACATAAAGTGTAAAGATTATTATAGCACTTCCTTGCTTAAAATGCTGCAATGATACCCTCATGTTTTAAAGATAAGTTCACACTTATGGCAAATTCTCATTTATCTCCAGGCCTTTACACAGGCTGTTGCCTCTGCTTGGAATGCTTTCTTCCTCTGCTTTGGCCTGGCTAACTCCATTGTTGTAACTATCTTGGCTTGGTGGTCTCCTCTGGAGAGCCCTTCTTGACCATCCTCCCCACCCAAGACTTCCTTAAATGCCCTTTCTCTACCACATACCACATGGGAGAAGTATGCACTTACCCGCATGTAAGCAACTTAAGCTACGTTGTCATTCCTTGTTTGTTTCCTCCACTAGGTGACAAACTTCTCATCAACAGGGGTTGTACAGAGTCATCTATAGTTTGTGCATCCTTTCCACCTTTTGGTAAAAGCGCCTCAACCTTGCTTTAGAAAAGCTCACCTTCTCCACTGTCAGTGCACGAGATTCAAATGATCCCACGCCACAGCTCAGGGCTAAACAGGAGATCCAGACCCCATGGATGAATTTGTATCTCATGCTCATGGCCACAGAGATTGGCTCATGGATGAGACCACTGGGAGACAGCTGTCAGATTTCTGCTGCGACTCTTAAGAATGAGAAACTCTCTTTTTGCTGGAACTGCTCATCTGGCAGGATGAACACCTGGGGCTTCTGGCCACCTGTGACCTTCTTGCTTCTAAGCGGGGAGAACCCAGGAGAAAGTAAGGCCAGAGCAGGGAAGGCAGAGCCATGGCATGGGGCAAGATCAATGCTAGTCTGAACTAGAGCTGAGGACCCCCATTCCAGGGCTCTTTCACAAAATCTCAGCTCCTCCATTTGGTTTATATGCGCACTGATGAGAAAATGATGGTCAGGAATAAATTGAGGGGAGAAAAGAAGATAAAAACTCAGTCTTCCTTGGGGAGTCTCTACAGATTTTGTAGATCACCTTGATGCCCAATTTGTTCTACATTACCATTCGGTTTGCTCAGCTGTGAAACTGATGAGAATTTTGGGTTGGCTAACTTATCTGTCCGTGTGTTTTAACAGCATGTATGTAACTGCAGACTCTGTTCCTTTTCACTGAAGTCCTCATTTTATTACTATCATCAGTGGTAAGCGCGGGTGAGACGTACAGTGTTTGAGATCAGGGACATCGGAGATAAGTAAAGTGTGATTACCGGTTCTGCCAATTTAGAGACGTGTAACCTTAAGCGATTAACTTAGCCTTTCCAAACTCTTGTTTCTTCAGCGTAAACTGGGGATAATCACGGTTCCGCTTCATGGGACCATTGTGAGAATTCAGTGAAATAACAGCACAATGCCTGGTACATCACATAGTTAAGAAAAAAGCTTCCATCTCTTTCTAAAATAAACATTTTATTTAAAAATATACATATATTTTTTAAAAAGAACACATGCCAACTTTGGTATTTAGCCATTGCTTCTTTTCTCTTCCTGGTCACCCACATTTCTTTCTAGTTACGTATCGTCGGGCAAAGGAGGCCGACGTGAAAACTCCACCATGCATGGGCCCTGCAGAGAACGTATGCTGGCTCTTTTGACTTCTTCACAATGTGTCTCTTGGTGTTTCGCCAAGGGAGGATTTCAAGTACCCAGCCACACACTGCCCTCTTTCCCCACTGCGGGCGCACTGGAGAGAACTCTGGACAGCAGTGTGGATTCCCTTCCTTCGGAAAACATTAGAACAGCCTCCAGGATCCTCATTGTTATCCTCCCTTTTCCCATAAACCCCCGGGAGCTGTTAAAACATGTACAGGAAACTCACATGACCAGTGTCCATGAGGCTGGAGGTGATTAAAATACGCACAAGAGACAATCAGGCGTTGGCCTTAATCCGCAGAATTCTAGAAGCCTAGAATCCACCAACTCCTACAATCAGGAGGGAACTTATTCATATGTTATCAAACTCAATGAATCCTATTACAATTCCCCTGCAAGATGATAGAGACATTTTTCTCAGATCTCTTCCTGTCTTAAAAATCATCTCCTAACGTACAGTCCCAGCCTAGACAGGGTTGCTCTGAAAATGTGGATTCCAGAATCGGACCCAGCTTCTCACCACACTGAGCGGCTCTCAGACTTACAGGACTGTCTTGTTCCAGGACCTGGACTCTGTGTGTCTAGTAATATCATCCGATAAATCATTAGGAGTTTCAGCATCTGAACCGCCCTGTTGGTTTCTACTGGATTTATAGGAAAATGAACACTCCAGACTCTTTTAACCCGAGTTCTCTCATAGCTGATAGCAAACTGTGTGCATCTGTGGACTTCCCCTGTGAGGACCACAGCCAAGCCCTGAAGGGGGACCGAGCTGCCCTCACAACCCTGCAGCTTTTCTCCTAAAAGATGGAGGCTCCCCATGGACACCCCCCACCCTTAAGTGTCCCTTTGGTCCGGAGAGCTTGTTCTGAAGATCAAGATTAGGGGGTGAGGCCAAAAAAAAGTTTCCTTTACCCTTCCCTGATTTTCAAGAGGCTTCTGTATCTGGCAATGAAAACAAACCCTAAAGCTCTCATAGGTGATTTAAGTGGTGCAAGTAAGGAAAGATGTCTAAGTGACACACTGAGGCTGTTTGAGAAGAAAAAAAAAATGTTAGCATGGGCACAGCTTTTACCTAAAAAGGGGCCCTCCCCTCTACCTTCTGGGAAAACGAAGATCCCTTTGTCACCATAGGTAAAGGGTTTCTGGTTGGAGGACTGAGAGATTCCCAGTGTTCTTGCAACTCCCCAATCACTCAAAATCTGAACCATCTGTGCAGAGTCTACGTGGTATTGTACATTTGGGGGTTTGCGTGCTTTGCACAGGTGAGACATCGAGTACTTAGCCACTGGATGAGTAAATTGGATGTGGGAGTTTTCGGCTAGGCCAGCATTGGTTTCTAGAAGAGCTGATGGTGTCTGAACATTTTTGGAAAAGGACTGTCTTGAACGCTTGGGGTAGGTTTTTGATTCTTTTTTTCAGATTGGAAATAAATGTTTCTGAATGGCAAAGGCCACCAGTTCACAGACCCTTGACTATTCAGGTGAAGACCCTCTTGCTTTCCTCATTTACCAGTGCAATCATTTCATTGGAGAGAATCGTTTCTCATCCAAAATTCTGCGATTTGTTTTTCGTAATGCAGAGTCTTAGTTGAACTGAGAGGTTAGGACCTTCCCTTCCTTTCCTTTCCGTTCCTTTCCTTTCCTTCCTTCTTCCTCCCTCCCTTCCTTCTTTCCTTCCTTCCTTCCTTCAACTTCCTTCCTTCTTTCTTTCCTCCCCCCGCCCTTTATAGTAGAGTGTGTGTCATCTCAATAACGCTGTTAGAAGCAGAGCTTCTAATGAGCACTGGCTTAATGAAATCAGTTGCACAAAGGAATTTCCTGACTCCACTGGATAAGCGTGAACCTACTGCACCAGCGTTGGGAAAAGCTGCAAATGTCTGCAGGTCTGCTTTACCACGGGGGAGTCCCAGGGGTCTTAAGAGAACTACATGTGGCTAGTTTCAAGCTAACCTTGACCATGGCCATCTTCATAAGTCTCTGTGCATCTTTTAGTCACGCTCAATTTGTCACCAGAAAAGGAGACACAACTAAGAGTTTAAAAGAACTTAAAAAAAAAAAAAATCCTCAACCTTCTCCCAATTATCCTCAGTTTTATCTTGTAAATATCATATCTGATCTACGAAGAGACAGTGAATATGGTGGGTGGAGACTGTGGGAGGAGGTTAAAAACAACAATCCAGGAGTCTGCTCTGGGTTGTGTGTTGGTCTGTAGTAGCGAATATCTTAACTGTGAGGCGTATATGTCAGTGCCTGATAATATCCTAAAAATATCCCAATGAAAATGCATAGTCTTACAAAGATAGGGGCCTCCTAACCAAGTCTAGCACTTCAGACAGAAATACCCAAAGGAAAAAATAATTGACACTCAGACCAGAGTCTCAGAGATTGCTGTGCGATTGTTTTCCAAAGGAAGGGGGACAAAAATAACATTAAAAAAAATCACACAACGTGGCATATGAGAAATGGACGGACCAGCGAGCTTTATCAAGATCTGAATAAAACTTCAACGTCTGAGGAACACACAAACGTGAGGAATGTGTCACGAAAGTTTTCTTCTCCATAGCTTCATTGTCAAAGAAGAGACTGGCAATCTTCCCCTCTAGATGTTCGGTTCTGATAAAAGCAAAGTGTACCGTGTGGCTCTTTTAAAGCACAATGCAGATGAAGGAATGTAAAACAACCGTCATCTTCCACTGGTGCTCTCCCATGAGAGATGGCAGTACCCTTTCCAGCGACCAACGGTGATGCTCTTCCGTCTTTTCACATCACAGTCAAGACGCGCTTGTTCATGGAAAGCAGGTGGCTGTGAGTCATTGGGTTGGAGCCATGAGTCATAAACAGAGAGGCAACGTGTGATCTGGGTGATTAATCAGGAACTCGCAGTGAGAAACGGCAAGATCATTTCACAGCAGATGGAGGCTCAAAGGCTTTTGGTATAGAACTCTAACACTGCCTTGAAGATACACACACATACACATATGTGTATGTATATGTACATATGTATGTGTATATATGGATACATATATACACACATACCTATAGATACATATACATATGTATATATCTATACACACATGCATGTGTGTGTGTGCGTGTGTGTATCCCTCTCCTTCCCTCCTCACCCCCCAATAAGATCTGGCAGCTTTCAGAGTAGCAGTCACCAAAACCACTCTGTGTTCACACACGTTTACAAGTTAACAATGGAATGACTTCTAAATCTTTGGTTTTTTTTCAAAAAGAGAACTTCTAAAATCACAACATGTTTGGTTATTTTCTCCATAAGTGCACAGTGAACAATTTTTTTTTTTTTTTTTTTTTTTACAAACGAAGAAAACAGTGCCTTAGTGATTTCAATAAAAAATAAAAACAGCGATAGCTACTTTCTACAGCATGCAACACTACGAAACGGTGAGCTGGAACCACACTGAGCCTTAGGGAGACGATCCTGCAAGTTAAGTTTTTCAGTTCCCAGCAAAAGCACAAGAGGTAATGAGGAATGCACACGAGACCGTCGTCTTTTCTCCTTCCATCCTTTTCAACGTGCAATTGTGTTTTCGTTCAGAAACCCAGACCTGAAATACTCTCTCCTTGTAACTATGATTCGTATTTATCTTTACAATATGATGATTTCCGATTTCCCCAGAGCAACCCAAATCAGGGATTGCTATTAATCAAATGAGGGTAGAGACAGCTTTGTGACTAATGGGCCGAGTCATTGGTTTCTTCCTGAGGGCATTCTTTTGACTTCCTTTTGTAGCAGATTACGCATATGGAGAATGAGTTCTCCAGGAGAACCTCGATTTTTCAGCTTTTTAACATATGGGGTATAACATATTAGGGGTATGACAGCTGGTTAGAAGGCAGAAGTTCTCTTCTCCCGATTGTGGGGCAGAAAAGGAAAGATCTCCAACAGAGGAGCAAGAAAGGACTGATAATCTTGAGAGAAAAGCAGAGTGGGAGAAAGGTAAACAGAGGTGGACCACCTCCCACCAATAAGAAAACAAGAAAAGCAGCCTGACTTCTATAATCCTCCTGTTACAGTAACCCACGGTATTTATTTCCATGACACGCGAAACGATGTTCTCTAGTCCTGTCTGAATGATCTCTGATATGGCTTCCCGAGGCTAGAGAGGTCCTTCTGGTCTGCCTACATGGTCCTCTCTAGTCTTCGACACTAAAGGGGGTTGTGCTGGAGAACTGTCTACGGCAGAAGGTTTTGCTTTTCTTCTTGCTTTAGTTTCACAACGCTTATCACCACGGAGACAGTGGGAATGATTCAGCTACTGGTTGAGAAGGAGGGAAATTCTAGGTGGGGTTCTTGAGGCCAAAGGTGGGTCGGTTGTGGGATAGAATTGGGGCCACTGCAACGGGGCAGCTTTGTGGCTGAGGGACGCTGAGTTCATTTCACTCCCCTGGGAATGGATTGGTCCTGTCCCTCTGTTCTGCCTTAAGAACCTGACACTGGGCCTGACTTCTATTTTGAAAGCCAGGTGACGGACAGACAGGAAGCAGCTTCCGTCATGGGTACGTCCTCCATCACCTCTGATGGACCGGCTTCCCTGTGCTCCCTAGAGAGCTTACATCTTCTTTCCACAGTATGTGTAATAAATTCATGAGAAAAGCTTACAAAGTGAGATTATGCCCCAACAATGCCTGAGAAAAAGTACGGGTTAGAACAAAGACTGGTGTTTGAAAAGGCAGTGGAAGAATTTTTTTTTTTTTGGCATTCTTGGTCTGAAAAAGCATATTTTTGAGTGCACTGCTGAAATCACGAACCGTCACTGAAGGCTGGTAAATATTACAGTATCTATCTATATAGAAAAGACTCCGATTTGCTCTTGTTCGTTGTCACAGAAGTCTCCATTGCTTCCTTTTAATTCTCTCCGGCTTCTCCCTCCCCTCCTCCACCCCCCTCCTCCTTCTTTTGGATAATGTAAGTATTTACGGTTGTGTGCTCTCCCCCACCGGGTTCCTACTGGTCTTCCGTAGCACGCTGCATCAGGCATCTACCACTGCTGTAAGTGGAGGTCCATGGGGGAATTCAAATTGAGATCCGTGACATCCAGGAAATCGATGTTGAAGATGCTGGGGCCGCCGGTGGAGAGGGAGCTGAAGCTCGGGGTGGAGCTGGGTGGCGTGATGTCCAGCCACTCCATACTCTCCCAAGGAGATTCCGTGAAGCTTAAGGGCAGCCCACTGCTGTCCACGGAAGAGGGTGAATACTGAGTCTGCATGGGGGAGAGGGGGCCCGGCAGGATCTCGTGCGCGTTGAAAAGGTCTTCCGCAGCCTTCCCGGAGAATCCATCCATCATCCCGTCGAAAGGGGGTTCCTCGCTCCCGATTTTCAGAAGGGCGACGTCGCCCACCTTCCCCAAGGGGCTCTGGGAATTTAGTAAGACTTCAAGGTGCTCGTTGCTGTCGGCGCCGTAGTGATCGAAGGAGAGCTGGCCTCCTGCAGAGGCTGGTTCAAAGGAAGCCGGGGGCTTGGCGGGGAGGGAGGCAGTGGGGCTTCGAGAAGACCCAGGTATCTTTGGGACTTTTTGAAGACACGAATGATCCTCTCTGGCGTCAGCTGGCATTTCTGTTGGTAAAACACAATGGGAATTGTTCAAGCACTTCCGCTCGAGCATGACACGTGCGTGAATCTCTGGAGTGAATGACTTACGTGTAGACACAGGAGATGGCCATGCTTCTCGGGTCACTGCTCATCACCCAGTCTGATCCCCAAACTGCTCTGTATATCCTCAGTTCTTCCCTTGGGTCTCTACCCAAACCCTCACCTGCTGGAAATTCCACTCTGTGATTATTGAATGCTCAAAGCAGGTTCTGTTACCTGCTTCTTCACTGACACCTGGCTGTCCCCCGAGGACACTGCGCCCTCCGTTACGCCCTCACTGGGGGTTCCTTTGCTGCAGAGCCAGAAAATGGGTCATCAGGTCCTTTCCCATTGCCACGTTCTGATTGTCACTCGCCCTCATTCTTATTAACTCCTCAGTGGTTTTTTTCTTTCCCCCCAGTCTCCTGGCCCCTCCTCTTCATCCACTGAAAACTCTACTTCCGGTTCATTGTTCTCCTCCCACTTCAACTCTTGCCATCCTCTGTGCCTTCAGCATCCCCAGAAGTGACCCGTTGTCCAGCTGGCCTCTCCGTTCCTTGACACTCCATCCCTCCAACCCAGCTGATTCCGCCATTCCCATTCTGCCGGACACAGCCTGGACTTTGTTGTCCCCAAACACTGCATCCCCCTGAAAGCTCGATTTCGATCGGTATTGCCAACTCTCTGTCCATCTCCTCCTATTCCTCTAGCTCCCCTCATAAGGACCCCACGACAACAACTTCTCAGCCAGCTGGGGTCACCCCAACCTACCAACTCTGCTATTTTATCACCATCCATCAGCCCCTTCTGGATTTTACTTCTTGTCCCGTCTGTACTCCTGAACCACCATTGTCATCACTCTCTCATAAATATCCTCAATCCCCTTGTCCTTTTCTCCCATCACCATACTCCCTTGGCAAAAGCCCACATCTGGATGAATCTTATCATCTGTTTTCTCTGAGCCTGCCCTGGATCGGCTGGACGTTCAAGAGAAAAATTACACAATGAAGCTGCCCGGTTTCTCTTTAACTTCATGATGTCAAGCCTACGAGGGGCACTTAATACTGCCTAGGGATCCTACTGTGTTTCTCCAGAAAACTCAATTCACTTGTGATCAATTCATCACTGTTCTTCTTTCCTGGAACCTCCCGTGCTCCCCTCTTACACCCCGACTCTTTGCAGACCTTGCCAACATACTTCATTAAAAATATAAGGGTGTCTGATAGGAACCCGCTCATCTTTCCATTACAAAACTTACAACGATACATACCCCTGTGCCCATCTTTTCCTTTTTCCCTCTTGTTACAATGGAAGAATTGACTGTTTACTTGCTTTTTCCCCATCTCCCCTGCCAGACCGCAAACCCCCTAAAGGTGGAGACTCTGCCTGGTACAGTATTGAACCTAGTATGATGCCTGGCCACTTTTCTCCCTGAAACTTTAAATGTCGTTACTTAAGGGCTCAGATATGGAGTCTTTTCTTTCTATGCACACGTTCCCCTTACATGATCCTACTCATTTGTGTAGTTTCAAATTTTAGGCACATACTATGTAATTTTTAAAAAAGAAATAAATGAATGACTTAAAAGGAGGCAAAAAGAACACACTGATCATTTTTTACTTGAATGCCATGTGAACATGAATGGGCCATCAGTGGGAGATTACCAATTAAATTTCATTTTGAGTAGGTAGCACAAAACTTGCCTTATCTGCGTTCTTCTTCTTATAATTAAGAAGACGGGGACGCTGGGATTAGAACAGTAGGGACAAGTGGTGTAGCAGGAGAAAACATTTAGGGAAACACAGACTGAGCTGAAAGATGAAAACTGTTAAAATGACTGATGAAAATTTTTCTGAGGACAACGGGGCAGAGGCAGTGAGGAATCATCCTCTATGCCTTCTGTTCACATTATCTCTGCTTCCAATGTGGACGGGAGGCTGAGAGGAAGTGACACTCAACCCTGAGACGGCTTTTTGGTCCAGCTTACAATGAGCATCTGACCTTGATCCGAAGGTTTGCTCCCCAGAGTACACGCAGGTGCAGGGCATCCTGAAGTCTTACCTCCACTTTCAATGAGGACATCCAGGAGTTCGTCCATCTGCTGACTCTGGGTCATTTGCTATTGCAAAGTAACCAAAGGAGAACAGAGTAGTTAAAAAATGGCAACCGCTTCTGTAGGAAATCATTAGAAGCAGCACAACAGGCTTTTGAAGTAGGTTTGGCTAGGGTTCGTTTTTTTTTAGTTGTGGTAAAATACACACAACACAAAATTTACCATCTCAACCATTTCAGAGTGTGCAGTTCAAGTGCATTAAGTTCATTCACACTGTTGTACCACCGTCACCACTGTGCAGCTCCAGAACTTTTTTCATCTTGCAAAACTGAAACTCTGTCCCCATTAAACACTAACTCTCCATTGCATCCTCCCCCAGCCCCTGGCACCCACCGTTCTATTTTTCAGCAGGCGGACTCTCAACCACCGCGCCACCAGGGAAGCCCTGTCCCTCTGAATTTGACAACTCTGAGTACCTCGGATAAGTGGATTGATACAGCATTTTTCCCTTTACAGCTAGATTATTTCACTTAGCATAATGTCTTCATAATGCATAAGGTGCATCCACGCTGTACGTATCATATGTCAGTCTCCTTCCTTGTGAATGCTGAGTAATATTCATTGCATGTACAGAATATGTATTTGGTTTATCCATACATCCATCAATGGTTTATGCATTCATCCGTTCAACCAACTTAGGTTGCTTCCACCTTTCGGCCTTTGTGAATAATGTGACTATGAATATGGGTGTAACTGACTAAAGGTTTTTGAACCATGTGTGATTAAAGCTCAGTATGAATTCTGGACAGGAAAACTACTGAATAAAACAATCTATTACAACAAAAGAAGGGGAAAAGGAGGCAGAATGCTCCCCAGCCCAGAGTTCTTCAGAGTGAATTCAGTTGTTTGAGAAGTTTCCATCCCAGGAGATGGGCACCTTAACACATATATAGTATGGCCATTTTTTTTTTATCACTTTGAAGTGACTTGGGTAGGACACAAAACAAGCCTCAACAAATTTAAGAGGACAGAAGTTAGTTCAAGCATCTCTTCTGATCACAATGGCATGAAACTAGAAATCAACCACAGAAAAAGAAATGAGAAAAAAATGCTTACATGGAGACTAAACTACATGCTACTAAAAAACCAGTGGGTCAACGATGAAATCGAAGAGGACCTTTAAAAATACCCAGAGACAATGGACAGTGAAAACACAACCGTACAAAACCTATGGGATGCCGCAAAAGCAGTTCTTAGAGGGAAATTCATAGTGATACATGCCTTCCTCAAAAAAACAAGAAAATTCTCAACTTACCACCTAAAAGAACTGGAAAAAGAACAAACAAAACCTAAAGTCAGCAGAAGGAAGGAAGAATTAAAGAACAATAGGAAAAAAATCAATAAAACCAAAGGCTGGTTCTTTGGAAGGGTAAACAAAATTGACAAACCTCTGGCCAGACTCACCAAGAAGAAAAGAGAGAGAACCCAAATAAACAAAATAAGAAATGAGGTGACTCAGCTCTGCCTCCCATTTGGTTGCTGAGGATGTGACCCAAGAACGTGGTTCACATTTCTCTGGTTCCTCATTGTCATAGCTTGTGGAATCTATCAACGTTTGTAGGGACTACACCTTCCCCTCTGGCTCATCTGAGCTGTGAAGCAGAGTCCGTTTATGGAAGTCCACTTTGCCTGGCCTTTTCTTTTTTTCTTTTGAAACCAAGAAGGATGTGTTGACGTTTACAGATACCAGGGGACAGGAATGGGGAGAACAGAGGCATAATTTGATCTCACTCTTCTGAGAGCTGGGTCCCAATAAACACAGGCATCAATGATCAACGTGGGTGAGAGCACTGCTTAGAGAACGAATCATTTGCATCAAATGCCTACAAGGTCTGGCAGGTAATGTAAATGAGCCAAACACAGAGCAAGAGAGAGAGGGGTAGAGGCTAGAACACATGTTCTGGTCCAAGGAGGCGACAATACTTTGTTTCAGGCAATGGTTGTCTGGCAGAGATGTGCCTCCAGGGTTGCCAGTTCTCTGATTTTTTTTCAGAAATGGGAAAGCCTACGTTTTGCATAAAATTTCCCGATATTTAAAACACTCTCTCATCTAAATGAAATCTAACTGCAGGCTGACTTTGCTCTGCTGGATACCAGGGTGCAGCAACCGATGGAGATGGTATTTTCTGGGTTGAGCACACACGTGATACTTTATCCACATTCAGACCATTTGAAATATAAGATCACGCATTGCCGGTTTTTTCTTTCTTTTTTTTTTTACTTATTATTTGAAAATTTTCCAAACATAAATGGAAGTGGAGGCTACAACAAACCTCCACGATTACCCAGCTTCTACAACCATTCATATTTTACTAGGATCACTGAATTTTGAAGCTAGGAAGAAACTTAGAAACGACTGACCCAGCAATTACTCTCATATATTTGGGTACCTATCCCATGTCTGGACAATGTGATAAATGCATCATCTGAAATCCTTATGCAGTAGATATCGTCCCCATTTTATGTAAGAGAAGTTGAATACTTGCCCAACGGTAGTGGGAGAGGGAGCTGGCACCAAGCCCAGGCATCTGGGCGTCCAGCCAACCTCTTCTCTCTCTGCCTCAGGCGGCATCTGTACACACACAACACATCCCCACAATGAGCATCTAGACATTTTGCTCATTCCAGCAGGGAGGTGACAGACATGCTCAACAACAGAATCTCCACGCGCGAGGCCGCATCAGGTAAAGCCACGTCCACTGAGTCAGCCTACTCTTCCGTAAAGACCAAATCACGTGCTTACCTGCTTTACTGCATCTTCATAGGATGGAGGCTGGCTTATCTCTGAAACTGCTGAAGTTGACTTAGAAAAAGTTGGGGATGGAAGTGAAAACTTTGGCCCTGACTTATCAGAAGAGTGTAAACCAGCCATCTGGGTGAGTAAAACGCAGAGAAAGACAATCAATCCATGCGTCGGAAATGGTACAGCTTCTGTTTTAGAAACTACAGGCTAAATTCTGCAAACATTGACTTAAGGGAAAACAAAAGCTGGGGCTTAAATTTGTGTTACATATATACCACAGATACATATTAACAACGGTACACATCACTATGGACTCAAAGCTGGAGGCATCTCAGGATGGGAACCTCGAAAATTCATTTCCCCCCTCTAAGGTACACCCTGTCTGTTGGGAGAAAGTGAGATGAGAAAAGAGAATAAAGCGAAGGGTCCATCCAATCCGACATGAAGAGCTCCACCAACCCAGGAATTTCCAGAGTGATTTATCTCCCACCCCGTTTCATCCCTAAGTGGATGTATATGCAGACAGTTGCAGGCAGGTGTTGCCAGGGTATCTCTTCATGAGCCAGCCTTGGGGATTGTGAGAGCATTCTGTGCAGTGCCCGGGACCTTTCAGGGTCTCTGTCCCCTCAGGATGCCCTGCCCTGGGGCCTGCAGCACTTTTGTGTCATGGCCGTCTCATGTTTGTCTCCTTTTTTTTTTTTAGCGGCACGGTCTCCTTTTTTTGTTGTGGCCTCTCCTGTTGCGGAGCACAGGCTCCGGACGCGCAGGCTCAGCGGCCATGGCTCACGGGCCCAGCCGCTCCGCGGCATGTGGGATCTTCCCGGACCGGGGCACGAACCCGTGTCCCCTGCATCGGCAGGCGGACTCTCAACCACTGCGCCACCAGGGAAGCCCGTTTGTCTCCTTTTTACCATCTTCCCACTGCTCCTTGAATTCCCTGTGTCCCGCATCTTTTATATCCCCGATTGTCCCACCTGCTGACACGTATCATCTCTTCCCTTTTGCACCGTGATTCCAACTTTCTGCATCTCTCCAGTTCTTTCCGAGGACCCACTACTTCTTTCCCCACATTTTTTTCCCATGAGCCCTGACTCCAATCTTGAACTTCACTGAACCAGGTCTGTTTGCCACGATGTTTTGCAAACGTACCAAGGCCGTGTTAGTCGGCATGATTTCTGGGATGAACCCTGGAAACAGTGCCTTGGAATACCCTCACTTTTATCTGTACATCCATTTCTGTCCTTTTCAAGTCGACTTGTTTCTATCCAAAATGTAATTTCTTTCTGCCTTTGAACCTCAACATTTGGAGAACAGGGGCCACAGAGAGAGAAGAGGCAAAGCCAACCCCCAGTTTAAACCTCTTCCCAGGTGCCTACCTTTTGCTGTACACCTGGGCTTTTGGGACAAGAGTTGCCCCCGGCACCATGACTGCTGTCTGCCTGGGCTCCAGAGAAAGAGGGGTGAAGACTGGAAGGCTGGGGAGAGAAGCTTGAAGGATGGCCCTCACGTGCCCCTGAGTTCTGTAGAAAGGAAGAAGGACAAATTAAACGGCCACCAGCAGCATATCTGAGGGTAACCTTTGCTGAGACAACTAGTCCCTGCCCTGGTATCTCATCTTTCCAAACCTCCCTGAATTCCATCACCAAAGTCTCAGATCTGGCTTTGGACGTATCATTTCCTGTTCACAAACTTTCCATGGTTTCCACACATCTACATCGTAGGGTCTCCACATCTAACCAGGATAAGTCTTCAAGACGCTCCACAGTCGACTATGATTTCCCTCTGCGAGCTTAAATTCTACTAAACCCTCCGGGCCCGGGACATACTCCCTCCCTGTGTTTCTTCACATGGAATGATCTCTTCCCGACTCTCCTTCTCCAACTCCACTTCTCAAGTTCAACCCCTTTGCAAAGCTTTCCAGACTTTTCTAGCACTTCAGGATCAACACCCACTGCCATGCTCTGTGCAGCACTTAACGTCAAAAGTGCCCATCAGTGATATTATCCTATATTGCTCTTTATCTTTTAATTTTTTTTATTATGGAATCATTCATGTCTTTAAAAGAGTGCTTTGTAAACCATCAATGACTGTACAAATGGTAGTTCTTCTTGATAGTATCGGTATCCTTCAATTGAGCCCCTTCTGGTCCACCACTGTGTATTTCAAGAGCTATTTTTACCTTTGTTGCCTAGGACATGAGGTGCTCAACACCTGTTGTCAATGGGGATGATAATCCATGTGAGTTTCAGCTCCTCCCAGAGCGCTGACTGAGGTCTGAGCGTCATTCACGTGAATGTGTTGTTCTGGTGGGTTCATAAAAATGTATTCGCTTTACCTGTGGCCTCGCCTCATACTCCCAGGGTAGAGAATACTCAGTGGGAAAAGGGCATGCATTTTAGCATCTGATAAACCTAGGTTCCTGTGACGCTGGGCCGCTGGCTTCACCTCCCTGGGCCGTAGTTTCCTCAATAGCAAAGAGTGATAAATTGGAACTCGTAAGGTTGTTGTGACAATTAATGAGGTGACTCACGTACATGCCTCTTATTACCCGGTACACGGCAGGCATCCAATTAATGTAAGTGTTTTTCCTATTCCCTTTCTAATAACATGGATTCCAGAACCTTTGGATAACGTAACTGTCTTTCTCAAAGAGACTTTCCTAATAATTCTTTGTTTTCATGGATAAAAGGAAAGTCCTGGATGGTCACCTTGGTCTAGTCTTTGAACGGGTCACTGTTCTAAGCCATCCCTACTCTTGCTCTGCACCAAACACACTGGTTTCTTTCTGGTCCTTGAACATTCCACACGTGCTCCTACCACAGGGCCCTTGCACTTGCTGCTCCTCCTTCACCTGCAATGCCTTTGCCTCAAGTATTTACAAGGTTTTCTCCTTTACCTCCTTCAAATGTCCCGGGCCCCTCCCTTTAAAGTTGTAAACTTCCAAACTCCTAATCTCCCTTCTCTGCCTTTTTTTCTGGAAAATGTATCATCTTCTAATGTGTTAAACACTTACTTATACCTTTTGTTTACTATCTGTCTCCCCATGAGAATAGGGATTTTGTTTGGCCAGCTCAGCACTAATCCCCAGAGACTAGAACAGAGCCTGGCACACCGTGCAGACCATGGCATGGCCATGGTAACTCCCTCTTTGGCCCTCTTGATGAGTTGGTTTGGCCTATGGTAAGGCTTGATACCAAGGGGTCCTGGGAACAGCCCCACGAGCCAAATCCAGCCCCTGGCTTGTTTCTGTAAATAAAGTGTCACTGGAACACAGCCACGTGCATTTGTTTACCAGTCGTCTATGGCTGCTTTCGTGATCCAGGCGTGGGGTTGAGGAGCTATGACAGAGACTGGACATCCCATAAATCCAAAACCATTCATGATCTAGCCCTTTCCCGAACAAGCCACGCTGGTCTTGGAAGCGAGTTCGTTCTACTGTAAAGGCTTGTGCATCAGTGGCGCCTGGCGGTTGCTACTGGGCTTGTGGCGAACCCTCCCCGTGAAAAGTTCCAACGTCAGCTCTGTAGCAGCTGCACGTCCACGTCCCGCTTCCAGGAAGACGGGTTCACCAGGCATGGGGCCAGGAGTTCTTACCTGTGCAGTACGCACCTGGCTGCCGACAGGTGAGGAGACCCTGTGCTCTTCTCCTTGGGCGCCCGAAGATGCGGGTAGGAAGTAATGGTTGTTTGGCGAGGGGGGCAAACTGATGTGCTGCGGGCTTTTCACAGCCCCGAGGGGCGAATGCTGCGGGGAGCACTGCGGGCTGAGGAATGTGGAAGAAAGTACGCTGGTTTGACCCGAGGGCTCCGCACAGTGAGCGTTCCCGAGGGGCAGGAGCTGAGCATCTTCACGAGCCGGCGGCTGGCCCTCCGAGCAGGTGCTCTGTCTTTTCACAGCTATTTGCGGGGACGCGAACGGACAGCTGGAGGTGGCGTCTTCCTGCTTGATGGGGGCAGCCGGGAAAGGCAGCAGCTTCTTCTCGGGACAGTTGCTTCTCTTGTGCTTCTGCAGTTGCAGCCTCAGCTCCTCCACCTGCCTCTGTTCTTGCTGGAGTTTCCAGGTGAGCTCATTGATCACCTTCTGCTTCTCCACCAGCATCTTGTCCTTCTCGGAGTCCAGTCCGTCCAGCTCGGGAGGGATGGAACCCCCATTTAGACTGCCCATGAGGCTTTCCTCGGGGCACGCGTGGACGGGGGACGGATGCAGGCCAAAGGACGGGGAGGCATCGTTGAAGGTGTCCGGCAGGGACCCCGCCACCGACAGGTCCGAAGAGGCGGGCGAGATTGGGGGGCTGGAGCTCGTGCTGCCGAAGTGGTAGAAGCCGTTGGACAAGGCGCCGGTGGACGGGGAGGACTGGTAACTGGGCAGCGCGTTGCTGGGTGTCACAGGAAAAGTGACAGTCGTTATGTCACCGAAGTTGGGCACAGGGTTCCCAGAACAGTCCTGGAAGGGCCGAAGCCGGTCCATGAGGGCCGTCTTGGTGCCGGACACCGGCAAACCTCGTATTCGAAGCTGCTGTCTTAACTCAGAGACCTAAAGAAGCCAGGCCGTCGTTAGTACTGCTTAATGACAATCTTTTAAAAATGTATTTATCGTTACAGAAACTTTAAGACCTCACGAATGGGATTTTATCATGTCCCCTCCCTTGTTTCCGATTTCCTCCCCTACACCAGATGCTCAACGGTTTTGCACAATTTTACTGATTTGAAAATATTGGCATACACCATGTTTTCATGGGTCCAGATTATAGAAATGTCCAGCTCAAATGAACCACGGCGGTTATCTGGTCTACTGCTCTCCAACCCCCATCTGGGTCCTTGTCCCCACTTTACAGGTGAGAAAACTGACACCTGCCTGGGTTTGGACATCAACCCTCAACCCACAATATCAAAGCAGGCTGACGCCCCAGGACCTCTGCATCGTAGTTGAGTGCCCTGTCCACCACCTCTTTACCACCACTGGCAAGGGCATTACAGCACAGCTGGGCCCCAGCCCGGGGTTCCTGGTTCAGCAGGTCTGAGTTGGGGGCTGAGAATCTGGGTTTCTAGCAAGTGCCCAGAGGATGCCGATGCTACTGGTCTCAGGACCAGGTTCTCAGCGTTGCAGTTCTGCATCACCATCGATGTCCTAATTTTACTGACTGGCTTGGTAACAGTCACATACTGAGAGAAGTGTGTGCGGAGGTGAGACCATCATTCAAATCCTGGCCCTGCCTCTTCCCAGCTCCGTGATCTTTCTGTAAAATGGGTCTGACAGTACCTCCCTTATACATTTTTGTGAGGATTAAAATGGCCTAAAATTTGTAAAGGGCCTGGAGTAGCGCCTCACAAATTGTTAGTGCAGCGTGTTTGCTATTATTACGCTGATTCATACGGAAGTATTTCAACGCTGCAGTTTTTTTTTTTTTTTGCGGTACGCGGGCCTCTCACTGTTGTGGCCTCTCCCGTTGCGGAGCACAGGCTCCGGACGCGCAGGCTCAGCGGCCATGGCTCACGGGCCCAGCCGCTCCGCGGCATGTGGGATCCTCCCACACCGGGGCACGAACCCGTGTCCCCTGCATCGGCAGGCGGACTCTCAACCACTGCGCCACCAGGGAAGCCCAACGCTGCAGTTTTATATAATATATGTATATTACATAAAACTGCAGGGTTGAAATAATTCCATGTGTTCATAAATCACAGATATGTAAAACTATGATAGACGTGATAGAACACTTGAGATCCATTAAAACTGATGCTATTTGTTGATATAGAATAATGAGTAATTATTTATGGTATATGATTAAGTGAGAAACGTTTGAATTGCTTGATTCTATTTCTATAAGAATTATATAAACGTGTATGTGTGTATATGTGTGTGTATACATATATATATACTTAAACCTATGCTTGCAAGATGAAAACGTCTAGATAAAAATATGCTAAAATGTTAACAATTTTTCTCCTTATGTGTATTTCCAAAATAGCCCACATCAGCATATTACTTTTGTAATTAAAATGGGAAATATATTAAATACCTAAATGTCAATAATTCCATAAAACAGCCAGAAATCTATAGGGAAATATTCTTCTGATACTTTGCAGGGAAAGATCTTTTAAGCCTCAAAGCAAAGAAAGTAATAATAAAAATACTGACCACAAAAATGGAAAACTATAAGTCGAAAATACTGGAAGAAAATGCAAATGCAAACAGCCATCTCATTAAAACATTAATTGCAGGGCAAGTAATAAAGTGTTCGTAAGCTCAATGTATCAGAAGAAAAAGACTGACACCCAGTATAAAACTGGGTAATGGACATGATCCAATCCTTCACAAACAAAAGATAAAATTAAAAGAAAGATGGCCAATAACATGTGTACCATCATTAGTGTTCCAAGAAATGCAAATAAAATAACTATGTACATAGCTTTGTATTCAACAAATCGACAAAGAAATGAATAATAACACTGTGTCAGTGAAGTAGCAGAAAAATAATTGAATAAAAATGTTAAGAAAAAAAAGCTTTTTAATACCTTGCTATTCCAAGCGTGGTCTTTGGACCAGCAGCATCAGACAGCATCTGGAGCTTATGGGAGAAATGCAGAATCTCAGGCCCCTCCCCACACCTATCAAATCAGAATCTGCATTTCACCACGAGCCCCAGGTGGTTCACTGGGCACATTCAGGCTTGAGAAGTGCTGCCCTAACACACTACCTCTGGGAATGGATTGGCACAAATGTTCAGGACAGGAATGGGGCCACATGGATCAAGAGTTCTTAAAAATAGTTATATATTTTGGTTTAGGAGTTCCACTCCCATGTATTTAGCCTGGGGAGATAATTAGTGCAGGCGGACTCTCAACCACTGCGCCACTAGGGAAGCCCACAAATTATATTTTTAATAGCAAAAATTTGGAAGCAAGTTAAAAGTCCAATAGAGGGATGTCAATGAGGTGGAGAAATGATATGCCAGTATTAAAAAGAAAAATCTTATTGAATATTAAACGTTATGAAAAAGTCCAGGATAAATAAAATAAAAGAGCATGCCCGAAGTATACGCTCACATAATTATTTTAAAATAATTATTTTAAAACCAAACACGTTCATGCATATTTTAAGTCTAGAAGGATACAGAATCTGTGAGCTAATTGTCTTTTAAAATACTTGGGACTTCCCTGGTGGTCCAGTGGTTAAGACCCCACTGCAGGGGACGCGGGTTCGATCCCTGGCCTAGGATACAGAATCTGTGAGCTAATTGTCTTTTAAAATACTTGGGACTTCCCTGGTGGTCCAGTGGTTAAAACTGCACCTTCCACTGCAGGGGGCGCAGGTTCCATCCCTGGCTGGGGAACTAAGATTCCACATGCTGTGCAGCCAAAAAAAAAAATACTCTTCACTTTTTTATACACTCTCATATTTCAATAGTGAATATATATTACATTAAGGGTTATTTTAAAAGTTATCTCAAAAAGGATTTGAATAACTTACCGTACCACAAGCAACAAAATATGCTCTCGGCCCCCTAGCCTGGCTAGCATTGTTTTACCATTTTCTTTTAGATTTGCTGGTTTGAAAAAGTGCAAAATGGCAACTCATTACTGTTTTAATTTAGAGTTACTTAAAATTAATGAGTTCTACGTTTATTTTTAGAATCTGCTCTGGCATTGAATAATTTAAACAACATTATTAAATAATGCAGCTCATATTCTAAAATAAAATGAGTACTTGTTCAGGCCAGTTTGCTATAAATTTCAGAATGTTATGCTGTGTAGGCTTGCTTGGGACAAAGATTTGTATAAACCTCTTTCTTATATTCCCTGGTGTTTTATTTTTTTAATTAATTAATTATTTAGTTTTTTTGGCCGTGCCATGCAGCATGTGGGATTCTAATTCCCCGACCAGGGATCGAACCCGCATTCCCTGCATTTGAAGCACAGAGTCTTAACCACTGGACCACCAGGGAAGTCCCTCCCTGGGGTTTTAATCGTTGATAAAACTTTAAACCATTTATTACGAAAAATTTCAAACATACACAAAAGTAAATAGAAAAGTGTAGTGAACCCACAAACCCATTAACCAGCTTTGACAATTATCAGCCCGCGTTTGTTTCATTTATACGCCAGTCTTGTTTGATTTATACCCCAAACTACTTCTTCCCCTACATTTCCTGAATTATGTGGAAGCAAATTATATATTTTAATCTGTAAATATTTTGGTATCTTTGTCTAAAAAGTAAGTACTTAAAATATATAGATATAAGATCATTATCACACCTAAAAATATGAATAATTATTTCTTAATATCCATCAAATATTTTCCCAATTTTTTTATACTTCCCATTTACTTTCTCTCTCCTCCCCCGATCCCCCATGCTCTCTGGTTCTCTGACTCTCCAGTTTATTAGAAGCAGGATACAAAAAAATCCATATACTGTCAAATTTCCACTTAGAACTTTTTAATGAGAAATCTAATTTTTTTCTCAGTGCCTTTCCCCTTTCACTCGTTTTTTTTTCTTTCTTTCTTTCTTTTTTTTTTTCTTTTGTGGTACGCGGACCTCTCACTGTTGTGGCCTCTCCCGTTGCGGAGCACAGGCTCCAGACGCGCAGGCTCAGCGGCCCCGGCTCACGGGCCCAGCCGCTCCGCGGCATGTGGGATCCTCCCGGACCGGGGCACGAACCCATGTCCCCTGCATCGGCAGGTGGACTCTCAACCACTGCGCCCCCAGGGAAGCCCTTCCCCTTTCACTTCTATGAAGCAAAACATAAGCATTTTTCTGGAAAACATCACCTTCATTGCCTTACCTTTCTGATTACTTTTTTTGAGGGTTACCTTCATTAAGTCCTCTTATTTCTTCCTTTCCCTAAATGTGGTTCCGTCATTCACCTCCTTCATTCCTCTTCTCTCCTTCCTTTCCGCCTTCTCCATCCTTCCCTCCCACTCTTTCCATTTTGTTCTCCTTCTATCTCACTTGCTGCTCTACTTCCAACCCTCCCCATTATGCAAACGATTCCAAGATTTCTTTTCCTATCCCTGACAGCACAGGTGAGCTGAGTGAGGCTGATATACGTCTAACTGATGGAAACTGGCTAGACTTTTTCTCTTGGTTGTCCTCCTGGTACTTGTGCTCAACTTTTCTAAACTGAATGAACTTGCCAACATACCTTGAAATCATCTCCTCAGTCTACCCTCCCAATTTCTGCTACTGCTGTAACTCTCCCAGGTGACACCTCTCCCCATACACCCAGTAGTCAAGCCCAGTTCAGGTTTCTCCCATCTACTCCCCGCCCCCTTTCCACTCTCAAGAATGACAATAGCAAAGCCTTTGACATCAGTCACTTGAGTTCAAGCCCCAGTTTTGTCACGTAGAAGCTGGTTAACTTGCATTTCACTTAACTTCTTTAAGATCCTGATTTATTATGTTTACATTTAAAACGTATCTTGTAGGGCAAAAATTAAAGCAAATCTCAAAGTAAACAAAACTGATAAACTTTTAGCCATACTCATCAAGAAAAAAAAGGGAGAGGGCTCAAATCAATAAAATTAGAAACGAAAAAGAAGTAACCAGTGGACACCACAGAAATACAAAGGGTCCTAAGAGACAATACTACAAGCAACTCTATGCCAATAAAATGGACAACCTGGAAGAAATGGACAAATTCTTAGAAAGGTACAATCTCCCAAGACTGAACCAGGAAGAAATAGACAATATGAACAGACCAATCACAAGTACTGAAATTGAAACTGTGATTTAAAAACTCCCAACAAACAAAAGACCAGGACCAGGTGGCTTCACAGGTGAATTCCATCAAACATTTAGAGACGAGTTAACCCCTCTCCTTCTGAAACTATTCGGAAAGATTGCAGAGGAAGGAACACTCCCAAACTCAATTCTAAAGCAAACCTCTGAAAGCTGGCCGACCGATAGTTTATACTCAGAAGTGGTAGTTCCCACTGTCACCACCACCATCTCCTTAGACCTCTGTTAATTACTGTAACTATAACCTGCCAATGATTCTGAGCATGTGCAGGCCAAGGAAACCACCTCTAGGGGCTCTGATAGGCGGCACGTCATATCTGGACTATGTTTTCTTTGGGGCCAAGACATCTCCAGTCCTTCGTGATCCGAGCTCCCATCCAGAGAGAGACCACTTAAAAAAAAAATCTTTGTAGAAGACATATGACCATTTAATAACGTGTAAGGGTCCAGTTCAGTGGCATTAAGTACATCCACAGTGTTGTACAGATATCACCACCACCCACATCTCCAGAACTTTCTCATCATCTCAAACTGAACCTCTGTACTTATGAAACACTCACCCTTTATTCCCCTCTCCCCTGGGAACCAACATTCTACTTTCTGCCTCTATGAATTTGAGGACTCCAGGGACCTCACAGAAGTGGATGCACACAATATTTGTCCCTTTGTGTCTGGTTTACTTCACTTAGCATAAAGTCTTCCAGGTGAGAGGAGCTACTTCTGTCTCTACAGATTGATGATCTGCGGGGGTGTGGAGGGTGAGGGGCCGCCACTCTGCAGAGCATCCTCATACACCTGACGTCCTCCTCTAGGTTTACAGCTGCCAAACTGAAACCAACTCAACGAGACCTAAGCATTTTTATTCCAAGTGTAAGGAACAGAGAAACCTTTGATATCAAAGCCCAAGATACATTTTATCTACCAGTGTTGACATTTGGTGGCCACTGAACTTCCTCTAATTTGAAAGAGTCCCAATCCTACTTTTCCCCCAAAGGAGAGAATGACTGAGGGCTGAGCATGGGAAGAAGGATGACCAAGGACGACCGAGGGCTGGGGAAGGGCCATAAGACTGGCCCAGTGAGGACCACGGGGGCCTTTAGGAATTTAGTGTTTTTGGGGAAAAATGATAAGATCCTCTTGGGGAGAAGAGTAATCGGTGGGGTGGAAACTAGGTAAAGAGGTGCAATCATGGAGCTGCAGTAGGCATTGGAGGGAGGTGTGCCCATGCATTGGAGACCCGGAAGGGCCCTGCCTCCATCCTTTTCTGTCCTTTTGTAAATACCGGACGGACGAATCTGCCGATCCTGAGGACTGCTCTGAAACACACCAGGTTCAACTCAAAGGCCAGCGTCCTTTCAGTGAACTGAGATCCATGAGTGTGATCCAGAGTCAACTGCTAGCACACATATATCATTTAACAAGCTGTTGCTACACTTCAGGGCAGAAGTTCTCAGAACTGGGGATTTCATAATAGAACAGCACCTGGTCTTAAATTATATTATCGACATAGGGTTCCCAACGTTTTACCTTGTTAAGTAAAGACTATCCTCCGTATTTAATAGCGTCCTGATGGAAGAAAAAGAAATAAAACACCAGAAACACTCAACTTCTATCCACTGCTGCCATCATTTCCTGACGGAAAGGACGTTTTGACATTCGAAACATTGTGGGGAAATAAATACTTCAAATAAAGACTGGTCAGATATATTGAATGCAGTTAGATTCATGAAAAGCTCTTGACGTGGCTCTTGTTTTTCTTATTTCAAGAGACTGGTAAAAGTTCATCGTGAAGTTGGCCATTGGAAACTTGTATCAATCTCAAAGCCGCCCCCTGCGCTAAGGGCTATCACGTATACGATTCTATTTGACTCTTGCAATGACTCATTGCAAAGGAGGAATGTGAGATGCAGAAACATTAAGAGAAGAGCTGAGCTGGGAGCCCCCAGTCTTCTTTTCTATTGGGTATCCAACCACAGTGGTTAAAAAAATATATACTTGTTAAAAGAAGAAAGAAAGAAAGAAAATCATGTCAAACCGTATACCTTCAGATCATCTAGGTTGGATGGGAGTGGGCCTGGCTTGAGAGAAGAGACACCAGTTTGTCCAGAAAAACTGTTTTTGGCAGGAGACAAAGGGGTATTGCTCAGCGGTGCTAAAGGAGGGTTTGGATTTCTGATCACCTGCTCATTTGGTTCCCTGAAAAACAAACAGAAAAGAGGCAACTAAAATACCATCAAATACAGTCAGCTATACATCTGGGGGTGTGATACTGTGATTTAGAATAGGAAATACATATTTGGTCTTCATCCTGGTTTCTGGCATAGCTCCTAAAACCCTTGGGATTTCCTAAGTCATGAGAGCGCAGAGCTGTCTTTTGTTATCCTAATGAGGTGACTCTTGGAAGTCACCTAAGGATGGAGGGTGGCGGCCTGGAGAACCAATCAGGTGATTAGAGGGTTGGAACTTTTAGCCCCACTCCCGACCTCTGGGGAGGACAGAGGGCTGGAGGTTGAACTGATCGGCAATGGCCAATGATCGAATCAACCGTGCCTATGTAATGACGTCTCTATAAAAACCCAAAAGGATGGGGTTTGGAGAGCTTCCGGGTTGGGTAGCATGTGGAGATTTGGGGAGACTGGTGCACCTGGAAGGGCCATAGATGCTCTGCCTGCCTCCCATGTACCCTGCCCCAAGCGTCTCGTCCATCTGGCTGTTCCCATGGGGAGTCACGTGCTTTTACAATAAACCGGTTACCTAGTAAGTAAAATGTTTCTCTGAGTTCCCTGAGCCACTCTAGCAAATTAATCGAACCCAAGGAGGGGATTGTTGGAACCTCCCATCTGTAGCTGGTCTGTCAGAAGCACAGGTGACAACTTGGACTTGTGATTGGTGTCCGAAGTGGGAGGGGACAGTCTTGTGGGACTGAGCCCTCAACGTGCGGGATCTGACACGATCTCCGGGGAGAGAGCGTCGGAATTGAGTTGAATTGTAGAACACCCAGCTGGTGTCAGAGAGTTGCTTGGCAGTGTGGGGAAAACTGGGTGACCAGAACCCTTAGGGGGTGGCTCGCAATTAGACTGGATCACAAGCGAATCGCCCAGAAGGATCAGGCGTGTAATAATACACCAGCGATAATAATCAGTGCAACGTAACAATGAATCAGTAGAAGTGGCAGGGTGAGGAAGAGCCACAGAGTGGGCCGGATGGCAAGTGGCAAGCACCCCTCAAGCTAGTTTTGGGGAGACTGTGGCCACGGGAGAGGCCCGTCCATCTGTGATTCAGCAGATGCCCTGTCCTGGGGAGGAAGGAACGTGCGCACGAAGCTTGATGGCGTACAGCACGTGGCATGATCACCAGCATGACCCGAGGCTGAACAGAGGCAGGTGGGGGAACCTACCTCCCAGCTTTATGGTTGAGGAGAAAGACCCTTTACAAGGTGACCTAACTGTGAGATCACACACTGGGCTCAGGAGTCAGTCTTTGAGGCTGTCACCCAGTCGCTCAGCCCTGCGCCAATGCCTGAAACGTAATCAGTATTGGATTGGCTCCCAATTCCAGTGTTACATTCTTAGATGGCTCCTCCCCTCCGTTCTGCTATTACTCTAGCGCTAATAGTTTCCCGGAAGGGGCCTCTTATAAGCACTGATGTACCTGCTTCCTCCCGGCCTTCCGTCCCTGAAAAAGTGGGCGGGGTTTCTGAACCGTCAAACTCTAAACACACCGGACCAGGATGCGGTGCAGCGCAGGACGCGCTGGGTCCCCAGGGGCTGGCCCGGGCTTGCCTGACTTACTTGAGCTGAGCTTGGTGGAGCCCGGGGTAGCTGAAGCAGTGCTGCTGCTGCTGACTGAGGATCTGCAGCTGCAAGAAGAGCTGCTGCTGCTGGAGCAGCCGGGCGTAGGCGGAATCCATGGGCGGAGGGGACTTCTCGGCCTTCTGGTCCGGGGGGATGTACTGGTGATATTTGAGCTTCTTCACCTTTGGCTTGGGGTCCTTGGGCTTTTTGTGGCGGTTCTTACTGTCGCTCAAGGACTTGGACTGCAAAGCGGATGGACAAACGGCATGTGCTTTAGGTGATGGATGGGAATGGCTTGGCATCATGAATACATCTCTAGGACGTTTCATGGGATGGATGTTCCTGAACCCCTGACACACAATACAGCAAAGGCAGGATGCACAAAGAGATCCTGGACGTTAAGGTACCTAACGGACAAATCCACTGCAAATGCATCGCAAAGGAAGGACACCCCTGAGGCGGGGAGTCTTGAGTCTTAGAAGTGGCTCCAGGAGAATTTCCTTCCCGGAGGAGAGGGAGAGGTACACTTGTGTTTCATGAGTACACCTTCTTAACCTAAAACCACCTGACGGCCTAACGAAGGAGATATTCTGCTCTTGGCATGGATTCAGAAGAAAGCTCTTTCATCTGTATGCATGTAATCACCTTTAGTGAAGCCCTTAGTACGCTGACTTAGTAATGACATAAACTCAGATGAAGTTCAGCTTGCCTCTGAAAATCCAGAATGTGGATCTTTGTTACCTCAAACGTAAGATCAATTCCCCTTCCCATCAAACACTGATATAAGATCAGGAAATGACATCCTCTGAAGATTCTTTATTGACTACGGGAAGGGTTAGTCACCCACTGGGACCTTTCCAGAAGTTACCCATCATGGAGCACGATTTGGACCCTTGAAAAAAGTTAAGGACACAGGCTCGGAAGTGAAGACACATTTTTGAACATGGTACAATCATCCAACTTCATGACATCTCAATTACCTCACTTGCAAGTTGGGAAAAACATTCTCTACTTTCGATCTCAGTAATCAATGGAAGAATGGTGAAACATACTGTTGAAATAATAAGATTTCAAAGGACAGTGTGATTATATTTATAACCCACTCCTAAAATCCAAAGGCCTCCATAGATTGGAAAGCAATAGATCCATACTGGAATCGGTTAAAAAACATACATTTCCAAACCCTGACTTTATTACGGGAGATTGAAAGGAACATAGATATGGTGATGGTAGAGCCTTTTGAGGATCTGGGGACAAGTGGGAGGGAAGGTGTGGTACCAGCAGTGTCCAGAAGAGGGGGCTCCTGAATAGCTGGCGGGCATGTTGTGACTGGACAGCTTCCCCGTTTTAACCACAAAAGTTTTCTCTGACTCAGTGCATCCCTCCACCGAAGCCTTTTTTGTGTTTTCTCAGGAAGGCTTCTTCTTGGAGACCAATGAACAGTGAACTCAAGTATTCCCGTGGGCTAGGGGCTCTCCTCCCTGCTCATTCATCGGTTAGCGCTCCAGGTAATGAATCAGTCTTCTTTCTGCACTTGGGAGAGTTTCTGCAGGGCTCCTACAGTCAGCTCTGGCCTGCTTTGCTCTGGTGCAGCCTCCGCTCCCACTCCTAGAACTTGCTTGTCTGGGGGAGCCGCAGCCCTGGGTCTAGCAATTAAGTCAGGGGCTAAGGCATTTTCTCTATCTGTCGCCTTAACATAGAGACTCTGAACATTTTAGAAGGTACGAAAATCGGACCATTTTCTCTGGATAGTGAGGGGCAAAGGCCGCTGAACCCATGGAACTCTGAATCCTTGGAACTGTACAGTTTCATATTTTTGACACCAGAGGATACTAAGGCTGTGGGTTTGCTTTTGTTTTCTTTCTAGAACTGCATGGCCGATAGAAGGGGAGCACAGTCATCTTTCTAAAGCAGACCTGGATCCCAAATCCAGTGGTTTAAGACTTGGGCATGAATGTATAAAGCAAGTTAGTGTAAGGCAAGAGGGAGTGGTGGGGCCTGCAGCTAGAGAGGAGCACGACTTCCTAAAGGCCTTCTGCCTCGAATTTGCACACATACCGCACCGGGCAGGCAGCACGCCCCCCCAAGCCACCTGCACTCAGTTTGTCCATCCCGCACGGCACACTGAAGTCCAAACTCCAGCCTGCAAAAGAGACCATCACCAAGCTGCCTAAACATACTCCTCTCCAATGGCTTACCCCTCCTGACTCTTCTCCTTGTCATTTCCTGCCATCTGTGACTCCCTCCTCTGCTTGCTGTCTGACGTCGGCTCATCCTTCGAGGCTGGCTCAAACCCTGGCTCACCTGGGAAGCCTTTCCTAACCCACAGTGAGGTCTCTCCTCTGCATGTCTCATATGACACTTGAGGCTGCCCCGTAACGGTCACACTGCCGCAGACCCTGCTGAGGGGGGAGGGAGACGGACATCTAGCCCCAGGTCTGCTTCCGAGGCTACCGGCCCTGATGGGGGGCTGTGGCCACCCGGGGAAGGGGACTCTCCTTCTGTATTGCGGTAAAATACAAGGAACATAGAAATCCCCAGTCACCATTTTCAATTCAGTGGCATTTAGCACATTTACGATGTGGTGCGACCATCACTGCTACCCAGTTACAGAACATTTTCATCACCTCGAAAAGTGACTCCATCCCCGTTAAGCAGTCACTCCCCATCCCCCGCTTCCCTTGGAAACCACGAACGTGCTTACTGTCTCCATGGATGTGCCCATTCTGAACACTGCATAAAAATGGAATCAGACACTGTGTAGTGCTTTGTGTCTGGCTTCTTTCACGCAGCATGTTTTTCAAGGTTCACTCACGTTGTAGCAAGAATCAGTGCTTCATTCCCTTTTCTGGCTGAATAATCTTCCATTGCATGGATATGCCCTGTTTATCCATTCTTCACTTGATGGACACTTAGGTTAGTTCCAACTTTTGACTATTGGGAATAGAGCTGCAATGAATATTCCCGCATACAATTTTGTTGGAACACCTGTTTTCAGTTCTTTTGGGTGTGTATCTAGCAGTGGAATTTGCTGGGTTACGTGGTCATTCCGTGTTTAATTTACTGAGGAACCACCAAACTGCATTCCACGCAGACGCGCCATTGTACATCTCCATCAGCAGTGCACGAGGGTGCCGATTTCTCTACACCCTCAACAACACTTATTATTTTCCATTTTTAAAATTTTAGCCATTCTAGTTAGTGTGAAGTGGTATTCTGTCGTGGTTTGGAGTTGCATTTCCCTGACAACGAAGGACATGGAACCCCCTTCTTGTGTGCTTGTTGGGCAATTTGTTTATCTTTGGAGAAACGTCTATTCAAGTCCTTTGGGGCACATTTTTCTTACTTGCTCAAAGCCCCATATGGACTAGTGGTGGCTGTGATATCAGACTAGATTGTAGCCTTCTTGAGGGCAGGAATCATGGGGTTTTTTTGGCGGGGGGGGGGTTGTTGCAGGCTCAGCGGCCGTGGCTCACGGGCCCAGCCGCTCCGCGGCATGTGGGATCTTCCCGGACCGGGGCACGAACCCGTGTCCCCTGCATCGGCAGGCGGACTCCCAACCACTGCGCCACCAGGGAAGCCCAGGAATCATGTTTTATTCAACCCGATATGCACTACTTGGAGCCTGCAATCTGAGCACCGTTCTCTTACAGAAGATTTTACAGTTTTCAAAGAGTATTCTTGTACATGCTCTCAATGGCCTTATGTGAAGCTTACGCAGTCGACAGGGCAGAGATGTTTTCCCCTAGCTGGGCTGCTTCCTTCTTTGAGAAGCCCTCTAGTCGCCTCCTAGCTTAGAGATGATGAATATTCGTCAGCTGAGAACCCACAGGCACTGACCTGTCAGAAGAGCTGTTGGCTTTCACGTAAGTCCTGCTGGACCAGCTGGTTATCAACCCTGCTCCTTGTTGAAACTGACTGTCCTTCCTCAGGGCGACTATTACACTCCCTCAGTACCAAGAGGCTGAAGGCATTGCTCATCTGCATTAGGCAGAAGTTAAATACTTCGGTAGAAATACCGATGCAATTTCTCTCGGCACGCAACGTTAGAAATCACTGAGTCATCCCCTCCACCCTCCATCTGCAGGGAACAAAATTCATCAATGCCACTTATTTTCAACGCTGTCAGGCTGAGTGGACTGTAGGCTGGGTTTAAGCCACTGCAGTCTGGGGAGCTTTCCTGGGAATCGGAAATACCCGCCATCCATTTATAAGATGAAAACCACTCCCGTGTACGTGCAGTGGAGGGGGCAGTGGGTGGGCACCGTTACTTTAGCATTGATTCTAACTCGATTTACAACCTTTTCAAAAAATGTGTCTTAAGAATCATCTCTGCAACAAGCGGTGGCTTTAGAGCTGAGAGAACACGCCCCCCAATCAATCCGAAGTTATCTGGGATAAAACGAAGAAAGTCAAATGACTACCAGGCAGTTAACTGAGGAGAAAGTACTCTGTGAACCATTAGCTATAATCCTGAGAAACTTAAACCAAAACTATGCGATCGTGCTTGTAGTTATGTGTCTCTTGTGAGGGTAACCCTCTGCTTTGTCTTTATTTCCATAGGGAGACCGGCTTGAATGATATAGGGTTTGCTGTAGGCAAGCCCTTCAGGTTTGCTTCCCTTGCATAAAATGCAGCTGCCCTACACCTGTTTTACGCCACATACAAAGCCTGTGTGCGCTGCAGTCAGTTGTGTCTATCTCTAGGCTGAGCTGACGAAGCCTTTTAAGTCAGGAATAGGCTGGCTGAGCTGTGATCCCAAAGGAGGGCAAACATTGCCCAGCGGGGGTCTTCGTCTGCAGGGGAGACCCCTGCTGGGCAAGAGCATCTTGGTCCATACACACTGATGGCCCAGGTCTCGACTCCTGTCTTGCGATGCTCCCAGTGGATCGAACACGTCCGTGGGTCCGTGTGACTCTCCTCCTGTTGACAGACCTAACTCGGCACTCCCTGCCCCGAGCTGGCCCCGTGAGGCGAGTGCTCAGATGGGCGTGGAGGCCGGCCCACCTTACCTTGACAGCAGCGTGTACAGGGACGGGGTTGCCCGGGGGGCCGAGCCCCTGCTTCCCCGGGTCTGACTGGTTGCCGGGCTGGGGGGCCGAGTCACTCCTTTCGTTTTCTGAGCCAGAAATAAGATCCTAAAAATGCAAAGTTTAGTATTAGGGTGCAGGAGTAAAGACCGTGTGACGTGGAAATGTTGCGGTAGAGCCTCCCACTCCCACCCCCGAGGTCTGCTGTGTTAATCCTAGCTTCTTATCTCAGGAACATCAGATTCTGTCCTCCAGCGGGAGGAGTCGTGTATATAATTTGTCATCCAGTTGAGGACACTTTTAAGAGAGAAAGCAGGCATGATTAATAATTATTCCAGCAGACAGGTATAGGACTGGCCTGTTCTAGGCAAACTGGGACATCTGGTCACCCTGGGTGAGGGTTCCACCTACCTGCGGCTAGGTCTACCTGTTGGAATTGACAGTGGGATCGAAAAAGAGAGGAAGTGGGAGAAGTGGGTGTAGGAGCTTTGGGGGAAAGTAGGACAACAAAAAAGTTAGATGAAACAGGGGTTAGCAGATGGAGGGAAAGTGTGTAGGTATGTGTATGTGTGTGTACGCATCTGGGTCTCTGTATTTGTGTGCATGTGTGTCTGTGTGTCTGTGTGTATGCCTGTGTGATGTATGTGTGCATATATATATGTATATGTATCCCTTTGCACGTGTGTCTGTGTGTATATGTAAGTGTGTGTGTGTATGTGTGTAGTATCAGGAAAACCTTTACGAGAGGCACGTTCCCGTATGCAGAGGACTCTGAAATGGACCAAGTGCCCTCTCTCTTTCCCCTACAATCCTAGGCCATGACTTTGAAAAAGGGGCAGGGGCTGCTCCACGATCTCCCAGAGCGGCTCAGCCCTTCCCTGAGCCCCAGCACCTATCAAAGGTCTGTAGCATCCCTTTCTCTCAGAGCCTGTGCCCTCATCTGTCACATGCGGTTGCCGGATGAATTGACATAAGATGATTTTTGCATTTTGCCTGGCATTGTTCAGTGTTTGTTCCCTTTTTGCCCCGCTCCGAGGGTTAAAAAGAAAAGAATGCGTCTTCTCCCCAAAGCATCTTTAAATCAGAAGCTGAGGAATTTACTGTCAGAGTAATAAGATACAAATGGTCTGATGTACTGTTTGATGTTATCAAAGAAGTTGGGCTGCAGGGACCAGCTGCGGGATGCAGGGGAAGGAAAAATGCTTTGATTATAAACTCTTGCACAATAAACGTACGGCTCTTTTGGCTCTGCTTTTTCTGTCTCCCGTCTCCCTCCTGTTCCACATTTCCTCCTGGGCAGCCTTGGCTTTGTTCTGACGGAGTGAAGAAGGGCCTGACAACGACCCGGTAACAGCACAGTTTCAGGAAACAGGGTCGTGGTAAATAATTCCTGAAACTGTCCCTGATTCCTGCATGCTTTACAGTGTAAAAAGGTTTTCAAATACACTATCTAATACGGTTTACAAAGTACAAACATCCAGCTATACAGTAAGTCCTGGGGGTGTAATGTACAGCATGGTGACCATAGTTAGCAATACTGTAGTGTCTTTCTGAAAGTTGCTGAGAGTAGATCTTACAAGACTCTCATCACAAGAAAGAAAATTTGTAACCATGTGTGGAGACGGATGTGAACTAGACTTACCCTGGTGATCATTTCACAATACATACAATGATATATTGTATCTATCGTACATATTGTGAAATACATGTGTATTTAATGGTACACGTGTATATGTACCATAGATACAATATCAAGCAATTATTTTGTACACCTGATATTGTATACATTGTATACATTGTGTATTTCGCGATATATACAATATCAAACAATTATGTTGTACACCTGAAACTAATATAATGGTATCCGTCAATTATACCTCAATTTAAAAAATTAGAAGTACATACAGATATAAAATATCCATATATAATAAAAATGAGATATCTCTATATAATTAAAATATATAAAATAATATCTGTTAATAAAATATACATCATATATATAAAATATCTGATTTCAAGTCATCGAATAATTCCTGTGAGGCCAAGAGGAGTAAACGCTTCCTGAAGGGTAGGGGCTGAGGTCGGAGGGTTCTCTCCAGAGCCAGGATGTGGTGGAAGATTCACAGCTCGTTGTCCCACGAGTGCAACCCCTCCGCCTCCTGTGTGGGCCTCACATTCATCTCCTCTGGGGGCTCTGGGAATACCATCCTGCCAGGCCAAGGAAAGGTCCCAGCAAGCCTGGGTGTGGCTTATAGAGGGGGAGCTCCAGGTGTTAGTGGGGGGCCCTGCATGCTCCTGGGGCCACACAGCTACTCAGCCTCACTTCCTTCTCTGTAACGTCTAACAGAAAACGCTTGCAAGGTGCCTAGCACTGGCCCTGGTATACAGTGGGCGCTTAATAATGGCAGTAGATGTTGTTAGTTATCATTATACTGCTCCTTATAAATGTGCTTTTAACAGTACGTGCAATATCCATTTCTCACATCTCGACAGTCTGTGGATTTGTCCAGAAAAAGGGGAATGCTATGTTTGGGCTGGGGCTGGAAGTGGTCCTTGCTCCAGGGGTTCGGTAGGTAGACGCCTGCTAAGGGTAGAACTGGCTCGGGGCTCCAGCTTTGTAGCCAATCAGCGCCTTCTGCTTCCCGCTCCCCAGGGTCCTACGGTGGTAACTCAGTGCCTGGAAAGACCGTGGGCTTTGAAACCAGTCCTGCTGAGGCCCTTTCTCTCCAGGAGACTGTTGGTTGGTCATCTCATCTCGGGGAGCCTCATTTCTACCTTGTCTCTAAAAGTGGAGATAAAAGAGATCTACTTGACAGAGTAGACACTGAAAACATAAGTCAAAAGGGCATATTTCTGGGGATTCTCTTTCGGTGCTATCTGGAAGCTTCTGCCCTTACACACAGACCCCTGGACTGAATAGGGTGAGAAGCGTCATCAAGATGACGTGCCATGAAGAGACATCTCTGGGGTCTCTAAGCAAAACCACCTCAGCACTGCTGACTTCAAGACTGAAGAGGCGACAGGCTGAGATGTGGTTTGTTTACCTGGGTTTTCCCCCGAGGACCCGCCAAAGGGGTCTCTGTAGCTTTCATGTCTGGGGGCGATCCGGCTGAGCCCTGGAGGTCTTCACCTCGAGTCTGATCTGGAGAAAGCCCATCGCTGCTGTCCTCCTCAAAGGCAAAGGCATCCGCTGATTTGGAGAAACTCACCTGGTTACCTGAGGGAGTGAAAGCCAAGAAGAACTGGGTCAGTGGCAGTGCTTCAGTGTGCCATCCCTTTTAGGAGCAGTTACCTACCTCCTTAGATGTTTCCAGTTCAAGGTAGGAGTGGAGCTATATTTAAAATGACTTGCTTTCCCCTCTATTTACTCCATACAGGGGATCTCGTGTTTATAAAAGTGACATGTTTGACAGGGACGAATCAGTGACATATTAAAGGTCTATCATCTTTATTAAACTTCATTTTCAGATCGATCCATTCCTGCACATTCTGTATGTGAGCCCCCATCTTTCTGAAGCTAAATCGGGGAAGATGAAGGAAAGAACAGGGGCCATCGGGTGCAGGAGGAGAAGGTCCCTTTCTCCCCGGGGCTTTACGACGAGAGGTGAAACTGAAATGACAGGGGGCCATCTGCATCGTGTTCAAACATAAAGCGGGGCAACCGGCACAAAATGTTTCGCAAACTTTGCTATTAAGGAGAAGCCAGGGAGCTCCTAAGTTTAAATTCCTAAGTGTCAGAAGAGCTAATGTCACCAGAATGTCCCAAAGCCCCACTCAACGAACGCATACCTGTTTATAAAAGCCATAACCGTGTCTCAGAAACTGGAGCGCGATCTTTATTTATTTTTATTATTTGGATTTTGTTGTTATTCCTCTCATCTTTGTCTCTATTTTGGAAATCCCCAGCGAATCACACGTGCTCAGATTCTTCCCCAGCAGCCTGCGTGGTCTTGGGAGGGAAACCCAGACACTGGCTTGGGGAGTGGGGTTACCAGACCAGGTGGGACTATCGTGACATCCTTATATGTCCCTTATGTGTGTGTGTGTTTTTTTTTTTTATCATTTTGATCATTTATAGTACTGTGATTTTATTTATTTATTTATTCATTTATTTTTGGCTGCGTTGGGTCTTCGCTGCTGCACGCGGGCTTTCTCTAGTTGCGGCGAGCGGAGGCTACTCTTTGTCGCGGTGTGCAGGCTTCTCACTGCAGTGGCTTCTTTTGTTTTAGAGCACAGGCTCTAGGCACGCGGGCTTCAGTAGTTGTGGCACGCAGGCTCAGTAGTTGTGGTTCGTGGGCTCCAGAGTGCAGGCTCAGTAGTTGTGGCGCACGGGTTTAGCTGCTCCGTGGCATGTGGGATCTTCCCGGACCAGGGCTCGAACCTGTGTCCCCTGCATTGGCAGGTGGATTCTTAACCACTGTGCCTCCAGAGAAGTCCCTCCCTTATGTTTTTTAATTGCCAAATCTCCTCTGGCTTATTATCCAAATGCACAGTACAAAATGTTTTGAGGCTACACAGCTCTTATGACCCTCTTGCAGGCACAGCTCTTCGAAAGGAATTTATGTATTATCAGCAAGGTTTCCAGCCCGGTATCCTGCAGTTACACTGACAAGAACTTTTGACTCAGGCTTGGGGCAGATAAGAGAGAGGCGCTCTCACTGTGGAGATTGGAGAGGCAGCAAGGAGCTGGCAGTAATGGAATGAATGTGGTTTGGGGCTTGTCATCACCACCACTGCTGGCATCTGTCATGGACCCTCACTCAGACACGCAAGTGTCAAATCAGGAGAGAGGCCGGACAAGGACAGGGCAGGTGGGAACTCCAGTCACTGGCCCGCTGGGCAGCCTGCTAACCTGGAAAGGCTTGGGGACCAGCGTTGCTGCTCTTTGGTTTCAAGGATTCTTTATAAAAGTCATTATTACTTTTCTGTGATTATAGAAGTAATGTTTACTTATAAAAATTCATACCATATGAAATGTACATAACAAGGTACATAACAATCCCACTTCCGTTAATGATTTGCTCCCTCTTCTAGACTTAATTCTATCCATACAGCAAGACACGCACATATTGAAAAAGCATTTCAAACAGACAGGACTGAGTGAAAGATACTGTACTGAAACTTGCTTTTTTCACCCTACAGTGTATCTTGGAGATCTTTACATGTGAACGCATAGAGATCTTCCGCAATATTTTGGTAACAGCTACACAATATTTCATTGTATGAATGGGAACTTTTGTTTTCCAACTTTTATTTCCCAAGGGGCCCTTATCTTTAACTATAAAAATTTTGAAATAATAGAAAGGTACAGAGAATAATATAAAACATGTGAATCACCTGAAATAAATATATGTCAGTATTTTCCTATATTTGCATCAGAAACCTATTCGTTTTCTAACAGAAAGGGCTTTCATCGGGTATTTGACAAATGTCAACTTTTTCTTTGCAATCAGGAGTCACTCTTCTCTCCCATCTGGTCTCTCCCACCTCCCTCCCTCTCTATTTTAAGGTCCAGAGCTAGCTCACATCCTTCCCTTCTTTACTTACAGCAACCCCCCCCACCCCCCACTGGGGCTCTGCAAAGAAGCCTCGCTCTGTCATTTGCACACAATGTGAAGGAACTTATATACCATTTTCCCTTTCTCCAGGGGATCATGTGCCTGCAATCTTCCCAGGAAGGTCCTTCCAGGAGCCTCCATGAATACGCTTCCATTGTAAACTCAACCTGTCAATTTCTTTACTTTAGAAACCACGTTTTCATTGAAATTTCAAGTCCCACTTCTAGTTGTGGAATTAAAGGCTTTGTCCCTGTTGAAGAGATGATATGTATTATTCAGGGCCAGGTGGGCATGGGATTTGGTGCGGGGGGAGTGGGTGTTAAGCCCTCCCCACCTCAGAAGCCACAGCATTTCATTGGGATTTACTTGGCGTAGACTTGGCAAGACCAACTCAGAGAGCCCTGCGTGTGACCCTACCAGCCCCTGGGGGCAGCCAGCCTGCCCTGCCCAACAGGACCCGCCATGGGAGAGCTGTAGCATCTTACACTCCCTCCCCACTTCCTTCAGCCTGAACGGTAGGGATCTTCTCTGTGTGATCTGACACTTCGTGTGACAAAGAAGATGCCCCCGCCCCCTGCCACCTCCACCAGCATCAAGGATCGTGTCCCAAACGTGTGCAAATGAGAGGGAATTAACCAAACTGCAAAGTCGTCCAAGCGTTCTAACATGCGTGGAAATATTACAAGAAGGGCGGGGATGGGAGAAAGAGAGAACATTTCTCTCTTAATCCCCCAACTATCCCCCTTCAATAGTTTCAAGGGGAAAGATAACAAATGATAAAAACAGTGGTTTGCATCAGCAGTTCCCTTAGCAGTGGCGGCAGTAACAGAAACAATCAACTTGTGTTAGGCCTTAGAACGGTCCAGGAAGTCAGAGGAAGGACCACACTCTCTCATCTCTGTTTTGCAGACGAGGACATTGCAAGATCCAGGTCCCCCAGTTCTTTAGAGACCGAGCTAAGACACAGGCCCAGCCTTTGTATGCTCAGAGCCTCCAGCAGAGGGGGAGGCAAAATCAATTTCCCTCCCGGGAGGTCAACAGATATATGTTGTTTAGGGAACATCGCAAGACCCACTGGGTTGGTGGCAGTGGGGAGGGGTAGCATAGAAATCGGCCAACGTCCATTTCTTTTTCGGCACACACGTACTAAGGACAGCTCCATCCTCCACAACATCTTTCACTCGAGTTTTTGAGATCTGAAGGACTGAACGTGACATCTTGACTGTGAGAAGAGAGAAGGCAGACGATCACTTCGACCTCATTGCCACTGTCTCAGAAAAGGGACTGGGAGGATTGTGAAGCCCTGTTGTTGTGGCCATAAATCAGCGTGCCCTTTTCACTTTGGCACCTGCCTGGAATGATGTGGAAACGTCTAGAAGTAGAGTGTTCGGAATAAAGGAGTTGGTAACCAGTCCCATTTTCCCCAGAATTGGATGGAACATTCCTCAACTATTTTGTTCACTTCCAGCCTTCCCACTCAGAGAGGAGTAGAGAGAAGCAGAAGTATAATCAGATACAGTATGGTGAAGATATGGAAACCACGAGAAGGATGCTATCCGTCTATCTGCACGGGACATAACCGGAGAACCTGTCAAGGACTAGACTGCCTGGTGAGTGCTGCTGGTGGCTAGCAGACAAAGGGGATGGAGATGTGGGTCGCCCAGGCAGACTCACTCCCAGACGAGGTGGGATGGAGCTGAGCCTGAAATGACGGTGGACAGGATGACAGAAAAGGGGAGGGCACCTGGCAAGAGTTGCGGGGCGCAGAAGGGAAGTTACAGGGTGGTGATGAGCGGAGTTGGTGTGGGAAGGATGAAGAAGTAACTCTCCCAGTCACCGGAGTGGATTACTTTAGGATCCAGTTCCTGGAGACACACAGCTTCGAGGAGTCTGCTTTACAAGTGACATCAATCATTTAAAGAGGTTCCTCTGCTTAAGTCAAGGAAGAAGCCATGAGTACGTGCAACTGTATACACGAAGAAGCCGTGAGTACGTGCAACTGTATACACGAAGAAGCCGTGAGTACGTGCAACTGTATACACGAAGAAGCCGTGAGTACGTGCAACTGTATACACGAAGAAGCCGTGAGTACGTGCAACTGTATACACGAAGAAGCCGTGAGTACGTGCAACTGTATACACGAAGAAGCCGTGAGTACGTGAAACCCCATACATGAAGAAGCCGTGAATACATGCAACCACGTACAGGGTAGTTGTTCACACCTGAATGAACAAACACAGCGTGAAGACCAAGGCCCCTAAAATGACTCCCATCTAGTTTCTAAAAAGCATGTTGTACCAGGTCAGAATAAGCCGACAGACACACTGAGGACCACTCAGAGGCTGTCCACACTCAGAGAGCCGACCACGGGGCGCCCTGCCAGTCCCCCAGCACCACAAAGGGCTTGGATCTCTGACTGCGAGGCCAGAAGGTGAGCGACAGAGCAGATAGATGAGCCCACACTAGGCTCAGCCCCTGCTGATGAGAACAGGGACGGCAGGAGGCCCCCGAGAGCGTGGCAGTGGCTTCCTTTGGCGCTGAGGTACGTGGTGTTCGGTGTGGTCAGTGTGGGCCAGACAGGTTGGTTTGTTTCTTGGTTCTACCCCTTCGGTGGTGGAGTGACTGTTGATGAATTACTCAACTTCTTAGAGCCTCAATTTCCCCATCTATCAAATGGGCAACGTCATCATAGTCACCTCTCGGGGTTTTGAGGATTAAAATAACGCCTGTAAAAGCACTGCGCTTTACATGTTTTATATGTTATCCACATGGTCCCTGATGCACACGTGTCGTCATTTCTCGCTGCCGTTGTTGTTATTATTGTTTTTGGTAGCAGTGTCTGCTTGTCTCAAGTTCACCACGATCAAAAATAAAACAAAGCGGGGCTTCCCTGGTGGCGCAGTGGTTGAGAGTCCGCCTGCCGACGCAGGGGACACGGGTGCGTGCCGCGGAGCGGCTGGGCCCGTGAGCCATGGCCGCTGAGCCTGCGCGTCCGGAGCCTGTGCTCCGCAACGGGAGAGGCCACGGCAGTGAGAGGCCCGCGTATCACAAAAAATATAAAAAATAAAAAAATAAATAAAACAAAGACCACCCAAGAGACAGTTTATCCTGTGGTCAGCTTTGCAAAGGTCAGCCCAACTCCGGAGCCAGAAACACTGAGAGGTTCCTCCCGGGAAAGCAAAGACAGACCTTCCCCAGAGCAGGAGGAGTGTCCCAGGAAAGGCTGCGCGCTCCCCCCTCTCCTGCCTGGTTCAAGGCGGGCTCGGTGGAGAGGGACGAAGGTCACCTTATCTGGCTGCTTCAGGAACATGCAAAGTCTGTCGGCTCCGTGCTGTGACCCTGGGCCCCTGCTCCAATCCCCCACGGCGGGCGCGGGGCTCACTGGCCACTGCGGGAGAGTAGGGTGCTGGCTGTTGTCCCTGGAGACACGTCAGGCGCTGTGATGACAAGGACCTGCTTCTGGAAGCCCTGACTCACCCCCAGGCTATGCCCACGGGTCTGTCTCTGGGCACCGGCCCCTTGGGGATCTCGGCCTGGAGACTCGGCGCTTTCCCCCGTCTTTCTCGGAAGTGATTGGATGAATGAGTCAGTTGGACTTTCATCTGCATAAACATTTAAAATTCCAAGATGAAAATGCGATCGCTAGAGTCCTGGTTACCTTTCCGCCGGGACCCACACCAGGGGCTGGAAAGCATGGGGTGGGAATGTGAGAACAAACTTCGCTCGCTTATCTGTTTGCAAGCCTGAGCGGTGCTCGCATGACAGCTACTTTAATTCATGGTCAGACTTCCTAATGTCCTCCTGGAAGAGACTGAAGCCAAATTCACTTCCTAAGGGAGGAGGTGGTCAGGTGACAGTAGCTATAGTTTAAGAGTGGCTCTTGCCTAAAGAGATTTCAGTACACTGAAGATACCATAGTCCGGAGGAGATGGATTATGTTGTCCAACAAAGACCGAACCTACTGCCCTTGCAGGGGATCAGATGCCTTTAGGATGGAAAGAGATGAAAGTGGAATTTTGGAGGGACAAGCATTCTTTTTCCTCAGATCCCAGGCACTTTAGAAATTGGCTTTAAGTCTCTAGATAGACCCTGATGCTAGGAACACACGAGTTGTGAAAAACAATTCAGCTGCATAAACACTTGTCCTGTAACAGCTTTCGAGGCTAATTCTCCAGGAACAAATTCTTAGGTGGGCAAAGATACATTAGCACTGTCTCAGAGCACCCTAACTTTCTTCCCTGTCACCGCCCCCCTCAAAGCTACTGGCTTTCTACTTCTCTTTTCCCACCCCCTTTCCAGAACCTTCCTCAGAAAAGTATTTATCACGTGTGCCTCCGTGTGTTTCTTTGCCCCAAGGATTATTCACGCTTTGGAAATAATTTCTCATTATGGAATGACAGATTTTGTCCACAAGAAAGTTATGCCAAAGCAAACAACGCTACCATCTGCCTTAGGGCCATGGTTATTGTCTATTTGTCTTAAAAATGCATGATCGGAGAGTGGTCCGACTTCCAGAGTCTCTGAAGAATGACGGGATACTTAGTAAACAAGAATTTTTGTTCTGTTTAGTTATAAAGTCTGAGCCTTGGGCTTGCAGGTGAGCGAAGACTAGCGTAGGATCCTTTAGAAAAATGTACACGACGCTTGTAAATGGATGATTTCTGGGCCGTGCCTGGCGGACAGAAACGTTGCTTTCCTGTGTCGAAGGGTTACGGTGATAAAAAGAACTGCTTTATCTTGGATTATGGTGCTGTATACTCTGAATCACAGGTTCAATTAAAAAAAAAAAAAAAAAGAGCTGAAAAGCAGACTCAGGCATTCAGGTGGGAAGCCTGGCTCAGTTCAAGAAAAAGAGGACGACACTTCAGGGGGAGGAGCTTGTTCACTAGAGCAGGATGCCGGGACCCTTCCACTGTTTGAAGAGTTGGGAAAGCCAGCTGCGGTTCTCTTTTACCCAAGCAGAAGCCAGCTTCTGCTGGTACCTAAGGGATGCTCCTGGCAAGTTAAGAAGACACCTGGATGACCAGAGAGAGGATGAACAAGCTCGGAGTAGGGCTCTCAAAACTGAGGGATGCTAAGTGACAACGACCACGTGTAAGCAGAACAAAGCCAGGCTCAACTCCAGTGTACAGTTTCCGTTCTCGTAAATCATCACTCTCACATAATGTTATACTTGTTGTATTTGCAGTTCTGGCCTGAGAGAGAGTAGCTGTTAGAGGTTTTCTAAGAAGGAGAAACAGGGAAACAGGTGTATGTTCTGAGATGTAGCCACGAGGCGCCCCAAGCCTCCTTTTGTGTCAGTAAAATCACAAGGCCCCCTCTTCATCCACATTGCGTCACTCTGGTCACACAAGCCTATGTTTCCTCCCCAGGGAATCTGTAAAATTCTACCTGACTCAGAAAATAAACTTGCAGGCTGGAAGACGGATGGCTAGCTGGCACCACAGAAAGGAGAGGAAAGTTTTGGGGGAAACGATTTGCTACAGTCATTCAGCTGATGCAAGAGGTGGGACATCTGGGAAGGAGAAGAAAAATCCCAGAGTAGGGGCTGGTTCCCTGTCTTACAGTATCCTTCCCTCCCTGCACTGAGAGAGGTTCTGGATTATTGTATGTTTGGGATGGAGAAGGTCTTGAATAAAACCGGGAGGGAGGGAGACAATGAGTGTCTCGCTCAGGGCTTGGCAGAAACACAGACGCACAGCTGCAGAGGGAGCTGGAAAATGTAAACACATCTGGAAAGGCACGTGCACAGAGGAGGAAAAATACACAGATGCCAGGAGAAGGATACACAGACAACCACAGCCCTGAGTCACCACTTCACCGAGGGTGGATGACGTGACCCCAAGAAGTGACAGATAGGTGAGGGGTCGGTGTCATCACCACCACTGGAAGGGCTACTCAGAGCGCTGTCTCTACAACTGGTCGCTGAGCAACTCCCTCTGCCTCTATGACACTTCATAGGATGCCACGGCCTTGCCCATAGGAATTCACGCACATTGAAAGATTACCGCTAGAGAGCCTGAGGCACGGACGTTCCCTGGATGAGGTCAACCTATATCCTCCACCTCTTTCGCTAGCTATGCCTTCTCTTTATTCTTCACAGATCCCTGCCTCTGTCTTTCATATTCCTACATGAGAGCCCCCTAGCCCTCTTTGCTTCTTATACATCCTTCATACCCCCAGCTCCCCCTTCACACCCCGTCTACTGGGCACTCCTGATTCTCTGTACCCTGCGCAGCTTCTATTTTTACAGCATCTATCACCTTTTATTAGGATATATAATTATTTATGGGTTTTGTGTGTCGTCTGTGTCTCCTGCACTATAATATAAGCTCTGTTAGAGCAGAAATTTTTGTACGTTTGTCTAGTGTCTGACACATAGAAGATGCTCCATAAATATTAAATGAAGAACTAAATAAATGAAAGGGCAATCTTATCGAGTCCACCCGTTTAAATTACCGTACACACTAAAGTCTCCCAAGTCTACAGCTCTAGACCAATACTTTCTTCTGAAGGGTAGTTGGATGGAATCTACTGCTTACTGAATCCCTGCCCTTGGAGTTCCTGCAGACCTATCGGCTGCAACAGTTGAAACGGAAATTCATCATCTCTCCCCAGATCTGCTCCTCCACTCTTGGTACATGGCTGCCACTTACTCAGCTGACCAAGAGGGAAGCCTCACTGTCATCTCTGACTCTTCCTTTTGCTCACATCGACATATTCTACCGGTCATCTAATGATGCAACGTCAGTTACCTCTCAGATGCTCTTTTTTTTGTACCCACAGCACGACTCTTGTTCAGACTCTTAACTAAAAGCTGTTCAACAGATTTTACGTTCCCCCTTCCGAAGTGCAGAGATATTGCTGTGAAATCGCTGTTCAGCCAGGGAACACCACCCCTGCCCGCCGTGTGTACTGTTTTCACAGTGGGATGTGAGTGGAAGCGATGTGTACATCTCCAGGTTGAGCCTTTTTAAGCATGTGGGTGGACCTTTTCACTCTTTCTTTCCTCTTCACCGGCTAGATCCAGAAGATGATGAGACTGTAGGGCACAGGTTGGCAAAATTAGGGCCTGTGAGCCTGCTGTCTGTTTTTGTAAATAAAGTTTTATTGGAACACAGCCATGGCCACTTGTTTACATATTGCTTATGGCTCCTTTCCCACTACAGCAGCTGAGATGAGTAGCTGTGACAGCTTAGAGACCTCAGCTTATTCTTTAAGAAAAAGTTTGCCACCCTGGCTCTGGCGGATGGTGGAGCAGCAAGACCAAAGGAGCTTGAGTGCCTGAAGGGTTTGCTGTCGAGGAAAACCCTCTCTGGACTGTTTATGAACAAGAAATAAACGTCTATTGTTAAGCAGCTGAAATTTTGTGGTTTGTTTAGCAGCCTCTGTTATCCCAACTAACAACAAAAGAGATGTAAAGTCTCAAATAAAATACTAGCAACTTCTAGGGAAAAAAATCCAAGGAGGATTTATTTCCAGAAATGCAAGGATGATTAGGAAAGACAGCAATACCACATTGCTAGATTAAAGAAAGAAGCCCATATGATCATCTTTACATGCGTGTTGAAAGCATTTAGAAAACTCAGCATCCATCTTGCAAGCTATTCTTAGTGGAACAGAATAGAGAAACACTTCCTTAGAATATCTACCTCCAGCACAAGTTAGTGTCATATTTAGAGGTGAATGACCAGAGGAACTCCCACTGAAGACTGAATCAACAAATGTTATCATTGGGCTTCCCTCGTTGCGCAGTGGTTAAGAATCTGCCTGCCAATGCAGGGGACACGGGTTCGAGCCCTGGTCTGGGAGGATCCCACGTGCCGCAGAGCAACTAAGCCCGTGTGCCACAACTACTGAAGTCTGCGTGCCGAGAGCCTGTGCTCCACAACAAGAGAAGCCACTGCAGTGAGAAGCCCGCGCACCACAATGAAGAGTAGCCCCCACTCGCCACAACTAGAGAAAAGCCCACGCGCAGCAATGAAGACCCAACGCAGCCAAAAAAAAAAAATGTTATCATCAACATAACAAATATATAACATTATATAATGTTGCTTTTGAAGCACTGGCAATGTAGCAATAATAATAATTGTCTACTATGTAATATAGCAATAATTTTTAAATTATATAATGAAATATTGCATAATGCAAAATAATGTAAATCATATGCGCTTTATATAATTCATACATATAATTTTATATGTAAGGTATATATCTACGTGATATAAATATTTTATATATAATAAAATACATATAATTAGATTTGTATAGTATATTATACTATTATAACATATATCATTTACAAATAAATGTAATGTAATAATTTACATTACATTACATTAATAATAATTTACATTACATTAATAAATAATAATTGATATTAATACATTAATATTTTATTATAATTATATGTAATTATAATAATTCTATTTTTATCATAATAAAATTATATTATATATAATTATAATTTTTATTAATACATCAATAAAAATAATTTTTATTAATACATTAATAAAAATTTACATTAAATTAATACATGTAATATTTAATATATAATATTTAATATTATACATAACATATTTAATTTATAAATAAAATACATAAAATTATATTGAATTTATATTATGAATATACTACATGTAACTTTTAAAATGATGTTAATTGTGTAATTTATTAATAATTCCATGATGTGCTTTTCAACAACCAGCCAGTGCTCCAAGGCAGAAAGAAAAAACAAACAGGAGGCACATCTTCCTTATTTGTAGGTGATGTGATTGCCCATGCAAACAATTAAAGATAAAATGAGATACTATCGGAACAATTAAGAAAATCTTCAAAGATGCCCAGTTATAAAATAAATGTGCAAAATTAAGAGGTTTCCAATATGTAAGTAATAACTGATGTGAATTTATTTAAAAAAACCTTACCAAGGGAAATAAAAGAAGACTTGTAGAGGTGAAAAGAGATACTATCTTTCTGTCTCAGAAGAATTAATGTATTTTAAACCTATGAATTCACCATAAACTAACCTATAAATTCACCGCAATCCCAAACAAAATTCTAATAGGATTGGAGTTGGAATATAATAAACTGATTCTAAATTTCAGCCACCATATACTTGTGAGAGTAGCCAAGAAACATTAGAAAAATCAGACCAACGTAAAGAAACTTGTGAAGACAGATATTAAGACAAATTATAAAATACACCATTAAAATCGTGCAAAAAGGAGAATTAGACCCGTCTCTTGAACCGTGCACTGAAATAAGTTAATATGCAGTAAAGACTGAAATATAAAAATGAAGTATACACATGTTAGAAGACAGTATAGGTGGATAACTCTATTCTTGAGGTAGGAAGTGTTTTTGAAAAGCAACAACAAATTCAGAAACTACAAATAAAAGATTAAGAGATTGCATGATACAGAAATTTAAAAAATACGCTACACACAAAATCAAAAGGCAAAGGACAGAAACGAACAAACAAAGCCAACAACAAAAGGCAAAGGACATGCTGGTAAAAGGATGTGTAATACCTGTGACAGATGGAGGATTAGCTTTTTTTTTTTTTTTTCAATATATATAAATAGCTTTTATAGTGAGGGAAGAAAATGCCCAGTAGAAAAAAGGAATAGCCACGAGTTGCCAATGACACAAGATCCCATGGAAAAACATCATCTCTCTATAAACCAAAGAAGGCGATTTAAAATGAGATATTTTGCCTATCGTATAAAAATCAAAGATAAATTTGCATGCATGGAATAAATATAATGTTCCAATAAATGATAAGAGACACGCGATAGAGATCTTTTCTGTCCTAGATCTCATCAAAGTAAAGACGGGGATGGTGCACTGTTGACTGGGCTAGTCCAAGTTCAAAGGTACAGGATATTTAGTGTGGACAGAGAGAGTAAAGAAGAGAGAAAACCACGGTGGGATATTTAATGGGCAGTGATGAGGATACTGTCTCCCCTAGAGTTGATTCTTCCATATTTACAGGTTCCAAATACAAAATTCACGTGGCTGGCCTCTGACTGGTTGGGTGCAAGATTTTAGAATGTGGGTAAGTTTAACAATGAACTCAGCATTTAATAAAACATCTTTATGCGTAATATTGGACACTGTGTCAAAACATGTAAATGTGCATTGCTTGTTATATATCAGTAATTCTTAGAGCTTTTGTAGGCTTCGTGTGTTGTCAAAGAGTTTTCACGTGCTTAAAGAACTGAACCTCGCTCCCAAGAGCCGATGAGTTGGGCTGGTTGGGTATTCATCTTGGAGGAGTGAAGGGACCTGGGGAAGCCCCAAGCCACAGCACCCGAACTGGGCTTGGCGTCCAGGTCTTCCCCTTCAGGTCCAGCGCTCTTCCCACTCTGCCAGTCTACACCCCTTTAAAAGAGGAAGGGCGGAGAGCGCCATGACCCCAAAGTGATGGAACCTTGCAGGGAAGATGTTTTGAGGTTTAAAATCAAGTCAGCTCCCCGACCTGCTTGACCAGAACCAGACTGGTCTATGTTAACCTGACTTTGGAGGCTGAGCGGGTTTCAGTTTCTTCCTTACTCCCTGGACCTTTGGTTATGGGGAACACTCTGGAACAGTGACCCACGGATTGACTCTTGTCTAGTGAGAGGTCTTCACCCCCAGGGCCCCAGCATTTCAGAGCCATGGCTGCCCTCAGACCTCAGCACGGAGGGAAGCGTGCCATTCATTTGTGCTATCTACCTTTTATGGCCTCTTTCACAGCAGAATCCACCGGGAGTATGTTCTTCTCCACCAGCTCCAGGGGCCCCGGCCGGAGGGCGATTTTTTCATTGAGGTCATCTGCAAGTCGGGCTCTTTTCAGCTTCATCTGAGCAGTTGGAACGGATCTCTCTGCAGTGGAGCCTAAGGGGTTAAAATCAAAAGGGTCAGCTCTAGAATTCGATGTTATTTTTGTGGGGTTTTTTTTTTTTTTTTTTGCTTTTGTAACCCAAACACTCTGACACATTGTACTCCACCATCCTAATAATTTTTCAATGCAATCATCCTCATTTCACATGGATTAGCAGCGAAGACTAGACACTTCCAAATAAAGGCAAATTGAGAAGCACAGAAGAGTTAGAGAAACTTGCTTTGTGAGGATTTGGGGGAAAAAAAATGTGCAATTTGGCGATTCTGTAAGTAAGTAGTCCACGGGGCCTGTATTGCTTGCAGACACTAAACTATAGCATTTGCGTGCAAAGCCTGTCTACGTATTGCCCAGCCCAGGCTGAACTGGCAGTAAATATTATCTATTATTATAATTAATTGTAGTAGCGTGACTTCTCAAGAGTTTTAGACTTGTTGAGGTTGTGATACTAACTGATTCAAATGTCCAGGTCCAGTTGTAAAAGAAAAACAATTTTGGGGGGGGGGAA
>NW_020172141.1:1453189-1605878 GCF_003031525.2 Neophocaena asiaeorientalis asiaeorientalis | reverse complement strand
TCTGCATCGGCAGGCGGACCCTCAACCACTGCGCCACCAGGGAAGCCCTAAACAGGGATTTTAAAAAGTTGAATTTATCCAACAGGCATTTTCTCATCTTTGGGAGAGTGGGAAAGGTCACTGACAAGCCCTGAATCACCGCTCTATTCCTCTTTGGGTGAGGCCCTGACTTACTTCTGTGCAAGAACGTGGAAGAGAACCTTGTGAGCCGGTGGTTGCTATAACGCAGGACTGGAAGTTAGGGTTCCACGAGAGTTTGTAGCTTTCCGCTCAACTCTGCACATTTAGAAGTTGAGACCTTTACGGACGTCCTGGTCCTATTTTTCTATTAATATCCATCTACTAACCCAGGCTTAGTGTCTGGCCGCTGCTCTAGAAATCTCCACACAGGGGAGGGCTAGGGATGTCTCATGGTTGCAACAGGTCAGACTTGCTTAGAAGCTACATCTGCAAAGCACTCGATGTGGGATGGAGAAAACATCAATATTCCAAACCCCAAAATGGAAGTTTCTAAGCGCAAATCCTGTCCCAACTACCCGTCAGGCCAGTGCAAGGGCTTCTGCTACACCCCCTGCCTCAGGGATCTTTCTGACCCATCCTGCACAGCCATACAGGATTCATCCTCAGAAAACACTCCTTTCTTGCATCCCCTCCAAGATGGTCCTCTCCATCCGTCTCTCAGTCTGGTTTCGCAGGCTCGCCACAAACTGAATCCACCCCCTACATGACCTGAGATGGTTGATGCCCAAACTACCACTCCAGCGAGCCTGGTCCTTTGCCTTCTGCCCCCCGCCCCCCATCTTCCTGAGGTCACCTTTGTACCTGCTTACTTTGTTTCCCCGCCCTAACAAAGTCTTCCTGACTCCTGTTCTTACAGCTTCGACTACCCCCAGCAGTTACAAGCATTGGTCCCTAATCTTATATTGCTATTTCCAAAATCAGACCATGAACCCTTGGAGGGCAAGGGTCATTTATAATCTAGCAGATCCTTGGTGCACCAGGGGGCCAATTCCCAGTTTCTGTGGGGGGGAAGGGTGGGTTTCATGGGAACCAACAGAGACTAAGCTTGGGGTTTCTGTGGTTCATAGCCTGATATTTTAATTCAAGACTGGCCTGATACGACAGATAATGCTTTCTTGATTATAATATTATACATACGTACTGTTGTAAGTATGGAAAACGCTAAAACATTATGCAAAAGTGAAAGCATTAGGAAACTTCCCACTTAGGGTCAACTGTTTTTAATAACTGGGCATCTTTCTTAATTACTTATACAGTATTTATTGGTAAGTCTGTATTTCTTCATCATAGAATCTGACTGTAAATACAATTTATGTACATATTTTTGCCTCCCCGATTTTGACTGTAAATATAGTTTTGTCTTCTGGTCTCCTCACTAAACATCATTTTGTAAGCCTCTTCTCATTAAAACATGATTCTTCTAAAGCCTCATTTGTGGTAGCTGCAAGTCATTCAATCACACGGATGGTGCATCATTTATTCAGCCTCTCTACTATTTTTTGACGTTCCACTGATTTCAATGTGTCACTATTTAAAGTAATTACATGATAAACATCATTGTACATAAATCTTTGTATGTCTGATTATTATTTCTTTGATACAATACTAGACATTTATTACTGGTATGAAGGATGGACATTTTAAAGGAAGTTGATAGATGTTGGACACTCCCTATGTGCTCAGAGAAAATTGGGAGGTGGCACAGCTCAGAATGAACGCCAAGTCTGGTACTTCTTGGCCACTATATGTCTTCCCAATTTGACCATCTACATGGCCTCAAATGACTAGATGAGAGCTCAAAACCACCACTTTGGAATGGCAGGGGACTCTTTCTAAGGGGAGTTAGCAATTGTGCAGAGACAAAGGACCCTGGAAAATGGCCCACACTCCATTCCCACTGATGGGCCCCAGTTTATGACTTTGGGCAACCTTACCTTGGAGTATGTGCATTTTCACCACGTCTGCACGGTCGGACCTGTTTCTGACCTTGTGCTTCAGGGTGTCTTCAGCCTGTTAGACACAAACACAGAATGAATTCTGCTATCAACCTCATACACTTGAGTCACCTAGTTTTAACTCTAAAAGAAACCCCTTTTCTCTCAAAGGGAAAAAGTCTCTTTTTGTTTGTTTTTTGTTTGACAAATGCAACATGCAAATATCTCTGTTCTCCTACGTCTTGATGAAGGAGGGCTCACAAAAACCTCTAATAATTTTAGGATGGAAAAATAAGATAAAGAGGCCAGGCAGGTACCTAATTATAAAATATCAATAAAACTGTCATGATACTACACTGCTTTTGCATGAGAGCCAATCCTATTCCATTGCCTCTTAAAAGAGTCAGAAATTAACTAGAGTCAGAGATGAAATGTAACCTCAGTCCATCCAGTATAACGTGACAACATGTGCCCCCCTCCTGTTTTGCCCTTGATCTCTCTCTCAAGATGTGAAAATGTAAATCCTGCAGACCGAGACCCACTGTAAGCTGGGAGGACACTTAGAGATGAGCTATTTACTGAGTCTCATGGCTTCCTTGATGATGGAGCTGTCTGTAGGGATGGCGCTGGCTGTGGCAGGGCCACAACTGGACCTCAGGGCTCTGATTTCTAGTTCTGGGTTTTTATCCCACTATCCTGAATCTCTTAATTGGCCCCCAAGAGGAGTCTGGGGATCACTCCAGTTCTGATGAAAGACAATTATTCTCCAGGCAGTAGGAACCCCAGCCTCTCACGAGTGACTCTGAAGAGTCCCAGGGCTCTGCCCCTTCTTCCAGCCCCTCCCCTCACTAGTTGCCAGGCTAAGACGTCCCAGGAGAAAGATACCTAATGGCCTTTCCTTCTACATACACCGCTGATGCTTGCTCAATAGCACTTACTGTATTGGTAAATTCAAGTTGCAGAGATTTGCTCTGGAGGTACAGAATATACACCGATTTCCCCCCTTCAAACGCTAAAAGAAAGAGAAATAAATAGAATTCCTTTTGCCTTTAAATAGCCATGAATAAGCTCTGTATCTGCAGGCCCTACCCTACCACTGAATTGGATTTAAAATAATCTGATTGTTGCTGAGAAAAGCCTGTCACGAAAGAGAGGGCAGCTTGCCGACACACCTTACCTCCCTGTTTCATGTCTCTCTGACCCCCGCCGCATCCTTGCAGGGATACCCCCCGACATCAGAAAGATGGGGGACATTTTCTTAAAGCTAATAAACAGTAGCTTCAAAGCCAATACTATTGATCCCATTTCCACAGTTTTCAGTTTCTAGGAGGAAGATTCCGCATGGTGTGCGGGGAGGGGACCAGCAAATCGGTTGAGTTTGCAGGAGAAATTCTACCCGCTTTCCCCCAAGCTTAGCATTCAGAGATCCAGAGGCTGGAGCCTGAGTTCAGGAAGGTGGGAAGTTTGCAAACAGTTACCTTGCCGCTATCCAAACGTTTTCTTTGCTCATGGAATTCAGGTGGGCTTTTCAGGGCTGAAACAGAAAGACACAGACGTGAGCAGAGAGGGCTTGGGGCCGGGAGCGGCGTCGCAGTGCTTGCCGGTGTGCTTGCCGAGCGGTGCACAGTGGAGATGCGATGGACATGTGATGGCCTTCATCAGGCCACAAGCAATGGAAGAGGAAAGGCCTGGAGGTCACCAGCTTCCCTGAAGCCGCAGAATCCAGAGGAAGGCGGACGTCAGCCTCAAACAAGAGGAGCAGCAGAGACAGAATACGCGACAGGAAGAGAAGTGGCAGAGACAGGGCATTCCAAGATGCTGAGGAGGGACAAGCCTGGGGGACGAGACCAGGCAATGCTCTAGCTTTAGGGGAGACTGGGGTGACTACCACCCTCTTTGACTTCGCTCTGCCCTTGAGTGCGCAAGTCTGGGTGGAGACTGCAGTCCGTGGAGGAACCTCGTCCCGCGTTGCAGGAGGGGACTTGTCCTTTGGGTCAGGGAGTTGGCTGGTGGGGTAGGAACATGCAACCAAAGGGCAGTGAGTGAGAAGCACAGAATCAGACTCTGAGGGCTGGAAGGGACCTTGGAGATGGTGAAATACAGCTCCAAGCCTGAGGGGAATGGGGAAACGGAGGCCCACGGAACGGGACTGCCTCGCCCAGGGTCACACAGGTAGGGCTAGGAGCCTAGGTCTTCTGGGAACCTAACTTCTTTCAGGCTGTGATGCTGAAAATACTAACATGCAGTAGACAGGGCACTGGTCCCTCACAGCTCCCAGTAGCCGGAAACAACCTGGACCGAACGCCGGCCTCCCTTCTTTCCAAGACCCGCTGCTCCCCTTCCCAGCTCCCAGCAACTCCTCAGGTCGATGCACTGAACTTCTGACTTTGCAAAGCAGTGGAACATCGTTCAGCAAAATTCTACCTTTTTACTGGTTTTCCTGATCCCCTGGAACAATTGCAACCAGAAGCCATAAAGGACCGCCTTTCATCAGAAGCGATGAGGCGGCTCAGAGGTTAGAGAATCACATCAGATAGTTTTCTGGATAGTCGGTCTGGACAAGTGGGCGAATCACGGGATCCAGGTTTCTAATATTCACTCCCACAGATGTCAACTCTCAAGCGGCAGGCAAGAAAATATTCTTCCAAACCTTGGCTGGTATAAAAAAAAATTGGATTTCTAGCCAGATGGGCACTTGGGGCTGTGTGTGTGTGTGTGTGTGAATGTGTGTGTGCGCGCATATGCGTGAGCGTGTGTGCCTCATTCAGCCTTAAGACCATGCCGAATTTGAGCCCAGCTCTCGGACGGGCTTGCTGGACAGCAGGCAGACTCCACTGTGGTCCTGGCAACTGATTGACCACGTTATCCTCTACTGAAGATGCTGCCTGGGAAGCTACTAAGGCGTGTCTGAGTCTTCCTGTCTCACCCCGACATCTGCAGTGTTGACCAAAGGAACGCACAGAGTAGTCCCAGCTGGCTGCCTCGTGCCAAGGAGGATGGACAGGCACACCGTCCTCCTCGATCTGACCAGAGACTAAGAGGCTTCCTTCCTTACAGGAAAAAAAGAATCGCCCGTTGCTTGACTATCGTATTTCCCATGGATCTAACGGCCCCAGTTTCTCTTTGCTGCTTTTCACGCTTAAAATGAGCCTCTCTGCCAACCCTGTCCTTTTCAATGGCCGCTTTCCCCCTCCCTGTCTCCTCACTCAGTGGCTCTGGGGAATCATCTGGAAAACTGTGCAGGCCTGCCGCGTTGCTCACGCCTTTTCTCTGATTTGGGTCTGACCCTCATCCTGGGTCAGGAGGCTTGCTGTTATTTGCACTTGATCACACTTGCGATTTATGTTGATGGAGTTCTGAAACCGTCTCCCATTTCCCCAGGCAACCAGATGCTACGAATCTGCTTGAAGTCCAGTGGGCCCTGGTGAGTCCGTACAATCTGAACCCATAGGTCTGCACCTCTGTCCGACAGTCTGGTGGTCACCTAAGTGGGTATTATATACTGGTGCAGCTTAATCTCTTCTATAATCCAGAAAAGGAACTGATCTCAGTGTGGCCTTATTAAGTGGTTAAAAAGAGCAACACAGCCTTTGCCTGAAGAAGCAACCCTAAGGTAACAGCATGAATCTATCTTGAGATCGCTTTTACATTCCAAACTCAATTGGTTTTAATTGGGCTTAGGACTTAGGGGCAGTTCATCTGGTTCTCTTATCCCTGAGGCTTTTCAATTCTTATTTGCGGAACTTATTAATTCTTCTACGAAACACTGCATTTCCTGTATCTTAGCTTACAGAGCTATAAATCATCACTTCTTGGTGTTAACTATTCCCCTGTGAAATGACTGTACAGTCCAGTTCTCCAGGGCCAGGAGCACAAAGGTCTTCTGGGATCTTCTGCCCCAGGGTGGGAGAGGCTACGCCCATTTAGCCAGAACTCGGGAAGGAAGCTAAAAAATCCACACACTGTGTTTCACCCCACGCTCTTCTTTTCAGGGCTTAAGGGGTGTTACGTGGGGCACCATTTGGCCTGCCATGGGCCCTGTGATTGACATTTGCCTTTTCTGTGATTCCAGAGAATGTGGGTTTTAGCCACCTCCCCTGAGGGCCACTGAAAGCCATAATGCACCCCCTATCCCGGTTGACTTTTTGGAAGAAAGGACCTCCTTTGCTGCCAGCCCTGGGAGTATCCAATGGCAAAATTTTGTATTTAAGGGACGTTGACATTTAGGACTGAAAAGGAATTTGGATTTCTAAATTAAAAAAAATAATAAGTCAATGTGATCTCAAATTAAAATACGGTTGTAAATTCAGTCAACCCCACACCTAACTCACTCCGCCTGGAGGAAGATGAATCGCTTCTCACAGGGGAATTCATGTTCTCCCCGTGGAGTTTAGTTAGGGGCTGTGCCTATTTCTGTCCCCGCGGCTCCAGCTAATTTGGGTCAGCTGTGTGTATAAACATTTGCTTACTCAGAGCTCAGGAAAAGATCCCAAGATAAGAACAGGCCTCTGGCGGTCCCCTGCTGCTAACCTCCTGCTTCCAGCAGGAGCCCAGCAAAAGGAGAAAACAGGCTGCAAGGCCGTGGACCATCCGTCAGGGAGAGGGGCCTGGCTCTCACAGAGGAGGGGTCTGGGGCTGGTAGCAGCTCTGGTGGCAGAGGCAGGGCCTGCCTTCTCTCCCAGGGCCGCTCACTGCCAGGCTTGCAGGGGAGAACCCAGCTCCACCGGTATACGGATAAGGACCAAGAGGCCGCATCTCGGGCAACAGATGGAGCAACGGTTCTCAGAGTGTGGCCCCTGCACCAGGGTCTTCAGCAGCACTGGAAACTTGTTAATAATACGAATGTCCAGGCCTACGGAATCCAAAGCTCAGGTGGGCCGTAGAGGGACGGAGGGGTCTGTGTTGGAACGTGCCCTCTGGGAGGTCCTGGCGCCCCGGCGTTCACAAGGCCAGTGGCTGCTGATCTAGAGTCCTTGGGAAACTGAGAGTTCAAAAAGTGGGGAGTGACGTCTAGGACTGACTTCTCAGTATTTCGAAAAAGCGTGTGTTTGCCCAGAGAAAGGCTGCTTAGTTCGATGAAACTGCCACTTCTCATACTTGCTGTCTCGAATCAGAATAACTTGGGTTAGAACTGGTTGTTCTCATCAAGAAGCACTGGCTGGTAAGCTTATATGCCACTAATTAAAGACAGATATATGGATTAATAATTCACATATGTAGGGTTCTTTGGGAGGAAGACAAAACTAATTCAGACGCAAGACCTATGGCAGTAATGGGTATAGTTTAAAAAGTGACTAAAATTTTGGGAGCCTTCCCTGCGGGCTCTGTCCTTGCTTTGCCATCTATTTTTGGTACAGCCTTGAACACGTCTGATAGGTTTCCTGTGTTCTCAGTTTCCCACTTACAAAATGCATCTAGTAGTACCTGTTCTCTCTTGACTCTGCTTATAAGGACAAGTTGGACCACGAGTATTTTTTTTTTTCCCCAAACAAATGGGATCCATGCTATGGGTGTGATAATGCTTTGGAAATTGTCTTAACTCTTTAGGTAGGCAACAGATTGCCTATTCGGTACCCAAAGAATGGCCTTGGGGGTCTAAAAAGAGTGCATTTTCCCTACGGAGCTCTGTAATATTTAAGGCCTGGCTTGCACACTTGGGAGAGTTTAATGCATCACACATGAATACTCTGGAATTTCGCAGAAGGGTTCGAAGACAAATTCAAAGGGTGCCTGTCATCACCGGTTTACTAGTTTCTAAGGAGCAAGGAACTAGAAAATCGAAGGAAAGAGGGAGGGAAATAAAGAAGTGAGGATTTTAGACCCAAATGGGCTTGGCATGAAAATCCGGGGCGCCTTTTTTTTTTTTTCCTCTCTCTGAGTTTGAGATGTTAGAAGGAAGGGGAGAGGGACAGATGAAACCCTCGTGCCGTGTTCTGCTCAAACAGCCAACAGTGTGTGGTACGTAGGGTGCTGTGGGGAGAAGCCAAGTCAGATGGAGGCACTGAGGAAGGGAAGGAAGACTTTGCGCCCCGTCAACGTCTCAAAACTATCAGGAAGCTGCATGTGCTGTGGGTGGAGGAATTGCCCCGCCATTCTTCTTGCTATGCAGGAGGACCACAGAATTCAGGGATTTACCAAGGCTTTGCAGTAAGTATGTAGCTGCTGAGGCTTGGATTAGTCTGTAAAACAAATAAAGGCAGCACCATTCACAGACAGCTCATCGTATCTTTCCATTCATTGACATCGATCAGACCATGGAACCAGGCTGCCCAGAAACTTCTTTCTGGCCAGCGGTGCTTTCTCTGAGTCTCTGGGGAGAAGTCGCAGCCTCTCTGGGCCCCTGGGCCTCTGTAATCCACTTCAGTTCTCTAATCTCATTTTCTATATTCCCCGGAGAGTAAACTCAATGTTCCCTCCTCTCTCCCCTGGGTTCATATAGATGAGCCCCACTGTAGTAGCAGAAGGAAAGGGAGAGAAAGTCATCCATTTCCTTCAATTCTCCCAGAAACTCACTCCGTGTAGCGGTGGGACATTATCCAATATTATTAATGGGGATAACTAAGCAGGAGCGATTTGGGGAACCTTCTGGACTGTAGGCTCTTTGAAACAGAATTCATGTCTGACTCCTCTGTGTTCCATAAGGCCTTCCTCCCAGCAGATGGTCGAAATATTTACTGAATTGCTCTATGACCATTGTTTTCTTTTTGCATTGAAAACTCAAGAGCTGATCGTCTTTCTGCACTAAGGCTTCTGAAACGGTTGGAATAAAATGGTATTTAAGATTCAACCCAGAAGAGTGATGCCCAGAGAAAAGAAGAGAGTGGGGAAAATCTGCCCGAGAAATAATGAACAGATCTGAGCCCCATCCATAGGTCTCCAGAGGACGAGCCTGGGCTCTATCTCAAAGGCAAGAGAAAATAAGAGAAACTTGATGTCCTCTTGCAGCCTGGAGCCTGGCAGGGAGGGGTGGCAAGGCCATCCCTTTGAACTCTAGTTGATGGTGACAGGCAGGCAATTTGAAATCTCCGTTTTGAGATTCAGAGGAAGGATTTTGGAGAGGAGTCCAAACAATATATTCTTAAAGTAGTATTTCTACATTAACGTTGAGAGGCTATTTCACTCAGATTTCACGACTCTTTGGAAAATGTGAATTCCACCACTGATACTCTAAACGTGAAAGCAATCTTAGAAGCCAACCTGGGCCCGTGCTTCTGGCCCGAGAACGCTTTCCCACTGTTTAAAGTTTTTCAAGGGGCCGTGTGCCTTCCTTGACTAAATTCAAGGAAAAATGCCTTTAGGTGCATTCAAAGCAGCGGAAGGGGAAAATCCTAGACCTATAATACATACAAGTAAGATATGAGTACATGCTTAAGAGAGGTGAGGAAGGGCGATTATAAAAGGGACTTTGAGTCTCTGATTGCTGTGGCCTGTTGGTTACTCATCAGTAACTTTGAAACCTGCAGGATGCAAAGCCCACGAAGGAGGAAGGAATTAAATTCAATCCACGTGGACCCGTTTCACCAGCCTACTGAAAATCACCCATGGTCCCACTGGAGTCAGTGGGGGAGAAACCTTCTACTTAATCGTCAATTTGGCGTGCATTTGAAATGAGACCAGCCACAGAGCAAACTCAGTGGAATTTTCCATTCACTCTTGGTCACGGTGAGACATAGATTACAACGTAGAACCCAAAGCCATTTCATTAAAACCATGGGCTTTTCCTTGGCATTTTCACATATACACGTTTTTATTTTCCCAAATTCCAACTGAATTTTTCTGGCCACAAAATGCTTGATGATAGAAACTTAAGGAAGTGCTTTTACAGTTCCAGCGATTCCTTTTGAATATTTGAGTCAAGAGCCCTATACCAGGATCAGGAGACACGGGTTCTGGCCTCAGCTCTGCCGCACTAGGAGAGGACTGCACTTTTGTTTGCAATGGACAATGCCCTTGGGATTTAATCTAATGTACAACTCATGACTAATTCTGTCCAAGGAGACCAGGCGTTTCCACTGACCAGCTAAAAACTGCAGAGCCATCCGATAGCACCATAAGGGCGATGGACAATTCACCTGGCCATAAGCTTCCCATTTAGGCAGTTACGACAAGTTTGAAAATTCAGGGGAAGCACTGCAATTATTTCCAACGTATGGATAACGTGAGATCGTGTTACTAATTTTATTGTGCGTGCATTTAAAGTCTCACAGCTCAGGTTTGTAAGTAGGACCACACTGGGCCCTGGTTTTGGGATGTTTGAAAAGCCGCCTAGGCCTCTCCAATCTCGGTTTCATGGAGGTTAAAGACAACGAGACGTGGACTAGGGAAGGGATTTTCAAACTCTGTTTGAAGACGACCAGCGCTCTGGGGAGGATAATCAGGGTCATCTAGGAGGGATGAGGGGAGCCAGGTGAATGGGACAGAGGACCCCGACCCTGTTCCAGTCAGTGTGTATATATATATATTTTTTTTTTTCCCATAAATTAAAAATGTTTATTTATTTATTTATTTTTGGCTGCATTGGGGTCTTCGTTGCTGTGCACGGGGTTTCTCTAGTTGCGGCGAGCGGGGGCTATATATATATATATATACACAGACACAATATCTTTAACTATTAAAAAACATTGAAAATCCGTAAATTAGATGATCTCCAATGACTACCGGCTTTGCTTCCCTCCATTCTACCCCCTTTCTTCCTCCTTTCCTCTTTCCTTCCACTTCAAAAAATTCAAATGATAGAACGAAGACATAAAGAGCCCTATTGTAGCACATAACTAGTTTCACCCTGACTCATACTATGTGTCTCTTGTCACCTTTTCCCCTGAAATCTCGAGTCTCCGTGAAGGACGGTCCTGCTCACTGTGGCCCCCCACAGCACCTGGCACACCACCCTGCAGAGAGTCTTCATCATGAAACGTGCTGAGTTTGATTGAGTTGAAAGGACCTTGAGACTGTGGGCTCCTGTTCCTTCCTCTGGAGCGGCTGCTTTTACACACACGCCCCCGGGGGCGTTGAGTAAACAGACTGCATGTTTCACGTCTGGGTTGATGAGGCTACCATCTCGGCCCCCAGCCTCTCAGCAGGTGCAGAGGCTCGTCTGGGTCTGGCTTCCCCGGAAGCACTAAGTCATCGAGGTCTAGGGGCTGGGCCTGCAGGGTGCACCTGCTGCGGCTCTGACATTTTTCCACAGCAGAATCGACACCCTTGGGAAGCCTGGAGAGGAGGTGGCTAAAGAGTAAGGAAAACTGACAATGCTTAATCAACCCTCCTCATTTTGCTGAATTAAAAAGAAGTATCATTGCATTACTCTTAGGACTTTCCCCCAGCAATTATCTTAATCATACAGTGGGCTATGGATGCAAAATTTCTGTCAAGCAGTATTTCGTTAATATGTACACTATGTGATTCTGAAAATCCTGGAGAACAAAATATTATATCTTCATTGGATTCGACTCTACAAATGGACATTCAATTTGCAAGACTTACATAAGGGTGTTATGTAAAAATGTACCATCGGGTTCATTCCTATTTTTATTAGGTGTTTCACTGACTCCCTGAAATTTAACCCCAGCAACCTAAAAACAAAAGTTTATTCTCGTCCAAAAGCCAGCTGCAAGACCCAGGCTTGGATTATTTAAGCACGTAGGTTAAACTTTAAATCAGCTGTGAACGGCTTGAGGGGATGCAAAGGTACCAGGCCTCTCTATTCCAATTGCCTTTCCAGAATTAAGGGAAAGAAACACCCGTGAAGGAACAGATTATTTTAATCCCACTGAAACTGATGTGCTCATCTTCTATTTGAGGGCACGTGGCAGAGACTGTGGTCTACTGAGAGGATCCTGGTGGATCTACACTTGTCTACACTCCATTCTTAGGGAATCGTTCTTCCAGACGCGGTTAAACAAATTTGATTCTACGTGTCTTCTACAGGATTCTGAAAAAGACTGGCCTGCTCACATCGGAGTGCGAACGTATTTACCTGTCTTGAAGTCTGCAGACTCTTGGTCTTTCCTGGGTTTTAGCACCTGCCCTGCTGGGCTGACTGAGATGAAACAGGCCACACAGACTTGTACCTTTGGTTTCTCTTCCTAACTGTACATTTTATTGAAGCAGCCTTTCAACTGCAAGGTGAGATCTTTCTTCTGTGCTTTAGCAAACCTCTATAAAAGTTGTTCTGCCATAAGGTCACCTGCTGTTTATTCTTTGTAGGGCTTAGCCATGAACAAAGAACTTCACCTGAATTACCAAAGGAAAGGGGCTTAAATATTCTTAGTTCTGTTCTGGTTCTGAAGCACGGACAACACTTAAATTGTTTGGACCTTGGATCACAGGGCACCAAGGTTACTACCTGCAGGACATTCAATCAAGGGGCACATGCTTGCTTGTTGCATGCTTGACCCTGAAGCCACAGTCATGACAAGGACCTGGATTTCCGCAGGAGTCATTACGGATACTGACTTTTAAATTTTGCTGGGGTGAGAAGTTAGAAAGTGTCACCTAAAGGAGCTTACATGGTGATTCCATTTCTCCAGTACTTTTCCTGTTTCTATAGCTAACCAAAAGTTAGCTTCCATTGCTAAACTGGCAGGAAATTTCAAACGTATCTTCTAAAAGATATGATAATCCTTCTTCTTTGACCCAAATGATGGCCAGTAATTCAATGTTATACCATTTTCACTAGAGTGGTATTACCGCTCATTATTCCAGAAAGGAAGCACTGGACAATATTCAATTACTTGTGGACTCAGGTACCCAAACAGAAGTGAAACCGAGGAGGTGAGAAAAAGATGATGTGATTGATGCTTCCGGAAAGAAGAGTGATTAGATCCAATTCTAAAAGTAGGAGAGAGGGATGGATGCCCATAGAATTGTGTTTGTCCTGTAAACAAACCACTGCATTAGAATTTTAGGTACAACCTATATGATTAAAGGGAAGCCCTTACAGGTGAGTAGCATTTGGGGCTAAGCCTCCAAGGTCTGGGATTCCTGCTGATACAGAGTCTGTGAGGATCTGGGGAGACTGATCCATGGAATTAGACTATGACCTCTGAGGTGCTTTCCAGCTCTCAAGCTGCATGGTCCCATGGTACAGATCAGTCAATAAGAGATGCAGCTACTCACGTGGTATGATGCCTTGGTTAGCCAGCTGTTCTTGGGTCCTTCTCTGTTGAAGCCGTAACTGTAAAACTTAGAAAAGCAAGTGTTAGTTTGTGAGTTGGGCCAAGACCGATTGCAGTCACTTCTATTTGCCTTGTACTTTTTTTTTTTTTTGCATCACTCTTCTTGCATTATTTCTAGAACAGTTCTGAAAGTCTGCGTGAAGGACACTTGCGTGTTTGTTGTAGACGTGGAGAAGGAAGGATGAGAGAAGCTGAGGGGGTTGCAGGGTTTTGCAGTAAGTGGGTAACAGCCAGAGACTAGAAGACTTGTCTCCTCTGTGAAGTGAATGTTACTTTCAAAGCACCATGCTCTGTCTTCCCCTGCTATACCACCTGGGAGGTGAATACCATCAAACACTGCTGGGAACTTGGCCATGATTTCAAAAGAGGAGACGGAGTAAAGGAAGCTTGGCCTCTCCAGTCTCACCTGGGTTCAAATCCCATCTCTAGCCCCTTCCTATGTGGGTAACTCTGGGCAAGTTGTTCAACGTCTCTGACCCTCAGAGTGTTTTCATTTGTAACTGGGAACAATGCCTGCCTTACAGGATTGTTATATAGTTTGATTAAACTGTATATGCAGAGTGCTTAGCAGGATGCCTGGCACCTAAGTCATCAATAAATGGTAGTATTCTGAGAGTTTAGAATCCCATCAGAGAAGGGCTATTGGAGTCATGCTTTACTTAGAAAAATTAAAACATTGTAATCTGTCCAAACTATAAATTATAAAACTTTGTTACTATCCCTAGCATATTATTTATGATTTTCTCATTCTCTTCACCCCTTTCCTCCTAAAAAAATACCCATCATCTTTGGACATTTACAATTTCTCAGGGAGATTCTGAGTTTGCCATCTTGGTTCCCGGGTTTAAGTTGCTCAGGATAAGAACAGAAAGAGCAGAAATTTTCAAGGAGAGGGATTGGTTTAATCACCTTATAATGAAAAGAGAGAATAAGCATTGCTTTTATGAAGATGAAATTAGAATGGAGAGAAGAGAAGCAAAGATGAAAAGGATATATGGGCTGATGTTCAAGTTTATTTAGTATTTCAGAGTGAGGCTTCAGAGCAAATGCAGTCATAAGATACACTGAGAGAGTAAGGGAGAAAGACAATTTTAAAAAGTGTTGCTGTGGGTTTTGAAATTAGCTTCTCACCAAACTTCTCTGGGAGAGACCAATGTTGCTGAAACACTTTTAATTACTTTTGGTGGCTAGACTGTGCTTCACTGAATAGCCTCATATGACTCCATCTTAGGACTGGACAACAAAGAGGACTAAATTATTTTACTTTGTGGATAAATGAAAACAACACGAGTGTTTATTATTCAAGCCCTCCTTCAGACCAACCCTCTTACTGATAAAAACCATAAACTCTGAACATAATGTGAAAAATAACTACGTGAGGATTCTGAATAGTGACAAAATCAGGCAGACTGTAGGGAGGAGTTGAAACTTGGAGAGGTGACTTACATGCGCAGGTGAGTTTCTCATTTTGGGGTGGGAGGCTTTGCCTTGAGGGTGGCCTGTAGTCATGAAGTGGCAAGTCATAGGTAGTTAAAACTCCAATAGAAAACCTGCTCATCTTTCTGGCCAGAGGAATCAGGAAAAGGTGCCCAGACAACCAAGGCTGCCCACCAGGGCATCAGGGGGGAAATCAGCAAGGGAGGGAGCTGGAGAAGGAAGGGGTTCCCTAATTCCATGTGTGAATCTCTGCAAGTTTCAGGTTGATCCACTAATGATGTCTCCATGGGGCAGATTCAAAGCAGCAAAGCAAAGGTTTAAAATTAAACTGGAATTTGAACATCTGTGCACACAGGCAAGAGAGAGCTTAAAGTGGGACTCTACCTGGGTTAACTGTGTGCTAAAACAAAAACATCAGCATTCTCCTGAGGACCGTAGGAGTCTATGTATAAGATTCACAATGTCCAGGATGCAATGCACAATTACTCTACACACAAAGAATTAGGAAAATGTGACCCACTCTAGATGGAAAAGACAATAATAAGATGCTAACCTTGAGATGACCCAGATGTTGGAATTAACAGACAAGGCCTTTACCTATTTTCAACTATGCTCAATGAAGTAAAAGAAAACATACTTGAAATGAATGTAAGGACAGGAAGTCTCACCAAGAAAACAGAACACATAAAAAGGAGTCAAATGGAAATACAAAACTTAACAGTAGAATATCTGAAATAAAAAAATCACCAAAAGGCCTGAAAAGAGAATGAATATTAGAGTAATTAATCGGTATACTTGAACACAGAGCAAACTGAAGAAGACAGAGGGAAATGATGGAAAAAGTGGACAGAGCCTCTGGTACCTGTGCCACAATATCAAAAAGTCTAATATCAGCTAATTAGAGTCCTAGAGAGAGAGCAGAAAAATAAATAATTGCCCAAACTCCCTAAATTCGGTGAAAAACAGAAATTTACAGATTCAGAAAGTTCAACAAGCCCCAAACCAGATATAGTCACAGAAAACCACACTTAGATACATCATAATCCAATGGCTGAAAACCAAAGAGAAGGAGAAAATCTTGAAAGTAGCCAGGAAAAACAACACATTACATAAAGGGAAACATTGATTTAAATAATCACAGACTTCTCAGCAGAAATCATGGAGTCCAGAAAATAAAACAAAATGAAAACAAACCTGAAACTGTCAACCCAGAATAAAAAATATCCTCTAGGAATGAAGGTGAAATAAAGATATGTTCAGGTAAAAGTGAAACAGGATAATTTGTTGCCAGCAGACTTTACTACAATAAGGAAGTAAATTCCTTATTACTTACTACTATGCTTAAGGAAATTCTTCAGGCTGAAGGGGAATGATAGCAGAAGGAAACCTGGATATTCAAGAATGATGAAAGCATATCAGAAATGGTAACTAGCTGGGTAAATTTTAAAGATTTTTTTTCTTCTTAAGTTTAAGAAATATATATGTCATATATGTGTGTGTGTGTGTGTGTGTGTGTGTGTGTGTATAAAACTGTTTAGAGAAAAGTCATATCATTGTCTGGTGATGTCCTTAAGGCATGTAGACGTAATACAGGTAACAATTATAACATCAAGGGCCCTTTGTGACAGCAAAGGCTATAGGTAGACTTTAGGTAGACACTGTAGGTAGACTACGAAAGGTTAATTATGTATATTCTCATCCTTAGAGCAACTAAAAAAAGATGCCAAGAGGTATAATTTAAAAGAATAAATAGATTAAAATGGAATGTTAAAAAATATTCAAATAATCTAAAACAAGGCAAGAAATGGGGAAAATAGAAACAAAAAGTAGAGGGACAAACAGAAAATGAGTACTAAAGTGGTAATCAATAATTACATTAAATATTAATGGGTTAAACACTCAAAAGCCAGATTATCAGGAGGGATTTTTCAAAAAGCAATATTCAATTATATGCTGTCTACAAGAGACACACTTTATACATAAAGACTCAGATTGGTTAAAAACAAATAGATGGAAAAGAGATACACCATACAAACAGTAATCTTAAGAAGGTGGAATGGCTGTATCAGTTAATATATACTTTAAGTCAAAGAGTATTAACAGAGATAAAGAAGGGACATTTCATAATTATAAAAAAGACAATTCATCAGGAAGACCTAGCAATTATAAATGGATAGGCATCTAATAAGAGCTTCAAATTACAGGAAGCAAAAACTGACAGAATTAAAGGGATAGACAATTTCAAAATCATGGTAGATTTTTAAGATCCCTCTCAACACTTGGTAGAACTAGATAAAAAATGACTAATGACATAGAGGATGTGAACAGCGATATCAACCATCTTGATTTAATTTATATTTACAGAGCTCTACACCCACTAACTACAGAATAAACATCCTTCTCAAGTGCACATAGCACATTCATCAAGATATACTAGACCATAAAACAAGTCTCAATAAACTTAAGAAAAACTGAACTCATATAAAGTATTTCTCTGATCACACTGGAATTAATTAGAAATGGGAACCAATGTGCTAGTTAGGAAAATACCAGGTGATAACTTCTAAATAATTCATAGGCCAAAAAATAAATCACGAGGGAAATTACAGATATTTTGAACCGAATGATAATGACTATACAACATACTACAATTTATGGGATGCAGATAAAGCAATGCTTAGAGGGGAACTTAGAGTCTTAAGTGCTTCTGTTAGATTAGGAGAAAGAGTTAAATAATCAATGACCTAAGTTTCTACCTTAGTGAGCTAAAAAAGAAGTATACTCAAAGTAAGGAGAAGGAAGAGAAATAAAGATCAGAGCAGAAATCTTCAAAACAGAAAGCAGACAAGTACCAGAGAAAATTAACAAGCCAAAGGCTGGTTCTTTGCCAAGACAACAAAACTGACAAAGCCTCACCAGAATTACCACCCTAGACACTCGACATTAGAAAGGATAACAGGAAAATATCATTAACAAATTTGTGCCAATAAACTTGACAATTTAGATAAAATCTCTTGAAAACTACAACTTACCAAAATTGATACAAGAAGAACCGGAAATCTGAATATGCTATATTTAATAAATAAACTACACTGATTACCAGAAAGTTCCCCCCTCAAAAAACCCTCCAAGCCCAGACTGTTTTACTAGTAAATTCTATCAAAATATTGTGATTGGAATAAGTGATTTTGCAAGTTCTCCATCAAATAACTTCCATATTCTATGTATTACACCAAAAGTAAGAATCCTCAATTATTTTGTATTTATCATAGATCTTAATCCAATAAAGGAAAGTTTAGAAAGATAACCTATTACTAGTGTCAACCATTTTGAAGTCTGCTTAAGTTCTCTAGATATAAAGCTATTTTGACTTAGACTGACTGCATTAAAGTAATAGAAGTGAATGAAAGAGAAAAATATGAAAACATTTTGAACAAAAAAATGGAAGAATTTGGTGATATGAATGAAGAGAGAAATATATATATATATCCCCACATGTGGAATCTGACGTATGGCTTGAGGCTAGACTATAACTTTAATTTATTCCAAATAATTGGCAAACTACATATATCTCTGCCATTTATTACAGAATTTTCCTTTGCTCACTGATTTGTAATGTTGCTTTCATCATTTATTAGAGTTCTAATATAAGCCATGATCTGTTTCTAGGTGCTAAGTTCTAATTTATACTAATTTACACTTCTTATCCTTTTCTCTCCTCTTAGCAGCAAAAGTAGTAAATGTTTTCTGTTTCAAGATGGCAGACGGAGTACACACTGATTGCTATAAATAACAGAAATGATAGTTTAAAAAACCTATACCTTCACAGAGAAAGAAAAAGGGGATTCCTCAGTGGATTGGAACCGTAAGTAATCTCTGAGACATAAAATGAATATGGAACTGACTGGATTGGAAAACTCATCCCAAGACATACACAAGTGAGTGACTGAAAGCCATGCCAAGAATCCTCCTTGCCTTGGAGCAGGAGGGAGTCTAAGGCTCAGTGTAACAGGATTGTTAATTGGGGTACCAAAGCTAGAGGTCTGCCCCTACTATGTCCTGTACCCCTCCATACACTGGATCGGGCATTGGTTATGTGGGATGAAACTGTCTCCAGGTGGGAGCGGTAAACAAGTCATCTTGGGAGACACAGTGGTGGGCTTCAGACTGTGAAGCAACATGTCTTTTCCCCACAGACTGTGCTCACCTGTGCACCAGACAGTCTAACAGGTATCCACAGGGCATACGTGAGGGTACAATCAAGAATCACCTCATCTGGGAGGAGTGTCAGCACCATGAAAGAAAGGCTCCAAACTTCAACGAAACAGTGTGAACAAACAGAGCAGGTATTTCTCAGAGACAGGCAAGATAATTTTCATTAATTAAAAATAAAATAAAATAACCACTTCATACCCATTAGGATGGCTACTGCTAAAAAAAAATGGGAATTAACAAGTGTTGATGAGGATGTGACGAAATTGCACTGCTGCTGAGAACGTAGTTTAGCTACTATAGAAACCAGTATGGTGGCTCCTCAAAAAGTTAAAATAGAACTACCATATGATCCAGCAATCCCACTTCTGAGATTCACTTTCAAAAGAAGTGAAAGCAGAGACTAGAAGAGATACTTGTACACCCATGTTCACAGCAGCGTTATTCACCGTAACCAAAAGGTGGAAATAAACCCAAGTGTCCACCAGTGAATGAATGGACAAACAAAATGTTGTGTAGACAGACAGTAGGATATTATTCGGCCTTAACAAGGAAGGAGATTCTGACACATGCTACAATGTCGATGAACCTTGAGGCCATTACACTGAGTAAAATAAACTAGTCACTAAAGGACAAATACTGCAGGATTCCACTGATATGAAGTCCCTAGAGTAGTCAAATTCATAGAGAAAGAGAAAACAATGGTGATTGCCAGGGGAGGAGGGGACCAGGCCATGGGGAGTTATTGTTTTAATGAGTATTGAGTTTCAGTTTTGCAAGATGAAAAAGATCTGAAGATGGATGGTGATGATGGTTGTAAAACCACGTGAATGTATTTAATACCGCTGACTGTACACTTAAAAACGATTAAACTGTAAATTTTATGTGTGTTTTACTATAATCAGAAAAATAAAATTAAAAACTAAACCAAAGGTCAAAGTATAACTTAGTTCATTAAAATAAACACACTCAAGTGGATGGCTGAATGAATACAGTTAAAAATAAATCAGTAAACGGGATGTCTGAGCCATTCTCTTAGAATGTAACATAGAGGGATAAAGGGTGGATAGCAAAAGCAATATGAACTCAATGTAGAAACACTGTAAGATACAGAAAGGCTTCCAGGAAAAAAAATACTCATCCCTGAACTAGAGATAACTATTATTAATATTCGATTCATGTACTTGAGGTCCTTTTTCCTATATGTTTATGTGGGATCATACGGTAAGTTTTCCTTCATTAGCTGCTCTTTTTAGTAATGTATCACAAATACATTCCTAGCCATTGAATACCCTTCAATGCATAGTATTTCATTTTCCGATTATTCCACAAGTGACTGAACGAAATGCCTGTTATTGAATAATGAGTTTGTTTCCCATATCTTACCATGTGAAACTGAAGCAGACGTTTTTTGTAGTTAATTTGGGGCCACGCCCTCAAGATATTACTTTGGGATACACTCTTAGAAGTGGAACTGTTTGCAGGCTTTTGGTCCGTAAAGCAAACAGCTCTCTTGAGGGGTTATTCCGACGACGTTCTTCTCACTAGCTAAGTAAAGCACGGCAGGGTTGTCCAGCACCCTTGGCTTTGCTGCTCTTATCACTTGGAAGCTGCTGTAATCCTTCTCTCCAGTGAAGCTGGTGGCCTGGTTGCCAGTTCAGTGCTCCAAGCCTACAGGGAGAGGCCAGACGGCCAAGGGCAGGATGATCTTGGCAGTGGCATTTGTCCCTGGGAGGCTTCTTCTCCAGGTTTGGCAAAGCTCTGACGCTACAGAGGTGGAGACTGAATGACCACATCCCTTTCCATGCCTGCTTCCGGCTGCATGTGGGAGACCCCTGCTATTGGGGCAGAAACCGTACCACTACTGGCCTTTCCCTCTGGGCACAGCTGTCCTCAGCTATTGTCTGGCCTCCATCCCTGACTGCCTCTCTGTGCTTTACTGACCAGCACTGCCCTCCCTGCTTTCAGCCTGCTGTGGCCATTTGTGTCCCCAGAGCTCTTGGCAAACCTCCACTGCTTCACTGTAGCTAAAAATACTCTGAGCAGAGGGTTGCTTTTCAGCCCAAGCCTTCCCCCACTCCCAGTTTCAAGCACCTACAAATTACGGGTATCCATGGAGCTTCCTCTTCGCTTCCTTTGAGGCCATACGGTTATCTCTGGGAGGTGAAGGGGAGCGAGTTCTTGGCGTCTTTTCCATGTCATCCCAATATGTTCCCTTATGGTGCTGCATTTGGGTGTCAGCCTGTCTTAGCTTTCAGAAACAAAGCAATTTTTTTTCCTCTGTTTTTGTGTTCATTTGGGCATCGTTGCCAGAATTAAGAGCCACATGTTTTAGGGATTAAAAAAAAAAAAAAAAAAAAAAAGAGTCACATGTTTGCACTCAGGTTGCTCCTTTTTTTTAAAAATTAAGTTTCTTTATTAAAAAAATCAAAATCATTACAATGTTATATTTAAGGACAAAAAGAGACAATAAAAACCAATGTGATATTTCCCCCGAATGTTAAAATAAAAACGTGATAATTATTGTGACCCATTACACAATAATTGTTAGGCAATATTTATATCATTCTAGAAATTTCCATAACTTGCCTAGGAACCAATAGGAAGATCTGAGAAAATATTAAGGTTAAAACAAAAAGGAATCCTCAGTACATGCTGTTCTTTACTACACAATATTTACATTAGTGATTTTTATCTAATCATAAAAATATCAGCTCTACTATATTAAATTCTCTTCAAGACTGACAAGTAGTCCAATTTGGTTTTCTTGGTACAAACACAGGTATTTATTCTAATCAACTTGCTTCTTTATTCATAAGTTCTGGGCTCTCAATTCTGATTTTCTTATCTGTCTGGGGCTTTTCTTGCCCCAGTACTACACTATTTGAATTATTCTAGATTTATGATAGATTTTCATGCCTGATAGGGAGGATCTTACGTCACCCTTCTTTTATAAATGTGTCTTGACTACCCTAGCCTGCTTTTCCCCCAAAATGAATTTCAGGATGTGAGTCGCAAGTTCCGTCATCACCCCAAGAACCTACCTCCCCAGAAGCAGGAGGAATATGTTCCTTTAGTATTCTGTAATCACAAGTGTGAACCCTACCTGGATAGGTAGCATCATCCTATTTAAGATTATTAAAGAATATATAGAAACCTCTGGGTCAAGTATAGTGCAGGACCAGGACTAGGTTCCCTGCATGCAGCTGGGGCTGAGACTGGATACCCAACCCAAGAATGGGAGCTAGAAGTACTATTCACAATAGCCAAGACATGGAAACAACCTACAAGTCCATCAGCTGATAAATGGATAAGGAAGATGTGATACATATATGGAATATTACTCAGCCATAAAAAAGAATGAAATAATGCCATTTGCAGCAACATGGATGGACCTAGAGATTATCATACCAAGTGAAGCAAGTCAGAAAGAGAAAGACAAATACCATATGATATCACTTATATGTGGAGTCTAAAATATGACACAAACGAATCCATCTACAAAAGAGAGATAGACTCCCAGACAGAGAAGAGACTTGTGGCTGCCAAGGGGGAGGTGGGTAGGGGACAGAAGGATTGGGGGTTGGGGATTAGCAGATGCAAACTATTATATATAGAATGAATTAACAACAAGGTCCTCCTGTAGAGCTCAGGGAAGTAGATTCAATATCCTGTGATAAACCATAATGGAAAAGAATCTGAAAAAGAATGTATATATATGTCTAACTGAATCACTTGCCTTTAGAGCAGAAATCAACACAACATCGTAAATCAACTATACTTCAATAAAGTAAATAAATTTAAAAAAAGGATGGGAGCTAGAATATCTCTACACACCCCTGGGTTGCAACCAGAACATGTCAGTTGCCTGTGCCCAGCAGAGGAAGCAGGGCCAGTCAGGATGGGAAGGACCAGGTACAACTGTGCACGTCTCTGAAGAGTTTCAGGTTAAAGAGGAGGGAGCTATCGGGATTGATGGACACTGTGACATTTCTCTTGTCACACAGACAACCACCTCTGCTACATGCCCAGACAGACCTTTCCTGATGCAAAAGGGAAGCAATATGATGGAGCAAGGGTGGGAATGGAAAACAGAGACTCAACTTTGATTCCACCAAGCCGCGTGACCTTGAGTAAGTCACTCTGTCTACGAGTCCTAGCCTTCTCTGTGTATAGCAACAGCGTCAATAACAAACCAGAATAACCAATTTCACAGGATTACTGGGATGGAGTTAACGAGTTAACCACTTTCGAAACTATACAAGGCTGTCAAATACCTTTCTGTTTTATACTGCTAATAGCTGCTTCGGGAGAAAGCCCAACTGCTGGGTTCTGGTTACAGAATTTGAAGAGAAGGAGCTTTAACTTGTAGTGGGAGCACTAAAGCATAAGTTTTAGAAAGTCACTGCTGTCTTTAAATACTGGCCAAGTTCAGGGCTAGCAGTTGCTGGGGGCAGGTGATGCGAATTGTAAAGGAGGGATTTGTAGGAAGAAGGGACCAGAGATACAGAGGTTATACGGTACGGAGAGTGAAGTGGGAAAGGCAGAGGACAGAAGAAGAAGTGAATGGTAGAAGCTGAATCAGTAACTCAACACAGATCAATTCTTCCATCTTCCTGTTCACTATTTCTCCCTGTCTCTCTGGCATTGGTAGAATTGAAAAGTGCCAGTCTCTCGGACCGAAGTTTTTATATAGATCATCTCATCGAAACCTCCCATTAATCCTGTAGTTGTATGAATTCTGATCCCTATGTTATAACTCATAAGGCCCAGAGGGTGTAAATAGCTCATCCAAGGCCATAGACTTACGAAGCAAGCACAGCGAACTTCAAACCCATGACTCTGGACTTTAAAGTTCTGCCTCATGGGTGCAAATTCTGAATGGAACCATTTGGATGATAAAATGGTAACTTCTTCCATGTTAAACCTTATGTTTTAATATATTTCCTCCATTGGAAGGGTTCCTTTCAAATGAAGAATCAGGAGCCGCTAGAAAACGAGGCATGTTTTATGCTCCCTGCCTCTTTGGTAACCCACAGCTCAGCATTACTGTCTGTAGTGTTTCCATAGCAACAGTCATGTAGAGTACCATGCTCACCAACACAGGTGATGGGCTCAGTGGAGTCTCCAGTTAGGATGAGGCTCCTGAATGATCCCAGACTCTGACGGCATCACACAGAGTTGTTGCCATGGTTTTGGTGAGAAGTATTGCTTTTCTGAGGATTGCAAAACACTTTATGTTCCAACCCCATGCTTGTTCATTCCTGACAGAGTGGAAAATGCGTCTCCTTGGCTGAAATGTTCCTCTTGAGTCCAGCCCAAAGATGACATTTTTAGGAAAGTTTGAGAAGAATCCTGGGTCTGTTACTGAGTCACGATAGAGTAGAAATGGATCTTTTCTATTTAAAGAGTTTTGTGCTACTGTTTGAAAATGTCACATTGCTAGGGAACAGTGGAAATGGAAAACTTTCCATTTGCCATCAACAAAGAAAGATCATTACTGAATGTGAAACAGAGGAGTTGAAGAGAAGTTCTGTTACCTGTCTGACCAAAATAGAAGGAGGCTGATGGGAATTTGATTTAATAATATCGGTCTGCATAAGCTTGGTGCCCTAAAAAGGGATCACTTATCTGGAATACAGCACATGTCATTCTAGAACCCCCTCTGCTCTTACGTAGTTGTTTCTTTAGACTGGTCCCAGAATCTCTCTGGATCTCAGTTTAATCTAAAGCAACAGAAGAGATTAGATTAGCTTAGATCAGGCTTTTCCCAATTCATCTCATATCAAGAGTCACCTGGGACCTGGAAAAGAACATTTCTTTGGGATCTTTCCTTGGAGACTACAGTCCAATAGCTTGGGTGTATATTGGAAGTATATTTTAACAAACATTCCAGGAAATTCTGAGGAAAAAAGTAGGCTTGAGAAACAGAGATAAGCAAATATATTATGCGAAGAAATGAGACCATGTCTTTATACTGCTTTGCGCCTTTCTTTTTCACTGGTAATATACTGTCACTTTTTGTGTGGGTGTGTATATGTAGACTCTCATCTTTAATGGCCACATAGCGTTTTGTCATGTTTTACTATCTGTTTAACAAACCCCCTTTCATTGTACATTTAATTTTTTTTTCCAGAAATGATGTATCACTTTGTACTCCTACTGGGACTTTTGGAGGGTTCGCATTTCACTACACCCTTATTAACAATGCTATTAAAGAGGAGAAAAGCTTTGCTAATTTGATAAGTAATGACGGTATCCTGTTATTCTTTCTAATTAGTCAGACACATTTTCATAGATTTGTTGATTATCAGTATCTTTTCTTTTGTGCGTGGCCTTATAATACTCTTTGCAAAGTTTTCCAGTGGGATTATATTTTCTTATAGGTTTGGGAGCGCTATTTATATCTGAAGCACATTAAACACAGTCATATATGTTGTAAATTTCCCCTGGTCTTTTGTTTCCAATCAATTTTGTTCGTGATGATTTTTGGCATTTAACATTTCTATATGCAATCCTTTTAAAAACTCTGTTATGATTTGTATCTTTGGTGTATACTTAGAAAAATCTCCATCTCCAGATTACATATTCACTTAAATGTTCTTATATTTTTATGGTTTTGGTTTTTCTATCTGACTTTGCAATGCACCTGGAATTAATTTTAGTATATAGTATTTAAAAAGGCTTTCATTATTTTTTTCAAATTGTTAACTAATTATTCTAACATAATTAATTTCTAATTAAATGGATTTTAGATCTAGATTCTGTCGTATAATACTTATATATATTACTTCTATACCCTTGAATCCTTTTCTACCCTTTCTTTATCTTCTGACCTCGATACTTTGTTTTGTTGGCAGGCTGGGTTTATCCTTGACTTAAATATACATTTTGTACGGTGTAGGAGTCTAATCTGAAATACCCTCAGTCCTCCAGTTACACAACCCTTATTTAGATGATCAAAACCAAGCCCTCAGAATGATTTCTAAGTAATTACAAGGTTTCAAGATACCAAATGGTAGAAAGTAGCTTCTATTCACACCAGCGACAGAGGTGACATATCAAGTTAAGATAGTGCCATGTATTCATGGAAATGTTTATATACGACAGGTAGGAAAAGTTTAATCTGATGAAATCTGAGTCTGAATCAGTTCTGAACGTACTGAGGATTTTAGGGAAAAGGGGAGCAGACAAAAGAAGAGAAAGCAAGGATGGGATAAAGGTAAAAAGAGGAAGTAACAAAAAGAAAGACAGTAGGAAAAAGGTTTCGTTTTCTTTCACTGTTAGGAGAATATTTGTGTGTGTATGAATATCCCAGTGAAGGCTATTAGTTCATATGTATGTATTGGAAAAGAAAAGATGAGTTAAATCAAGGGTGAGTTTCTGCTCCAGGAAGGAAACCACAGATGGGCCTAGTGTCTTGGTACAACTATGGATTTGTAAGGCTTCCACCCAGATCATAAGCTGCCTCCCTGGGCCCAGCGTGGAGGTGATTCTAATTCTGAATGAGGTGGAGGGAGAGGAGAAGGATGGAAGGAAGGGAGGGAGGGATTTGGAAGCAGCAATTTGGGAAGTAGAATTCTTCATGGGAGCCATCTATACCGACCCAATAAGCTGGATTATCACCCATTCATACTTGAGTTTGGGCTGTATTGACAAAGCTGGCAGGTCCAAGTGAAACCCAGATATCTTTCCTCCGGCCACTGATGGTGGAGAGTAGCTGCCTTTCCCCCTAAATGATAACACTAGGGGTCTTGGTGTTTCCCAACTCTTCGGCAGTTGTGAATTCTTGTTTATTACTTTCTATCTAGAATACGACATGGGCCCATGAAGTTGCATCCTACAGAGAAGTTGCTGGGATCTGTGCGCTAAGCTTCTACTTGGTCCATCTAAGTAAACCATCACTGCGATGAGCATCATCCTTACCCATCACACCTCCCGTGTTGCCATGGAGACACTGCCTTCCTAAGACCATCATATTATTCATATTTGATTGATTTTCTGTTCTACCCTCCCTCTACTCAACTGTTTTTTTTCCTACCAAATCCTCCATTTCTCCTAAACACATTTCTCTCAGCCTCGCTTCGCCTGTGGTCTCTATGCAGCTCACTTGCCACCACCCTTCGGCCTCTAAGAATGGTCATATTTTCCGAAGCGGTGGTCCCCAACCTTTTCGGCACCAGGGACCGGTTTCGTGGAAGACTCTTTTTCCACGGACGGCGGGTGACGGATGGTTCAGGTGGTAATGCCAGCGCTGGGGAGCGCTGGGGAGCGATGGCGCGACGGGGAGCGGCAGACGAAGCTTCGCTCGCTCGCTCACCCGCCGCTCACCTCCTGCTTTGCGGCCCGGTTCCTAACAGGCCGCACACCGGTACCAGTCTGCGGGCCGGGTATTGGGGACCCCTGTTCTAAAGGAACCCCAGAATGCATGGTCTAACAAGATACTGTTTCTGAATTATAAATTATTTTGTATTTAAACGTAACCAAAGTCATAAACTAATTTGTTTATTTTACATTTAGTAAGTCATTTTTGTGGGAGGGAATGAATGAAAAAACACCTCAAAGAAGGTAAATGATAAACGGAAGACATGTACTCACTAAACCAACCATATATTCATCATCTAGAGAATCATCTTCCTTCTAATGTTCCATAAATTCCAGTCCAACAGTGGATCTGCTTTGACTACGAGGTAAGGTGAAAATCAATCCCCCAATTTTGCTGAGCGAACCCAAAGGTCTTCTTCCAACAACACTTCAAAATAATAATACAGAAAGGTCATCTCGGGCTTCCCTGGTGGCGCAGCGGTTGAGAGTCCGCCTGCCGATGCAGGGGACGCGGTCCGGGAAGATCCCACATGCTGCGGAACGGCTAGGCCCGTGAGCCGTGGCCGCTGGGCCTGCACGTCCAGAGCCTGTGCTCCGCAACGGGAGAGGCCGTGACAGTGAGAGGCCCGCGTACCGCAAAAAAAAAAAAAAGTCATCTCTTTGGGCTCCAGCCTCCTTACCCATGAAGGACAGGACAGATTAAGTTAGAATTAGGTGCTCTCAAACTTAAAAAAAAAAAGAAACCTTTTTTATTAATTCAAGCTGAAATCCTACATGGAAGGAAAAACAAAACAAAACAGTACCAGGGAGCACAGTAAAAGCAAAACCTCTCATGAAATGTCAGAGCTCTGTGGAGTAGTTTCAAAAATCATTGGGTTGGGTCGTCCCTAAATCCCTTCCAACTTAAATGTTATTTTTGTGATTTCGATCTTAAAAATCTCAAACCTCCAAGGAGACGTTGCTTAGGAACAGATGGAGTGATTTTTACTCAGGAACGAGGGTCTGAGGGGCGGATAACGGCGCCGCCATTGCATCAATAGAACCCTATTCCTCCAGCCCAACTTGGTCCTTTGAACCCTTCTTGCGGGGGAGTAAAGCCTCGCGAGAGGCGGGAAAGCTTCCGATTCAGAGGACCACGCCAAGGTTCCTTAGCAACAGCAGCAGAGGGAAGCCTTTCCCATCAGCAGCTGGTGGTGGGCTCTCACTGCTTCTTTAGCGCCTTATTACAATGCGCTCCTGTCTCCTGGTAGAATCCTCTGTACCCTGCCTAGCAGCCAGCATCCCTTGGCAACCACAAGAGCAATCATTCCGTCAGACCGGTAACGCTGCTTGTATCCTCATTGCTCTATACGTTGTTTCATGTCCTGCATATACAATATGCCCTCTGTCTAAATGTGAATCCTTTTTATCATCTGAATATTGGAAGACAGATGCCAAAGTCCAGAATCTCACAGAAAACCGAAATGAACTGTATTTAAAAAAATAATAAGCTGCATCCACGGTGGATTTCTGGTTTGCACACAGGCAAAATACTTATGAGTACTGGTTAGAAGATCACCCGGAGCTCTGCCTGCTGAAATACAACAGCGGATGTCCCCTGCAAGTCACACGAGAGTTCAGGGGACCAAGTCCTGCTCCTCCCATGAAACAGCTGTGTGACCTCGGTCAAACAGACGTCACCTCTGCAGGCCTCGGCTTCCTACTAAGAGTGTTAACATTTCATGACCTTTGGCTTCATCTTTGACCCGGGTCTTTCTGTGCATGTCTCCAAATTCAAGCCTCTGAGATGTTTCTTCATCTCCGCAGTTTTCCCCACGAGATGATGACATGTCTTGTAAGAGTTCTTAGCATTAGATTCGAAGTGCAGGAAAAAGAGCGCAAGACAGCAGAGCAGTATACCATCGAGGGTTCCAAGAAGTCAGCTGTGAAATGCAGGGTCTTAAAGTGAACCTCCAGAGGCAAATGTGACCCCAAACAGCTATTATTTTTACAAAGGCCCCAGAATTGGTAGGATGCCCCCCCACAAAGCTACCAATTCAGTCTCTCAAAAAGTATTTAACAGTCCCTTGCTATTGGCTGAGGCATCTCCAGACATTGAGGACGATACACAGTAATTTAAGGCATGAATAATCTAATGAAGAAAAGAAGATGCCCACACATGAGTTAGATAAATAAAGTGTCACGTAACACGTGATTAAAGAATACATATTCACAGAAGGGTACCGAGGATAAAAGAATGCGACCTTTACATTTGCAAGGGAGAATCTTAGAGGAAAGATGGTTGATAAAGGGAATTGTTGATCAAGGGAAAAGCATGCCTAAAAATTGGAATGTGGAATCCATATGGTACCTCCTGGCCAGAGCCAGCTTCATGAGCATACATGACCTGTGCCATGAGCATCCCACGCTCAGAAGGGCCCTGTGCTTAGTTTAACGCTGTGCTGTCACCACCTGAAATTGTGATCCCACATTATAATGCTGCATTGGGCCCTCACCAGATACGTAGTGTGCCCCAGAACGCCAACTTTTCAAGGAGAGGGACTCCTATCGTGGGGCGGTAAGAGATAATACTGGAAAAGGAAGTCGGGATTCGTGGACAGAGGGCCTTGAAACCTACGCTGAAGTGTTCAGACTTAATCCTGTAGAAAGACGGCAGTACTGGCACTTTTTTTTTTTTTAATTTATTTATCTTTGGCTGCACTGGGTCTTCACTGCTGCGCGCGGGCTTTCTCTAGTTGCGGTGAGGGGGGGCTACTCTTCATTGCGGTGCGTGGGCTTCTCATTGCGGTGGCTTCCCTTGTTGTGGAGCACGGGCTCTAGGTGCGTGGCTTCAGTAGTTGCGGCACGCGGGCTCAGTAGTTGTGGCTCGCAGGCTCAGTAGTTGTGGGTCACGGGCTTAGTTGCCCCGTGGCATGTGGGGTCTTCCCGGACCGGGGATTGAACCCGTGTGCCCTGCATTGGCAGGCGGATTCTTAACCACTGCGCCACCTGGGAAGTCCAGTACTGGCACTTTCTGAGCAGCAGAGTTATATGGTAACATTGAGATTTTAGGGTAACTAATCTCGTGTTAACATGAATGGCGGAGATGGGGCTGGTGTGAAGACTCTTATCAGGCTCCGTGGGTAAAGCAAGAAAGGTCACTTGGACATGGTGAAAATGGAGAAGAGAGGCAAGATTTGAGAAACAAGTGGAAAAGAAGAATCACTATGTCTTGATAATAAGTTAAAGATGGAGAGAAAGAGAGAGAGTCAGAGACAGGTGAATCAAATTTACATGACAATTTCTTTCATCAGACTTTGGCAAAGAAGAAATAAAACCACAAAAACTGAAGCACTGGGCTTCCCTGGTGGCGCGGTGGTTGAGAGTCCACCTGCTGATGCAGGGGACACGGGTTCGTGCCCCGGTCCGGGAGGATTCCGCATGCCGTGGAGCGGCTGGGCCCGTGAGCCATGGCCGCTGAGCCTGCACGTCCGGAGCCTGTGTTCCGCAGCAGAAGAGGCTGCAACAGTGAGAGGCCCGCGTACCGCAAACAAACAAACAAAAAAACTAAAGCACTGTTGCTATAATTATTGGTAGGGCTATCAGGAGCTTTGAGGCCATGCTTTCATCTGGGAACTTGGCAGTAAGGTGAGTGCGTTAACATCACTCATCCTTCATTTCATTCTTCCAATAGTTATTGATCTCTTACTAAATATCTAGATACCGTTTTAGACATTTAAAGATCCAGCTGCAAATAAAGCGGTCATGGACCCTGCCTATGAAAATTTTACAGCCTAGGAGGCAAAAGACATTAAACAAATAATTACAACTGTGGGTACATTATGAAAGGGAAGCTTCACATCGTTTGGGAATTAGAGAGGCTTTTCTGGTCTTTTCTCCCAGGAAACTTAGGCAAATAAATAAATGGAGTTGTTAAGCCCATGGCACTTAATCTGCTTCCTTTCAGTTCTACTCAACTACAGCCCATTTTGTGTGTGTGCGTCCGTGCACACGGATGGGTAGTTTCCATTTCCGAAAGACTTGGCTCCCCCGATGAGAAAGGGGGAGATACTGACCATAAAGTCCCTGGCAGAGTGAGGAATAAAAGGGGAAATAAGAAGCAAGTCATACCTGCCTTTCATTATCTTCTGAACGGTTTTCCACTGAACTTACAAGGAAATGCCTTTCTGATCTGCTATGGAGGTGTTTTTTTTGTTTGTTTTTTTTGCTGTACGCGGGCCTCTTACTGTCGTGGCCTCTCCCGTTGCGGAGCACAGGCTCTGGACGCGCAGGCTCAGCGACCATGGCTCACGGACCCAACCGGTCCTCGGCATGTGGGGATCTTCCCGGACCGGGCCACGAACCCGCGCGTCCCCTGCATCGGCAGGCGGACTCTCAACCACTGCGCCACCAGGGAAGCCCCTGGAGGTGGGTTTTGTGTAGCTAAGATATTTCCACAGGATGGCCTCTCTTCCTGATCTCAGTTTCCCCCCAAGGATGGGCATCCCCCCAGCCAGATTGGGCTTTTCCCTAGGAATTTTGGAAATTGGACTGGGCGAGAGCTGTCTACTTGGGAGCTGTCGGGAGTGGCCGTTTTCAACCACGTGAACTGGGAAAATGGTGAAGCTGGCCAACAGGGATGGGGAGAGCCAGGGAGAGTGGCCTGAAGGTATTCCAATCCCCAATTCCAGCTCATTCTCCTCCAAGTACCAACCACATTCCTGTTGCCGAGTTCCATGAGACAGCCCGGGATGCTTATAGTAAGTGCTCTTTCTTTGTTTAAGCTTGTTCAAGATTTAATTCTCTACTGGTTGCAAACCAAGAAGCTCCCTACTGATTAGTATTGAACGGGGGCTGCCGGTGGTGGTGGAAAGCTACCAGCGCAAGCAAGCAAAGCCTTGAGATCTATTTTAAAATCCTGGTCCACCAGTCAAAACTCCTAGGGGTGCAGACCTAGGGTCTGTAGAGGTGGCAAAACATACACCCCAGAGCACGATGCTGGCAGACCCAGGAGGCCAAGTTAAGCATGTCGTGGGACGCATCCTGGATGGTTGTTAATGTGGCGCCCTCTCTAGCCGATGCCAGGTAAAGACCACAAGCCCTGGACACGACAGAGCAATAGTTGGCTGAAAGCTCTCCCCTCAGAAGGGGCAGTCGTATCTGTCCAAAATTTTGGCCTTGAACTTCTTTTTGTTGAGCTCCACCCTGCGTTTAGATCAACCTTCACGTACGACCCCCGACTTCGACATCATTGCCTTCAAGGACACCGTCAGGCACAGGGCAATGGAGGATCTCCTGGTAAGTATCAAGCAGGACCACCACTGGAGGTTTCAGGGATGCTCAGAGCTGGAAGCTGATGTTGTCGGACACAGACTGTAGAAATAACTGCTCTCTCCTTGCCCAACAGGTGGCCCGCTCACAGAATTCTTTCCTTTCCCCGGCATTTTCCGACTCTGGGACAGACCCCCTTCCCAGGAGCAGGCTGTGTCACTCGTGGGTCTGATGGTACACGGGCATCAACCCGCCTAGTACAGAGGAGACGGGGGGATGAGAACTGAGAGAATGTGACCTTTTAGGCCAGGTTGTCTACACTGTTCCTGCCCCAAGCCTGGCCGTGTTCCCCAAACAAGGCTGAAAGCCAGGGATTATTTCTGTGTGTCCTGCTGACATCTGAGCACACCCTGCTCCTTGCCTTCAGAGTCCAGGTACCAAGAATAACTGTTCCCTTGACCAAGCGTTGCCCTGTGTGCAGCCAAGTGGTCACAGTGAACAAGAAGGACAGAAGCTGACTGGGTACCCGTCCATTGCTGGGGGCATCGAGAGAAGAGGCAGAGAAAATGACGATCAGGTGACTGATGCGCCCCTTGTGGTCTGATGGAGAAGGGGAGCCCGGGCTGCCGGACTGGCGTTAGTCGTCTTCACAGATGAGCAGACACGCAGGGAAGAGGCTGGGACCAGGCACCACTGTTCTTTCTTGATCTCACGAGATGTCCCGACTCTGCTTCCTTCGAGGAGACCGAGACACACGAATTCAGGCCAGCTTCCAGCACTGGGCACGTGTTGGGTAAAAACCAGGGGAATATTCACATCCAAAGAGCACCAGCTCAGAATGACCACGCAGTTATTTCAACGATCAAGCCTCACACACAGTCTCAAGTTCGAGAAGGATGTCTGTTCACACAAACACTGCGAAGCGATCCTTTCCGTAAGCACCACCCTCTCAGTTTGTCAAAACACTTGAAGACTAATTCATGCCTCAAAAGGAATTCTCTCTCACGCAGCCGGCTGCCAGGTTTGTGAGCCGAGGGCTTTTATGTTACAACATCTCAAGACACTACAGGCAGGAGGAACGCAGGCCTCGCGTGGATGTGCCGTGGGGCTGACGATGTCACTAAGGGGACAGAAGGTGCAATTTGCCTGCTCTCAGGGAGGACAGGATGAGGAAGCCAGCTCCGGCCAGCCTAGATGCCTGTGAGAAGCAGTACAGAGTAGGAGTTGCAGACGTAGGCTCTGAAGCCAGGGGTGCATATGTTCAAGTCCTAGCTTTTCCATTTACTAGTCGTGGAGTCCTATGAAATGCCCTTTGGGGCTGGGTTCTCCAATTTCTCCATCTGTGAATGTGGGGGGACGGCGGGGGACCCAAGGTACCACCCCACAGGACTGTTGTGTGGATTCAGTTCGTACATGTGAGGCACTAAAAGCAGTACCCAGCAAACAGTGAGCACCCAGTCATTCTTGGGGTGCTCTACTGGGACTGCGGTGCAAACCCCCAGAGCCATCCCCACGTGGGGAGGACCAGCTGGCATCAGGCCACGCTGTCACCAGAACTGCCCGCTGAGCCCTGACCGCTCGGCTGCAGGGAAACTTTTTCCTCCATCACAAATAGGTCCCTGAAGCGTGCAACAGAAACTCGGCAACTGACATAAACAATTTCAAACAATCATTTCAGAAGACAAATGGTTCCATGTGGGCATCAAGATTCCTCCCGAGGCTTTCCCCACTTGTTTATGTGTTCCATGGCCTAGAGCCACGAGTGAATTAGGTGGACAGCGTGCCACCCCGGGGCGGGGTGGGGGGGGCAGGAGGGGCCTGGGGAACCAGAACCTGCTGTTTGACCTGCTTTCCTTGAAAGCTGGTGCTGGGGTGGGGGGTGGTCCTGGAGGAAAGTGACTCTGATTTTCATCTCCCAGGGTCCACCATTCATTGGGAGGGGTCACGAGATCCAGGTTCAGCCCTGCTCTGCCATGTTTCTGCGTGTGAATTTCAGTGGGTCACGAACCCTTTCTGAACCTCATTTTCCCATCCCTCTAAGGAAGGTATCATTAGACCCATTTCACAGGGTCACTGCCGTGATCAAACTAAGACTCCGTGAGCTGGGATAAATGACTACACAAACATTCAAGAGGTGAACGTAGGCGTCCAGGGAAATCCTGGATGAGAACTGGTATTAGAACTTGGAACCAAGGGTGTGCTTTACGAGGGCGAGGAAAAGGAATTCTCTCCAAATTAAGGGGAAATTTTTCATTCCACGTCGCTGTAGTCCTGGAATAGAGACTGAAGTTCTTTCGAGATCCTCAGTGAAGCCTGTGGTATGCTGTGCTAGCATTGAAAGCACATATTGCCTCTTCTGGTTATAAAACATATTTCCATTTCATTAGCTATTCTTTGAAAGTACCATATATAACACGCACGTTATATGACATTTCCGTGTCTTCAAACATTCTCCCTTTGTTGAGCATTTTGAGTTTTTCCTTCAGTTTTTCTGTAGCATGTATAACACTACAAAGAATATAGATCTTTGACTCGTCATATGAAGTGTATAGTATATACACAATATACAATAGACATATGTGTATATTATATACTCACACCATTACATAATCATGATATATATAATAGTGATTGATATAAGTATATATAACATATAATAGTGTGAGTATATATATATATGTACACATATACTGTACCTTTAAAGTTTGAGAAAATAGTAAATGTAGGTATATTAAATTTTTTTTTAAGCGTTAGAAAATAATCTTGGCTCTACCGTTTTTACAAGGTTTTGAAACAACCAAACATAACATTTAAGAACATTTTCTGTCTCTGGGACATTCCACAGCGCTGGGTTCTAGTCTATGTGCTAAGACCAGAACCTTCTACAGAGACTGGTATTCTACTAAAGCCAAAGGCTGCTTTGCCATTTCTATGCCTATTCTGTTCTCCTCTCCCAGCTAATACTGTATCCAACTTGCTGAATTTCACCTCTCTCTCTAATCTAGCCCTTTGAACCTTGAAGCCAGTGCAGATGGCTACTATGTGCGAAGAACGCTCTAAGCAGAAGAACCATTTATTTTGCTGAGAGCCACTGGCCTTGAAAAAGCCAGGCATCGGCCCATCTTTGCACCATCGATGTCTTCCCAGGCTGCATGTTCCTCAGAGGATCACACTGAGAACTTGGTTCTGGGAGCCCAGAACTCTGATTCTAAATCTAATAAGTAACCTTGGGCAGATTTCTCTTTTTTTTTTTCTTTAGCGGTACGCGGGCCTCTCACTGTTGTGGCCTCTCCCGCTGCGGAGCACAGGCTCCGGACGCGCAGGCTCAGCGGCCATGGCTCACGGGCCCAGCCGCTCCGCGGCATGTGGGATCTTCCCGGACCGGGGCACGAACCCGCGTCCCCTGCATCGGCAGGCGGACTCTCAACCACTGCACCACCAGGGAAGCCCTTTGGGCAGATTTCTTAATGTCCCAGACTCTCAGTCTCCTCATCCGCACGACCAGTTTTGTAATCGCACAGAGTTGTTATGAAAATATAAGCGTATCAACTTGCGAGTTTAATGCACCATAAAAATAAAAGGTATTATAATTTAGCAGGGTGCTGTCTGATCCTCAAACACTGTTCCCTCTGGAGAGAGCTCTTCGCCTTGGTTTCAGTTTTAGACAGAACAATATTTTCGATTACAAGGGTGTAGGATTTGGGCTCTCAGTGGAGCCCGAAGAACAGCCATGAGCCACGCTAACCCTTACAGCCAACTGGTAACCTTGCAAGGTCCCAGACAAGGCCTGGGGCTCTTGTCGGAAACACATAAGGACCTGAGCTGGACAACTACCCCTGTCTGGAGGATGAAAATGATAATAATGCCTTTCTCAAAATTTTCTTTGAAAGGGAAGGAATAAGTGATAGTACGTACATAAATCACTTTATAGAACACAGTGTAAATCCTATAATGATAATGAGTATATGCAACATTCTCAAACACCACCTGCGGTAAAAAGAAACGAGAAGTAGCAGCAAGTCTCACGAGATAACCACAAGATGGTTGTAAATTTAGAAACAATAAGATATTTTATAATAATATTGAAGTAATTTTAGATATTGCAGATTAACCTCCTATAGCATATTGATATAAATAATGATATCATCACAAATATTAATCCGTGGATAAAACCGTTACCATTGACGGAGTACACAAGGACATCCCTGCACTAGGTCCGATACCTTTTTTGTCATTTCACTAAAGCCTCACAAAATTTCCACAGGGCAGGCAATTTTGTTCCCACCTTCACAGACGGAAGAGTGGAGAGCTTGAAGGATATGCTCAAGTTCATACGACCAGGAAAGGTGGAGCCAGGATCTGACCCCAGGTCAGTGAGACTGTAGGGCTTGTATCACGATATACACATTAGAATTTTCCAACACAGATTAATCGGAGGGGGTGCCGATGTTCAGTCTCAGCTACGGACCAAGTTTTCTCGGTTGTAGTCTATGAACGTGAACGTGCTCTCGGATTGGTGGGAGTTTATAACAACTTAAACCTCCTAGGTGTTCAGCCAACCTGTTTCAGCGGCTCCTCAGTTAAGGAATCTTTCATCTCCTGTGACTACATGGCTTAAAACTGAATACTCAAGCAATGTCCACTGCTAATTCACGTATTACCAAAGTTACTCCTGCTTACTATAGAAGATACAGGAGACACTGAATAGATCATCAAGATAAGGGACATAGGAATATAAGAAAGAAGATAAGAAAAATTAAAAATTACTCATTTTCTCACCACCCAGAGATAATCACTGAGAACGGATCCTTCTAGACTTTGTTGTATGCTTGAATGCTTTTGGTATATCTGTGGTGTGTTTTGATCCCTAACTTGCTGAGCCTAAAATATTTCAGCTATCAAAGTATTTTTTTTTTTAAAGGGAACACTTGTACACGGTTGATGGGAATGTAAGTCGGTGCAGCCACTGTGGAAAACAGTATGGGGGTTCCTCAAAAAACTAAAGATAGAACTACCATATGACCCAACGGTTTCTCTCCCGGGCATATGTCTGAAAAAAGCAAAACCACAAATTTGAAAAGATACATGCACCCCAATGTTCACAGCAGCATTATTTACAATTGCCAAGATACAGAAGCAACTGAGTGTCCATCAACAGATGGATGAAGATGAATAGATAAAGAAGATGTGGTCTATTTATACAATGGAATATTACTCAGCCATAAAAAAGAATGAGCTTTTGCCATTTGCAGCAACATAGATGGACTTGGAGGGAATTGTGCTAAATGAAGTAAGTCGGTCAGAAAAAGACAAATACTGTAGGATACCACTGATAGGTGTAATCTAAAAAATACAACAAACTAGTGAATGTAACAAAAAAGAAGCAGACTCGCAGAACAAACTCGTGGTTACCAGTGGGAGGGGGGAGGGGCAATAAAGGGGTGGAGGAGTGGAGGTACAAACTACTGGGTATAAAATAGGCTCAAGGATATACTGCACAACATGGGGAATACAGCCAATATTTTGTAGTAACTGTAAATGGAAAGTAACTTTTAAAAATTGTATAAAAAATTTAGAAATACAAAAACGTTTTTTTTCCCACTGCCTTTTGAGCAAGAAATGAGCATGATATTTAGAATCTACTGACATTTCTGTGTGTGTTTGGGGAGGGTGCTAAATTTAAAACTGTCTTCTAATATTTTATGTCATGTCACTTATTTATCGTATAACTGAAAGTTTGTGCCCTTTTATTACCAACCTCTCCCTATTTCCTCCACCTCCCAGCCCCTGGCAACCATCACTTGATTCTCTGTTATTTGATATTCCTTACATGTTCAGTGTCTTAGGGCAAGTCTGTTCTTGTTGTTGGTGGTTTTCAAAAATATCTTGAAATTTTTTCATCAGATAAACTGAGATTAAAATACTCAAGTTTCATTAAAAGTCCTGGGATTTGGGAGAGATGGCATGTATAATTTACAGGTTAATTAGTATTAGAAACAAGTAGCTTAGTAAATCGCTATTTAGAAAATCACGGACAATAATGGCAGTTGGGTATAAACCTGAAGTTGTAGTCCAGAACTCCACTGGAATGTAGAATTAAATCCACTGGGCCAAGTGTGTGCGTGTGGGATGGGCGGTGGAGGGGGAGGGTGGGAGAAGCGAGGTTTAGCTTGTGATAGAGATGGTCATCATGGCACAGATGGGATCAGACCTCGTCTCTGCCGTTTACCAGTTACGTTACTCCGACTAAGCTGTTTGACATCTTGAGCCTCAGTTTCCTCATCTATGAAACGGAATAAGCATACCTGTCTCATAGCATTTTTTGTAAGGATTAAATGAGATACTGAAAATGTCACAGATAACAGGTTCCCAGTAACTCTTGGTCCTGTTCTCTTCTCCTTTGATGAAGCATCAATCATATTTGGAAATACGGTCACATTTGGTCCCCAAATAGCAGATCACACAGAGGCAGCCAAAGGTTTCCAAAGGTATCAGGTACTTGTGGCTCCTTTTCCTTTTCATTCTTGACTGAAAAGGTGTGAAAAGCTCACTGAACACCAGTCCGCATTGGATAAGTATCCAAGATGACTCTGAGTTAGTTCTATCACAGGGTCAAATATTCACTGCCACGTGGAAAAGGGACTACGGTTAAGCTTGGTGCATTGTTAAGTGCCCCAGAAATACAAGCTACCAGAGCGGATCATAAGGATTCCTATCCATGATTTCCACACTTGGATTATTTCCTCTAAAGGATGAGTATCCTGTAAAACGATCCAGAGGAAGAAAGAGTCTATGTGCGTGAAGATTTCCATAGTAGTGTTGTTTATAACATAAAGAAGTATAACTGGCTTAACATTCCACTACAAGTGGAATTATTATGTACTCACTTGGTGGAATAGGATACAGTCTTTAAAACAAGAATTATGCTACCATGCAGCAGCTTGGACAACTGCTTATGATATCATGCTGACTGCTAAAAAGGCTGAGCTTAACTTAGACGTACGCTCTGACCACAGCTTTGTAAAGTTCTTTACGTGCCTGCACAAGGGCAGGAAGGGAACACAAAACAGTAAAGACATTTGAAGTATTGAGGAAATGATTGTTCAATGAATGTTGAATAGCATTTTCTTGGACTTAGCCTGTTTTGAAGCCCCACGGCCCCTGTCTGGAGCTTGAGTATTGGAAAATCCCGTGTGGAACTTCCCCTCAGACCAAGAAACCAGCCCAATCAGTCATGAGGACAAGAGAGTCGAATGACTTCCTGAAAGGAGAGTGTTTCCCGGAAGGAGGAACGTCAAAACAGCTTATGGGGTATTTTCCAGTCATTATCTGTGAAACAGGGATATTCCTGGGGGTTACTGGACTATATTTTATGAGAAAGAACTGATGACTTTGCACTACTTAAGAGTCCAAGGTGAAAGAGATGCAGATTGAAGGATGGATAACTTGTTTGAGTGGCAGTTCAAATTGAGATGTTAGGCAAGACATGCTAAGAATTTGAGAGTCTGTGTATTCGCTGATCACTGCTGCGCGTACCAAGTGATGGTTAAGGTCCTCCACGGGGGAACCCAATAAATATATTTTACAATATTACAGTGGCTTAATCCCCTGCTTCTACTGCTAGAATTCTACTGCTTTCTCTAATGATCTAAGGTGGCTGAAAACAGCAAACGTCAACTGGTGTAACTGAAATGTGAGAGAACTACTCTAGTGGTATCTGTAGAGAAACAGGAGAATTTATCTTCCTTCAACCAACAGGAGAAAAGAATGAAATTATTCTTCCTTCAGCGGTTTCTGAGGGCACTTTGCTGTGCTCTGTAAAAAATGAAAGTCAGGAATCAGCCTTATTTATTCCGACTTTCTGGGAATAAATGACATTATAAAAAATGTGGAGACCCTTGTATTTTCCTCTAAGGATGATAATGCAGATGTAGTTAGGTAAAGCTTGACTCACCAGCTGTTCTAGATGATATCAGAATAGAAATTAGTGCACATTACTGACTTAAACACTGTCTGCTTAATAAAGTAGAAAAAACTAAATACTAAAATCATAAGGCTGAAAAAAACTATCATTTGGCTAATGGGTGGCTTTGGTTATTTTTTAAAATCCTATTTACGTCTATCAAAACCACTACTCCATGCTTCTCTCTCGTGCGATTCTTGCCACCAGGTCAAGTAATCCCTTCCCATGTGGGGAATGGAGACGTCTTTCTGCAGAAGAAAGCCTTGATAATTCTACAAAACTCTTTCCCTCACAAATTGCAGCGATCGTTTTACCACAATGAAACAAGATGCCCAGCGAGCTGCAATGACTTTCCCAAGATCTTGGAGTCAGAGAGTGGGCGTGATGGGCTCCCCCTACAGGTCTGCCCACAGGAGAGCGGGCATGAGACTGGAAAGACTGATACCTGGGCAACACACCTGCCAGCTTCACTTTTCTGATCTGGGCAGAGATTCAAGATAGCTCTTCATGGCCTTCCCTGGTGGCGCAGTGGTTACGAATCTGCCTGCCAATGCAGGGGACACGGGTTCGGGCCCTGGTTCGGGAAAATCCCACATACCATGAAGCAACTAAGCCCGTGCGCCACAACTACCGAGCCTGTGCTCTAGAGCCCGCGAGCCGCAACTACTGAGCCTGTGCGCCTAGAGCCCGTGCTCCACAATAAGAGAAGCCACTGCAACGAGAAGCCTGCACGCCACAAAGAAGAGTAGCCCCTGCTCACCACAACTAGAGAAAGCCCGCACGCAGCAACAAAGACCCAACACAGCCAAAAATAAAATAAATTTAATTAAAAAAAAAACTCATCACCATCTGCTAGAGGACCAGTGAGTTCATGCCAGTAAGATGGAAATAAAGATGAAAGACCACTTCATGTTCCAACATCTCCTATTCAGGTCTGGCTTCTTTGAGGTGTGTAAAATCCTCAAAGTGCTGGGTTAAGCACTTCTGCTTCTGCCAGGCACTTGTGTTGTTCTCCAATTCAACCCAATTAGATCAGAATCCATTCAATTTGGTTCAGTCCTATCTGACAAACTCTTACTGTGTGTCTGTCATATACTGTAGCAGATAAAAGATGAATGCCACTCTTTATGGTCTTAAAAAAACCCATGTTTTCAATTTTTTTCAAAGACCCCAGATACATATAATTGGATTCATCATCATCCCTGGTCCAAGTCACACTGTCATCATCGGCCCATGGATGAACATTATTTAATTAATTTGCTGAATAATCAATGTGCATGTCACCACCGCTCAGCCTAAGACCACCACCAATAACCTTTCTCCTACTCAGGCTCCATGCCTAGCTCTTCCCCTTGCCTCTCCTACTGCAGAGGTAACTACTTTTCTGAATTTTGTACTTATATTCACTCATTCTTTTTTTGTTCTAGTCTTAAGCACCACTCCTTCAATATGCCTAAAATCTATATAAAAGCATAGACTGGTTACTTTTGTTTCTGAATAGTCTGTGGGGAAAATAAAATGTATCTATTCAAGGCATTGTTAATGGTGCCTTATCTATGCCAATCACTGTGCGAGGTGCCGGGGGAATAAAGCAGTGAAAACGAACGAACAGACAAAAATTCCTGCCCTCGTGGACAGATAACTGAACGATCAAGTAAAATGTTTAGTGTCCTCCATAGTGATAGGAGCAATGGGTAATAATAAGGCAGGTTAGGTGCAGGGGGGCAGTTTGGGGCTCTTGCTACAGTAATTAAGATGCTGGGGGAGGCCACCTGGTATATGAGGTGAAGGCAATGGTCTGAAGTAGATGGGCTGGCCCCTGAATGTTCCACTAGCTTTAAAAAAAGATTTAAAAGTCCCATTTAGCACTTAAAACACACTCATCTTTTAAAATCCCGGTAACTGTGTTCTCATGTGGACTTCTAGAAGGCTTGCAGGAACCACGCACAGGGTATTAGAGGGTCAGCTCTAACATTCCACGTGAGGACATGGGACGGGTCTTTTCTGCTTCCCAATCGAACCCCCAGCTCCTAACACAGTCTCCATTACAAGGGAAACATGGAAGAAATATTCCTGCATGTTTGTTGAATGAATGAATGAACACGTAACTCTCGTATAGCATTTTTTCAGCATCTTTCAGGTTGCCTGTGAGCTCCTTGGGGACATGGGTTATAATCCTCTGATGGATATTCCCGGGGTGGGGCCTTGGTGCCAATAAATAACGGAGGTTTGAGCAGTGAAAGGGGGACCCAGCACGGGAGGAAGCAGCCAGGAAGGAAAAGCAACAGAATGCGCACCTGGCTGGGTGCGGAGGGCTTGCCAGCTTCCTAGACACAGAGATTAACCCCATGAGAGAAATCACTGTCAGAAACTGTGAGTTTTTCTGTCCAGAAAGAATTCTCCACGATGTGTTTGTCCAGCTAAACTTGCCCTCTGAGATGCTGTGTGAATAAAGGTGAAGCATGTCTCGGAATCCCTGCCTTTCAGAAGCTCATAATAGACATGAGAAACAGTAAAGGCTTCAGAAATCCTGCAATTAAAAATCCAATTTAATTTTTCACTATACTTTGCTTCCCTCTTTTTAAAATTTCCCGCTGAACAACTTGAACATGCTGTGGAGTTAGTCTTCTGTGGACCTCCCTGGGGAAAACACCGGTATTATGGCTGAATAATCTATATTAAAGGAAAAGTGCTACAGAACGAAGTCTGCAGGAGAGAGGCATGGGAGGGGTTACAGTTAGGAATGCCTTATTGGAAGCTGCTGTCACAGGTAGAATAATGTCCCCTCCTCGAAGATGTCTACATCCTAATCCCTGGAACCAATGAATATGTTACCTTACATGGTCCTATGGACTAAAATGTGTCCTCCACACACCAGATTCAGAAGCTCTAACTCCCGTATGTCATAGTATTTGGAGATGCGGGGCCTTTGGAAATGATTAGGTTTAAATGAGGTCCTGATGGTGGGGCCTTCATGATGAGATTAGTATCCTTGTGAGAAGAGATCAGAGAGCTCGCTGTCTGTCTGTCTCTCTTTCTCTGTGCCATGTGAGGACACAGCGAGAAGGTGGCCGTCGGCAAGCCAGGAAGACAGCTCTCACCAGAACCTTTCCATGATGGCACCCTGAACTTGGACTTCCGGCCCCCAGAACTGTGAGAAAATAGATTTCTGTTGTTTTGCTACCCAGTCTATGGTATTTTGTTACAGTAGCCCATGCTGACTAAAACGCGTGGCACAGGGGAATTAAGGCTGCTAATCAATTGACCTTTTAAAATAGGGGGATTATCCTGTATATTTTATGTTTATTAGTTTAGAGTTAGCTCTGAGTGCAGGGGTAAAACCTCACTCATTTTTGAATTCCCGGTATCTGTCATAGAACCCGGCATATAGTAGGCTCTGCCTTTGTGGTTACAGGAAAATGTTGTAACCATGGGCAAATGAGAGATATTTTGATAGCACATTAAGTAAACAAGTAGTAAATTTTTATATCACTGAAATAATTTTACTTCAAAATTCACCTTTGTTTTAATATTAGAATATATACCAATATTCTACTGGTCATTTCAATAGCAAAATGGAATTTGGGAATAGATATTTGTGCTCCAGTAAACGTCACACCCAAAAGTTGTCAAGGAAATTTAGAAAAGAAGACTGAACACGTGAAGCAATTGAAACGATTGTCTTAGAATAATCGTATCTTAGAATAATCTTAGAATAAGAATGGGTTAATTATAAAGATGGCACGTGTGAATTATTCATTAATCCACACGAGAAAAATTTATTGAGCATCTAGGTCCCGTTCCCTGAGGATATGACAGTTAAAAAATGTCATAGTAACACTTTTATGAAGTTTATAGTCTTCAAAAGTTTACAGAAGTACTCAGGGACGTTCATTTGGGAAAATATCAAATCTTAGGGCTGGAAGCAACTGCAGAGATGAACCAGTCAAATCCTCTGTTTTGTAGATGACAAAAATGAGATCTGAAAAGGTCAATTAAATTAGGTAAATATATATAGTTTTATAGCCTAGTTGCCACAGAAAATGCAAAGTGCCTAGTTCAGGTGAAAGTATGCTCCCAATATAGGCTAAAAAATTAATCATTGTTTATCTGAAATTCAAATTTAATTAGGCAACCTGTATTTTTATTTACGAAATCTGACAGCCCTAAACTTTCGGGGGATGGAGGTAAGGTCATGGCAGGAAGCAGAGTCTGCCTTTGTATGAGCTGTTTGGGAAGAAGAGAAAAAAGCAAAAGAAACACAATAGTTCTTTAGAAGGGAAACCCACTAATGGACCTCTCTCTCTCCTTTTGATCCTTTGTGCATGGTGTGTGTGTGTGTGTGTGTACACATGTATGGGTCCTTGTGTCTTACTGACACAAGGATTATGGTATTGAGGAAAATTACTGACAGTGATACTGATTACAGATACTGACATAACAACAGTGAAAAGATGAAAAACAATAAAAATGTGGTTAGTTTAAAAGCAACATTAATGACTGCATTTAAGCAAACTGCCTCTGATTTATGCCCCACTGGCACACAGCCCAATCACAATTTTGCTTATTTCCAATCTTTGCATTTTCAGAGAACCATAAAATGTTTCTAAAGGGTCTGAGAACTCACCTAGTCCAACCCTGACATTTACAGATGAAGTAACCAAGACTCAGAAGAAGTGACAAACCCAGGACCACCCTGCCTAAGAATTTAAATAATAGAACAACACTTTTTGAGGGCTTACTAAGTGCCAGGCATTTTTCTAAATGCTCTACTTGTAGTATCACATTTAGTCATCACAACAATCCTATAACCATTCTCGTCATTCAGACGAAGCAAACTGAGGCAGATAAAGATGTAATTTAGCTAAGGTTCGAGGTTATACAGCCGATAAGGAGAAGTACCTGCTAAAAACCCAGAGAGTTTGGCACTAGACCTGCACATTCGATTGTGAAACCCTGCGGCCTCTCCAGTAAGATGAGTGTGTATCACTAAACACGTTCGCCCATGTAAACTTTCGTGTTTATTGCTCCAGTAGCACCGCTTTGCAGTTAATAACAAGGTCACTGGAATACAGCTTATAGAAAGTCAGTTGCAAGCTGTTACCATACATGTCAGTTTCAGAGTCAAAACAGTTACCTGTTCCCTTACAAACCAGCCCTACACACAGGCCCCTTGGTATGATCGATTTCGTTTCCTGTATTTTTTGTTTGAAACTTTTTAAATGAAAATACACCAGAACCCACTGTCAAAGCAAACATTAGCCCTGAGATAGAGTTTTATGAGTTCACATTTTGAGTAGTTTGTGAAAGAAAAGAAGAAGAAAAAAAGAAAACAAGAGAGAAAGAGAGAGAGAGAAATCAAAGCAGAGAAGAGGCCTTCTTTATTCATTGTCAGCCATAAAATAAATCGAGGTCTCTTAGGAAGAGGCCCTCTTGTTCGCATGCTGCCAGCCAGACTTCTGTGCTCCCGCAGCTAGGGCTGTAATTATCTCCAGGAAGAATAATCCCCGTCCTCAACACTACATTTACTTAGTTTTACATTCAACTTGTCTTCTTCTCTGTCTTTTAGGAGATATCAACCCCTTGCATTCAGAGGACCAAACCACTTTGCCCATTTCCAGACCCCGTTTCCCTGTTTATCAAAGGTAGAGGATTAAGCCTGCCTATGTCTGCTTCGATAGCATAGCATGTCTTCCCAAAGCAATCCTTCCTGTGATACAGAAGCCTGTCCCAGTTTTAAAAAAAAAACAAAAGTGAGGCTGCCATCGGAATTCTCGGAAGCTCCAGGGTCTAGGTCTGCAGGGTCCACCTGGGAGACACCAGGACTCCGTGGACCCACCAAAGCAGGAATTAAGAGCACTGTCTTCCTTGCCTCTGCACTGCAGCTGAAGGAAGCATTCGTTTGGTAAGTCTGTTTCGCAATTCTACTATCAAGTACATCACCAAGTCCATCTAGAGACAAACCAGCTCCTCCCCTGCCCCTGCAGGAAACTGGCAAGGGTGCCTTTGAAATGAGCGTAGCTTCTTGGAAAACAAATCCACATCCTCTCTTCTTCAGAAAGGTGGCAGTGTTGCCCTGCGGTTTTGACCAAATTGCAAAGCAGTGGCCATGTCTCTAGTAGGATTAACAGACCAACCGCCTCACCTCACCACGGAAAGGAAAGGATGGATTAATCCACTGCAGAACCTAGTCCCTGACAGACCGGCCCCGGATCTTCGGGGCAATGAGTCTTGTAGCTGCCTCCGTTCTCAAGTTTTCATCTCGCTTTGATGGTACAGAGCCATAGAAAATCTCCAGCGGACCCCACAGACATCTAAAAGCCAGGAGCATCTAAGCAAGTCCCAGAGGACCCTACTTTCCAGCATCCACTCTTCTCATTTTTTGGTAACATCCGTCCAAGTGAAATGCTGCGTGGTCCCACTTAGAAGGGCTATGGAAAACTTAGCAAACTATGCCAGCATCCTTCTAACACCTGTTATGGGAAATGTTCACATCACAGTTTATATAAAGTAACCCATCTTCTAAGCGGAAGTTGTACCGTTTACTGAGCAGTTTGTTACCACTTTCATAAAACCGATATTCTACACAGAGCTATTGACAAAGAACCAAAGAAGTCTCCCCGTCTCAGTGTGGAGACCCACACACATCAACACCTTCCAGGGGCGAGTTACCACCCTATGTGTGAGGCAGTTAAAGGCCCGTCTCCTCTCCACTCACCTTCACTCAGCGTCCTCTGAGAAGTTCCTCTATCGCCACTAACACAGAAATTTGGGGGAAAAGTCTCCATTTATAAACATCAGATGGTTTGGGAAAAAATATTTGTGGCACTGGACTTCTTTTTTTCCTACAGTGATGTCATTTTAAATACTTGGTGTGCTCCAAATTTGCTATTTTTACTTCCCCCAAGTGACTTTTTTTGGGAAATACATTTGTTTGGATTAGCTCCATTTGAAGTGACTCCTGTATCTAATACAACAGCATCAGGTTCATTGTCTCAGCAATTCTGACGGATACTGTGCAGCTCTCCAACTTGAAATCCCCTATTTGCTCACTTTCAAGGTTATTCCTGTTGGATGGACCCCTCCAGAATTTCTACTCGCAAATAGAGAGACAAAAGTAAAAGGACTGGCCTTTTCACAAACAAAAACCACACTCTATGACTCAAAGCATTTACAGCAGAAGACATTAAAGGCCCCCCAAGGCACATACAATTCTTCACTTGCCAAATGTGCTTTTGGGGAACAGAGTTGAAGTAGCCAAGGTGCTGGCTTTGAAACATTTATTGGAAAGCAGTGTGGAGTTGAGACGTGCAGAAGAGGAAAAGTTGAAGAAGGAATGCCAAGTGCCTTAGCCCTACCTGATCTGAACTTGCTCCTAATCAGCAATGAGTGCTCAGACCCCAGGAGTGTCATGTTGAGTCTCAGCGAGCCGCTGGTCCCTTGGCCAGATGGCCCCTGACTTCCACCAGGTACGGACTCCCGGGAGCCCAGCTGACCGCAGTTAACAACCCAGAATTCATCCAACTCTCCGCGAGCTCCCCCGGGTAGGAGTACAGTGGCAGCCAGTGACCGAAACCAGTGTCCCCAGAAAAGTGGCGGCCTCGCCGCGCGGGGCTACGCCACTCTCAGCTGGCGGGACCCTGCGCCTCCTCGGGGTCTGGCGGGGCGCCGCGGCATCCCAGGCGTGCGCGGCTGATGTCATAGGCTGCCCGCGCTCCTCGAGCATCCCCACCACGCCTTTATGAAGGTCCCCAGTTTGCTATCTGATCCTTTTTTTACTACTGACAGGAGCTCAGCCAATCAGGAGTGGCAAGCGGGCCCGGGACGCGGAGCAGCCGGAGGAGTCCCGGGAGCCGGTCTGAACTCTTGGCTGCGGGCGGCGCGGGGGCGGGAGGCAGGGATGCGGAGGGCTGCTGGGAAAGCAGGCTGGACCCCTGGCAAATAACCGAGGCTTCCAACGCACCAGGGTAAGCACATTCTCTCTCCGTTTGCGCAGGCAGAGACGGAGCATACATGTCGCAGTTCCCGTATCAAACCTGGATACACGTCCACGGAGAAAACGAAACGCCTTTAATTTTTCTGGGATATGCTCTTTTTGGACAAACCTGACTCAGGCTGTCTGCAGGTGCAGCCAGGACACAGTGCTCTCTCTCCTGGGGGAGATACACGAGTTGGAAGCCCTTTTGGGGCGCTCAGTAGAGTGGGACTCAAGGAGGGAGGAGGGTCTCCGGAGCAGAGGGATGTCCGAGCCGGGCTTGGGCTCAGCTTGTAAAGGCTAAAAGACTTTTCCCACGAGAGAGTCCCGAATCCAACACCAAGTGATTGCGCATCCAGAATGTGCCAGTGTGATAGGCTCGTCTGTAAATAATAAAGACATGCTCTCGAGAAGCTTGCTTAATCGTTGGCAGCACAGAAAATAACACGGAACTATATACACACATAGTGTTGGGTTGAATTTATTTGCAACCTTCTATGCACGTGAGCGTCGAAGTATCATCTACTACATGCACGCCTGCTTATGTCTGAGAGTGCTAAACCCTTCAAAGATCCGTGGGTGACAGATGAAGACCTAATATGACCACAGCTCCTGGGACAGCTTCTAATGCTCTGAGTTTGGGCCTTGCCCAAATTCTCGGATCCTTGAGTTCACCCTTTGGAACTGACCAGTCGTTGGTATAAATGAGGTCTTCTGGACTAGACCACTTAATTCCTGATATGTCAGAAAGGCGGAGCAATCCCATCCTTGTTCCTCTTGGAGCTGGAGGCCTGTTTACGGAGGATAAGATGTACATGAGTATCTCAGTTATTATGAAACACACTCATACACAAGGCATCTCTTTCCTAGTCCCGCTGGAATAAATTGTCACAACTTGAGTGGCTTCAAGCGACAAGAATTTATTATCTTGCAGTTCTGGAGGTCAGAAGTCCTAAGTGGGTCTCACTAGGCTGACATCATAGTATTATCAGGACTACTTTCCCTTGTGGAAGATTTAGGGGAGAATAGTCTCCTTGCCCTTTCCAGCTTCTAGAGGGCGCCCATGTTTTTTGTCTCTGGCTTCTTCACGTTCAAAGTCAGCATGATGGGTCACGTTCTTCTCACGTGACATGGCCCCGCCCTTTCGTCTCTGCCTCCCTCCTCATTTTAAGGACCTTGTGATTATACGGGGCCCACCTGCATAAACGCCGTTGTAAGGTCAGCTGATTATCAACCTTCATTCCACCTGCATCTTTAACCCTTCTTTGCCATGTGATGTAGCGTACAGATTCCTGGGGTTTAAGATGTGAACATAGGAGGTAGGGGCATTATGGTATCTGTGACACAGAGTGACCCCTTTTCCTACCAGCCTGTTCTTGTCCTCAGTTGAACCCCAGGCTCGTGATCTTCAATGAAAAGAGGTCAAGTGGAGGGAGGTTTGGGAATAGAGCTGCCCAGGAGCCTGGAAGAACCCTGGCCAGCTTTCAGATACCTGTGGCAGGGAGGTCCTTGACAGGGAGGAGACCGGTGGGAGAAGGAATATTGCTAAATTATCTGAGCAGAGAAAAAACTATTCAGAGCCACATTAAACAAAAAAAAAGCCAAACAGATTATTATCCTGAGGGCTGTGGAGCGATACGTGGCAACTTGGCGGAGAATCCTTCTTGCAGTGAAAGTCGGGATACGGGTCTGCCTGACCCAGATGAGTTGGACAGGAGTGGATTGTTTTCCCTCTGCAGGCCCGAGAGTGTGTGTGTGTGCGTGTGCATGTGTGTGCGTGGGGGGGTTTCTTTTTTGAGTAAGTTTGGGAAATGCTGGTAACCATAGCCTTCCTCAAGTTTCTCATCGGAGCATGGAGCTGCTGACATCGGCCCTCTGGGATTTGTACCCCCTATGGCGAGGAATATCTATGGATATAAATATGCTCATATAGAAGCTCATCCTTCCCCCCTCTATGCAAGCATCTTTTGTGAAAAAAAATGTTTTTGGTGGAATTTAAAGAGGATGTTCCCAAGGGAGACAGATGTCCCAAGCTGCTGTGCTTTGGGAGCAGCGGGCTAACACAGCAACGGCAGGCCCCCAGGCTCTGTCCTGCAGTTTTACCACATTGGCAGCACTTCTCGGGGGCCTTGCTATCCCCCTGTGGCCTAGCGTGAGCCTGCGATGTGATGTGATGTAAGGGAGAGACGTGAGCTGCTGGGAAACTCTCCATTTGCATCTAAGCTACCTCTGTGACCTCGAGTAAGTGACTGAAGTCTTCTGAGATGCTGAGCATCTTCATGTAAAATGGAGTTAGAAATGCTCACTTCCCAGAAGTGTTGGGGCACTGAAACAAAATAATACATCTGGAAGAATAATAATTACCCAGAACAATTCTTCCTGCGTGTTTTAGGTCCTTCTCTTTACCCTGCCCCCTTCTGCATCCATTCTTGATGATACCAGGTAATCCCAAATCCTTTTCCCTGGTTTTGGCTTTCCTTTCCTTTGCCCTCAGGTACCCAAGGCTGTGTAAGAACTTACCACGGATCTAGCAGCTTGCAACAGCCCACACGTTTCTTTTTTTTCCAATTTACTTATTTATTTATTTTTGGCTGCGCTGGGTCTTCGTTGCTGCGTGTGGGCTTTCTCTAGTTGTGGCGAGCAGTGGCTACTCTTTGTTGTGGTGGGCGGGCTTCTCATTGCTGTGGCTTCTCTTGTTGCGGAGCACGGGCTTTAGGCATGCAGTCTTCAGTAGTTGTAACTTGTGGGCTTCAGCAGTTGTGGCTCGTGGGCTCTAGAGCGCAGGCTCAGTAGTTGTGGCGCACGGGCTTAGTTGCTCCGTGGCATGTGGGATCTTCCCGGACGAGGGCCCGAACCCATATCCCCTGCATTGGCAGGTGGATTCTTAACCACCGCACCACCAGGGAAGCCCTAACACGTTTCTTGTCTCCAGTTTCCATGGGTCAGGATTCAGGGCCTGGCTCTGCTGGCCCACTGCTCAGGACCTCACAGGCTGCAATCCAGGTGTTGGCTGGGGCTGTGGTCTCATCAGAGGCTCAGCATCCTTTTCTCAACTCCCTGGTTGTTGGTAGAATCCAGTTCCTTGCAGCTCTAGAACTCATCGTGGCTTGCTTCTTCAAGGCCAGCAGGAGAATCTCACTCTCAGGGAAGATTCTTTTAAAGGCCTCACCTGATTAGGCCAGACACATCCAGGATAAACTCCCTTTTGATTAACTCAAAGTCATACCAATCAGGACCCTTAATTATACCTGCAAAACCTCTTTACTTTGACCATAGAACAGAATCTAATCATGGCAGTGTCATCTGTCACATCACCCACCCCTCCCAGCTACACATGAATGGATAAAGAAGATGTGGTCTATATATACAATGGAATATTATTCAACCATAAAAAAGAATGATAAATGCCATTTGCAGCTACAAATGGCCACTAGAGATGATCATAGTAAGTGAAGTTAAGTCAGAAAGAGAAAGACAAATACCGTATGATATCACTTATGTGTGGAATCTAAAACATGACACAAATAAACATATCTATGAAACAGAAACAGACTCACAGACATGGAAAACAAACTTATCGTTACTAAAGGGGAAAGGGGATGGGGGAGGGATGGATTGGGAGGCTGGGATTAGCAGATGCAAACTAGTGTATATAGGATGGATAAACAACAAGGTCCTACTGCATAGTACAAGGGACTATATTAATATCCTGGGATAAACCATAATGGAAAAAATTTTTAAAAATAAAAAATGAGTGCTAAATTAGAAATGTGGTGGGTAATGTAGCGTATCACCTCTGATTGACAACTGACTAGAGCATGAAGACTCAGTTCTTTCTCGTGGGACCCTGAAGTCAACTGACTGGAAATGGCAACTCAGGAATGCCTCCTAGTTACATCCTGGTTTCCTTTTCCCACCTGGAACTCTCGGGAATTCTCAGCTCCTCCTGGCACCCATAGCACCAGTGCAAGTCCCTTAATTTTAAGCTTCATTGCCTTCACAGTAAATCCATCTCTGGGGCCAGTAGAACATGTGTGCGAGCTCAGGGAGATTCATGCAGTCCGGCTTGGTGACCCCTGTGATGAAATTTGTGCTCTAATCTCCAAGGGGCTCCATCTAGATCCTGGGATGGAGGGGTGAAATCTGGACTACCAATTACCTACTTAAGGAATACAGCCTCCACCTATCAATTTCAGTGTCAATTTCCTGTCAATTTCAGCCTATCAGTCTCAATTCCAGAAATGTTTATAAAGCACAGACCTTGTTCTAGCACTGTAAGGGTTATAAAGATAAAGCAAATGTGATCCTGGACCTCCAGGGGACAAGAATAGGGTGGCAGGGCCTCCACAAACTCCCATTAAACCAGAAATCCAATGTCATTATTATACTAGTAATGTAATGAGATCTCAGATGGAACTCGTGTGACCCACCCTATTAATATAGCCTGTTTTCTTTCATGAACGTGAGTACAAAAGGACTTTTGCCTGATTTAAACAAAGACTTTTAAGTTAAACACATGTAAAGAAAGTAGTTTCAGTGGAAAGTATCTGTCGCGGCTCCTTCTTCTTCCCCTGCTTACCAGCAATACCTCTCAGTCTTCCCTTCTCCCTTTCACTTCTCTATCCTAGCTCCTGCCCAGGAAAAGGGAATCTGATTTGATAATTCAGAGTTAGAGCCACTGAGCTGGGCCACATTTGCTGGAGGACAGGGTCACTGTGTTAAAAAGTCATGCATCTGTCATCACCTCCTCTTCTGCTTCTTCCTCGCTGCTCTCACTTAAGAGGGTGGGAGGAGCATAGATCTGAAATAAAGAATGTGCATCTGCCCCTATGTTTGTAGCAGCTCTATTCACAATAGCCAAGGCATGGAAGCAACCTAAATATCCATCAACAGATGAATGGATAAAGATGTGATACATATATGGAATATTACTCGGCCATAAAAAAGAATGAAATAATGCCATTGGCAGCAACATGGATGGAACTAGAGATTATCATACTAAGTGAAGTAAGACAGAAAGAGGACAAATGCCATATGATATCACTTTATATGTGGAATCTAAAATATGGGGGAGGGATGGAGTGGGAGGTTGGGGTTAGCAGATGTAAGTTATTATGTATAGAATGGATAAACAACAAGGTTCTACTGTATAACACAGAGAACTGTATTCCCTATCCTATGATGAACCATAATGGAAAAGAACATAAAAAAGGAATGTTTATATATGTATAACTGAATCACTTTGCTGTCCAGTAGAAATTAACACAACACTGTAAATCAACTATACTTCAATTTTTAAAAACGTGCATTTAACAGTGTTTGAATCAATCTACACCAGTCGTCCCAGCTCCATTACGAGTATTGCTTAATCTGGTTTGCACTGAATTTATGCAATGATGGTGTCCCTGGGTCCAGGGTATATGCAAGAGCCTGTCACACAGCTGTGACTTGCGTGCCATGGAGAGTATGGAATTTGGAAGTGTGATGCCCACAGCTGGACTCATGGTTGTCATTCAGTATTGGATGGGTGCCATTTGCACGGTGCAAATTCTTCAATTCCCCTTTGTTTTGTCTGTTTTTTTTTTTAATTTATTTTGGCTGCGTTGGGTCTTCGTTGCTGCGCACGGACTTTCTCTAGTTGTGGCGAGCAGGGGCTACTCTTCGTTGCACTGTGTGGGCTTCTCGTTGCGGTGGCTCCTCTTGTTGCGGAGCACGGGCTCTAGGTGCGCAGGCTTCAGTAGTTGTGGCTTGCGGGCTCTAGAGCGCAGCGTGTGGGATCTTCCCAGACCAGGGCTCGAACCCACGTCCCCTGCATTAGCAGGCGGATTCTTAACCACTGCGCCACCAGGGAAGCCCTGTTTTGTCCATTCTGTGAGGGCACTAGGACGACAAATAATTACCTACTTGTCCAATAGACACTTGTCAGTTTTTGTCTTTCTAGATTCTCAGGGATCAGGCATTGTTGGTCCTTTCCCACATATCCAAATGCCTTCTCCGCTGGGGTTTACCCAAAGCTCTTCAAAACAACAGGTACAACACCTAACTTATACTTCCACTCACCAAGTTTCCCTACACACCTACTCTTTCTCCTGCAGTTCCTGTTGAGTGAACAGGACAGTAGTCCCCGAGTTTCTGGCTTGGGAGATGGCCCACCATCCCTTCATTCGCCCCATCACCAATCTGTCACCATGCTTTTTCCATTCTCCACCTAAATACCTTTTGAACCTACCCCTTAATTTGCTCCTAATGCCTCTTCCTTACTTCAAGCCGCCCTTGGTTTTTTCCTGGATTATTACCAGTGTCTCTTGAGTGGTTGCCCTTCTCTTTCCCTGCTCCAACCCATCTTCCATGGTGTCATCAAAATGGTACTTCTAAATCATAAGCGGGATCAGTCTGCCTCCTGCCTACATCTTCCTTTGGCTCCCTACTGCTGAAGGATAATGTCCACACCCCTAAGTACGACATGGAGAACCCCACGTAATCTGGACCCACTAACTCCTACTTTATTTCCTGCCTTTCTTCCCGTTTCATCCTCTGCAATAACAAAGAATTTTAAAAACACTGAGGCTTTTCTTTCTTCCTTTCATGTTTCTTTCTTCTTTTTAAAAAATATTTATTTATTTATTTAGGCTGCACCGGGTCTTAGTTGCGGCATGTGGGCTTCTTAGTTGCAACATGCACGTGGGATCTCGTTTCCAGACCAGGGGTCGAACTCGGGGCCCCCTGCATCGGGAGCGCAGAGTCTTACCCACTGGACCACCAGGGAAGTCCCCCTTCCTTTCCTGTTTCTTCTACCTAGAATTCCTTCTTCCTTTCTCTGTCTAGAGACATCCTACTTATACTTCAAAACCCAATTCAAACTTTACCTTATCCAGAAAACCTTTGACAGGCCCAGGCGGAATTAATCACACCCTCCTTGCTTTGCTCTTTTCGTATCTTGCTTATACTTTGTTATTGCATTGATCAAGGAGTATTATGGATTACTTTTGACATGAACATCCCTCCACTAGTTTCTAGGCTATTGGGGGACAGAAATGTCCTTTTCATTTATCCGTAACCCACTATCTATTTTTCCTTTTGTTCTACTTTGCTAATTTCCTGTATTAATCCTCTCATAATAAACTGCCCTTTGACATACTTTGTATTTGAATTATTGTCTATAGGATAGTGTTTCTGGTCTTTGATCTTCTCTTCTGCAAATATATTATACATTTCTTGAGGGCTTTGGCTACATCTTAGATGCTTTATCTCTACCAAGGCATCTTAAATGGTGGTTTTCAAATAGTTGTTATAACAGGGGTTGGTTGGATGACGCCTGGGGTGTAGGGACTGTTTTGTTCTGATTCACTCCATTCAGGGCCCGATGCAAACTTATACACTTTCCAGAGATGATGAAACCGCTTCTGGTTCATAAAGTGTGATCTGACGTGGGAGTGCGCTTTCTCTTCCAAATCTTTTTTTTGTTTTCCTTTCTTTTTTTTTGCAACTGGTCACATTCTGTTTCCTAACTCTTCCCTTTGCTTCAGTCGCCTGCCATCTCCCCCGCTCCCCAGAAAACAGAATGGAGGCCCATAAATCCCTGATCTGCTTCAGATGACCTTACAAATCACGCATGCCTAGTCTCATTAACCCTGGACGCCTATTATGGCCAAGGAATGGAGAAGCACCGCCCCAGCAGGGAGGGGCGGGGCAGGGCCAGCGGTGCTGTTTCCTGGACCCCAATCACTCAACAGCTTTCCAAACCTCACCTTTATCTCACCCCACGTTTCCAGGGCTGTGAGTCAGGGAGGAGAGCTTTTAGTTCTAGGGGACGTGGTCTAGAAAGGCTATTTCTCTCCCCTTGGAAACACCACACAGAGAGTCAGAACAGGTTAACTGCAAGTGACATCTATTATAATTAGTACATTCCAAGTGAGAATGTCTGAAAAGGGAAAATTCCAAGTGCTGTTCCAACCAGCTATGACAACAGGAAAGAAAATTCATGGTGGGAGGCTTGTTAACCAGGAATACCCTCAGCTGGTCTCAGTAAAAGGAAACTTGGGGAAAAAAAATCGTTCATTTCAGCAAATAGCCAAGGGACCTTCAGACCCACTAAATGCTTCTGCTACAAAATTCCTTCTTATGGATATGATTAGAACAGATATGCCAGTTTGATAGAAATGGATTCCTGAAACTCTCAGACTGAAACCTACACCATGTTCAGGCAGGGGTTGCAATCCTTAGTAGTTCTCTTTTTATAAGATTTGTTTTTATTAAGACTTAATTTTTTTAGAGCAGTTTGAGGTCTGTAGCAAAATTGAGTGGAAGGCACAGAGAGTTCCTATATCTCCCCTCCCCCACCCCCACAACCTCCCCCATTATCAGCATCCCACCCGAGGAACGCATTTGTGACAAGTGATGACCCTACATTGAATCATCATTATAACCCAGAGTCCACAGTTCACATTAGGGTTCAGTCTTGCTGTTGTACCTTCTCTGGGTTTGGACAACTGTGTAATGACACAGAGCCACCATTACAGTATCATACAGAGTAGTTTCACTGCCCTGAAAAAATCCTCTGTGCTCCACTTTTTCATCCCTCCCTGCCCTGAGATTCTCCTGTCTTATAATTGCACTATTTTCATGCTTCTTTTCCCCAAGGTCACATGTACTTTTAACTTTTTAAAGCCCTGGAGTGAGTACTTTCCTTTGTAGTCATTCTGGGAGTTCTCTGAGACACTTTTTGACAGCTGAAGTAACTGACGCAGGAGAGAGGGTCACTGATTCATGGGAAGTTGTCCCTCTAGGTAGAGGCAAGACCAGGTCTCGGGTCTCAAGGCCTGTGTGTGGCTGTTCTTCTCACGAGCTCACGCAGCCTCTAATTTGACAGGTGACTCAGAAGCCCACTCTGGTTTCCCTCTCTGGGTATACATGTGCCCAGGCTTCAACAGGTGTTTTCTTTATTCCCCTGGGTGGTCAGTATTCGTGTCAGGGAAAATTTAAACATCTCTTCATTGCTTCCTGGCTCATGCAGGATTCTCTTACAGTACATTGCCAATTTCTGTTTTTCTTCTGGAAAATTCTTTATTACGAACTGACCTTGGTACTGACCCATTTCCCACCCCCCCCAAAAAATCCATAAAAGCCAGGATTTTGTTACATTAGCATTTAAAGCTAAAGAATGGTAACTGTGTGTCAAAGGCTCTCATGACATGAAGCTGGGGGTATCTTCCGGTGGGTTTGAAAGAAAATTTATTAAAAATGACCAAAGATGAATCCCAGAAGATCCAATAAAATGTACATGTCTGCAGAGGGCTGGGTTTGGAAAGGTTATTGAAACATGGAGCTGTTGGGGGTGTAATTTTCCCCTTTGTGGTCAGGTGCAGCAGTGGCATAAAGGCTAGTCATGGCAAAAGTTGTGGGTTCTGGAGCCAGATGCCTGAATGTAATTGCTTGGTCCCACCTTCTACTACCTGTGTGACCTTGGGCAAGTTACTTAACCTCTCTGTTCTCTGTGCCTCATCTGTAGATGGTGGTCTAATCCAAAAAGTTACAGAGAGGACCCGATAGGTAAACAGATACACATAAAGCACTCAGGACAGAGCCTGGCACGTGGGAAGTTCCCCCAAAAGGAGAGCTCCCCTCCAAAGATGGCTATGATGGTGGCGGGGATGGCAATGCTGACAGTCATGCATATCCATCGACCAAGCCATTTATGGGCAAAGCTAAGGTGCAGAGAAGCACCTCACATACTTTTTTTTTTTTTTAACTTTTTGGCTGCACCACACGGCATGCAGGATCTTAGTTCCCTGACCAGGAATCAAACCCACGCCCCCTGCAGTGGAAGCGTGGACTCTTAACCACTGGACCTCCAGGGACGTCCCGCACCTCACATACTTTAACGTGCTCTACAAATGCTACATATTAGAGTCTGTGAATGGTGATCATTTGGGAAATAACTATTTTCTGTGGTGGAAACAGCCAGAGTCATTCCAACGCAGTGAGAAAGTCAACATCCTTTAAACTTCCTCCAGTTTCATCAGGCCAGGCTGTCCCTGCATGAAATCAGGGCTTCACAGCTGATTGTGGTCCTGCAAGTGGGGGAGCCACTGCCAGGGATGCTACAGTCAGACCCCTGAGCTGCAGGTTTGGATTGGCTGGCATCTGAGTTTTTTTCTAAAGATTTCACTGGAAATACAAATGTGGAATGATCCATGCTTAAGTGACTCATAAAAATGGAAACAATATTCAATTTTGAGGCAGTTAGACTTTGGAAGTTTTATTCTTGCCCTATTTGAAGAGAAAAAGAAAAACCCTGCAAACTAATATCTACTTGGGTGGAAATTTGTGAAGCTAGAACTCAGAACTCTAAGGGCTTTGTGTCCTCTTTTTTTTGTTGTTATTGCTCTATTTGGGTTTGCTGATGGGTGCTTTGAAGCTGGACACACACTGCACCTGCCAGAGAATAGAGCCAAGTGTTAAATACCGATAGATACATCTGTCATCCAAAAGTTTTCTGAATCTGGGCTATTACATATTTATGTGTATAAACACATTTATGTGTATAATACACATGTATGCAACGATATTAGCTGACATGAAGTAAATGCTTACTCTATACTAGGGACCTGAATGGTTTTATTATCTCACTTAATACTCACAATGGCCTTAGGACATAGGTACACTTTTTATTCCCATCTTGCAGGTAGGGAAACTGGGGTCCGGAGAGGGTACTATCATCAGACCCAGATGCCGTATCTCAGGGGCCCCCCCTATGCTTTGGACTGCCTTCCCTGAAATTTTCTAGGTCTTCTGAGAACTGTGGAGGCCAGCAGAGTCATTTGGGCTAGGTGCTCTGAGCCCAAGTCAGATAGGGTGGGCCCTACTGCCTGGTCTCTGTTTCTCCCCTTTGGGCTGTTCTCTAACCCCCTAGCCTGTGGTGGGGTTGACCAGATGCCCAGTGAACTCCAGAACTGCAGCCTAATTAATGAGTCATCTCAGATCCTTGTGACCTGTCCTGGTGCCAGGAGGGCAGCCTGGTGAGCTGATAACTTCCTCTCACTGGTGTGTTATCAGGCTGCCAGAATGGTGCTGCCATGCTGATTCTGAGTTACTCAAATTGTTTACATAGACAGGAGCCCTGCCTTTGGGAAAAATATTTTCCCAAAGCCCCTGCTCTAAGCAGCCCTGCTTAGAGGTGAAGCGATTTGACCAAGATCGTCCAGCTGCTTCGTGGTAGGGCTGTGATTTGACCTCAGATGTGTCTGAAGTGCTTCACACATTTGTTCTTTATTTTTAAAGATTCTAGGGGGTGTGATGCTTATATATACATTTTGCAGAAAAGATCAATTCCCTCGACTATCTTAAGTCATTTATTTGCAGATGAGCAAAAAATCTTTCCACAGTTTTCTTTGATCTGCGACCAGCTACAGGCTAGGCCTACCTTCCATAAGAATATGAATTTGGTAGTCTACCTACATTTATTTATGGGACATCAGAACTTCTCAGGAGTGAATAATGGTTTGGGATTGGTATTATGGCACCAGCCTTTAAACTGCTCATCACTGATATAGTCTGTGATTAAAGAGACATTGATGGATTTTTAGAGACATTGATGGACTTTAGCTCTTTAGTTGGAAATGATACCTTATCTGGGATCACAGCAAAAGCATTTCTGATATCTGACAAAAAGCGTCATCCGAGAGAGAGAGAGAGAGAGAGAGAGAGAGAGAGAGAGAGAGAGAGAGAGAGAGAGAGAGAGAGAGAGAGAGAGAGAGAGAGAGAGAGAGAGAGAGAGAGAGAGAGAGAGAGAGAGAGAGAGAGAGAGAGAGAGAGAGAGAGAGAGAGAGAGAGAGAGAAAGGGAAAAAAAAAATCCTACAAACATTCATGACTCTGGAATTTAAAAATTACTGACGTTATTTGTTTATTAAAGATTATAACTCACTTCAACATCACAAAGAATGAAACCCCTTTAACCAGATAATAAGCACAGCATGTTCTTTATGATAATGCCAACAATAAAACTGGAAGACTTTACAATTTGTTATTTATCGGGTCGACTGGACACATCCTTTTTCTACATGCCAGGCTCGGAAAATTCTTTATTTCCTCTCTCCTTCTTATAAATAAAGACTGCATAGAGCTGACACATTTATCTCAATGCACTTTGCACTATAAAAGCCACATTAGTTGGTACTGGTACCGAGGTTCCAGAGTTCGCAACTTTGAGGGTGTACGTACATTCTTATTTCCCATCAGCGTTGGAGAAGGGTCTCCCTTTAGCTCATGGCAATGGCAGAACTTGCTTCTAAAATGTTTTTCCAGCGTATTTCCTGAATCCATTTATTTTTCTTTATCTTCAGCCACCATGCTAAACCACCCCAACATGCATTTTAAAACATTTATTTAGATGGCGTAATAACCTCGTAAATATTCCCCCAACTTTCAGTCTTGCCCCTGGAAAGTCCATTCTCCACACAGAAGCCGGATTGATCTTTTTCACATAAATCAGTTTAAAGTCCTTCTTTGCTCAAAATTCGCCAGTGGCTTCCCAATGCCCTCAGAGTTAAAGCACACAGCTCATCATGGCCATTCGGGATATCACCTGCTATCTTCCTTTTTCATCTCCCATCTTCCTCCTTCTTCCTCTGTCCTACCCTCCACTCTGGGGAGGGGGGGTCACAAGGGTGGGGCAGTACTCGGGAGGTTGACCAATAAGGCCAGGGTTAATAGGTTCCTTTGCCCTCTGACTTCCCGGTGTGTCCAGCCAACGGGGAGCTCTGGCAGGGATTCCACAGAGGTGGGAGAGTGAGGTCAGGGTGCTTGTTTCCCAGGGTCCCCTGACCCCAGCAGCATCCCGTGTGAAGACTACAGCTCTCACTAGGCAGTCTTGTCTGTGATCCCTTCCTGTGGGCCCTGCCGACCACTCCGTTCTCTTCCTTCAGCACTACAGTGGCCAAGGTGTCTCTCTGCCTGGAACACACTCTCCCCCAGATCTTTACAGGCCCAGGCTCCAATCACATAGGAATCAGCTTCGCAGAAAGACCTTCTCTGACCTTCTTCCTTGAAGCAGCCCACTCTTCCCAGCCACTTTCTATCAGTTTCTCTGTTTTGTTTTTTTTCCAGTCCCTTATCATGGACTGAAATGATCATATTCAGTTATCTGGTTTTTCGTTTGTGGGTCTGTTTTGTCTCCACTGCTGACACCTGGGCAGGAATCTTGTCTCTCTGGCGCTGCTAGGCAACCCCAGTGCCTAGGATTGCACCTTGCACACTGCCGGTGCCCCATAAATGGGTGCTAAGTGTTTGTTCAATGAATCCAATGGGACCATGTCACTTTGCAGTCGGGAAAGCTGAGATCTGTGGAAATGGATCTTGTCCAGGACCCCTCTTGGGAATTGAACCAAGATTTTTATGACTCAGGGCTGCCTGTCCAGTTCTCAAGTTCCTATCTCATTTTAATCCTGTCTTTCCTGTAGAAAGGGGTCTCTCTTCTTTACCTTCTCTTTACTGGCTATGATCTTTAATATAATGAGTAATTCTCCTAAAGCATGGATGTTCTAACCTGTATCTCCCCCCACCATCTTTCTTTACCCTCTTGCTCTCTTTCTTTCCTATGTCCTATCCCCATGCCTCTTCTTGTAGCTATGAACCACTACTTAAGAGCTAATGTTTAGATACTTGGAAAAAACCATGCTAGGACTGGAGAGCAACTGGGGGAGATCAAGACCTGGGAGACCCTGGAGAAAGTCAGGGACTTCCTTGGTGGTCCAACGGTTAAGACTCCGAGCTCCCAATGCAGGGGGCTCAGGTTCCCTGGTCAGGGAATGAGATCTCCCACATGCATGCCGCAACTAAAAGATCCCTCATGCTGCAATGGAGATCCCAAGTGTCGCAACTAAAGGCCTGGTGCAGCCAAATAAATACATAAATAAACATTAAAAAAAAAAAAAGGGCTTCCCTGGTGGTAAAAAAAAAAAAAAAAAAAAAAAAAAAAAAGAAAGTCAGAGCATCTGTCCCACACATCGTGATAATAATAGTTACTGCTACTTAATCGATGAGCACTCAGTCTGGACCATACATAGCATGAGGCACTTTGCATATAATCCATATAAGTTCTTACATATTTTTCCTCATAGTAATCCCGTGACCTACACATCTTCCTCTTCTTTTAGGGGCAGGAGCTGAAATTCAAGGAGGTTAGGAGATGGCTTAAGACACGGGTCCCACTCACCTTAAGCCCTGCACACTACCTTCTCCAAATCTAATGAGGCTCCTGGTAAATTAGGTAAGGGAGCTGCAGGTAACCTGGCCTTCGAAAAGAGGGGGTGAAAGAGAAGTAAGAGCCTGATTGGGAGTTCAGCCAGAGCTTGGAAAAATCAGGCATCAGTGGAGGAATGAAGCCCAAGGAGCAGAGAGCATACAGAGCCACTTTAAGGCTAAGGGGTCGAAATTAGATCTTGAGCCCAAAGTTAGAGATGGGGGTCCATGCAAGGCTCATCATAGAGATGGTGCTTTCTGGCCCTTTGACTTTCTAGTGCCTTCTTTGCATCTTTAAGACTATTCTTTGGAAAGGACATGGAGAAAACCCACTGATATTCAAGGAGGGTCTTTCTCTCTGACTCAGTAATAAGAGGAGATACTGGCTGGACCTTCTCTAGGGCAGAGATAAGTTGCCCTTGAAACATGGTGACTAGCTCTCAGGCCTCATAAAGCAGCCACAAGGACAGAGTTAGGGAGAAGTATCTGGCAAAAAAGGAGGAGGCCAGCTGAGGGCCGCGTGGCCCTCAGCTGCCAAACAGAAGACTTCAGATCATCGCATGTCAATTCTTACTTTGCAGCACCAGGTTCCGTACTAAATGTATTTCCTTGACTGCCGTCACCTGCAAATGCCCACTCTCTGCCCCAGAAGCGTTTCTCTCCATTTCACAAAAGGAGCGAATGGACGGAAAGGATGGTGAGGCTGCTCCGTGAAGGAGGCCAGAGGCAGGTAGAGGCAGCGTCTAGCCATGGAACATTAATCTCCATGCTTCAAGCATCCCAAAGAAACGTCTTAACGTATTACCATGCCGGGGCTCTTGCACAACTGACGCTAACAAAAAATACTTCTGCATTTTACTAAGTCTACTTTTGAGCCAACCCATGTTTTCATCATAATATTTACTTCTCGGTAAATAGGCTGAATTCTCCGATTCTGATACAAAACAGAAAGATCAGAGAATGAAAATAAATAGACATGGCTGTTTAAAGATCACGTAAAATGTTTTCTAGCAGCATAAATATTTGATTGTAAAACTTTCAATATGTTGTGTCTATTAACTAGTAATGTACAATATTTAAATAATTCAGCCAGCCCAAGTAGGCCAGGGTCATTTGGGGAGGACAGAGTGAAGGCCCAACCTGGCAAGATGCCCACTTGCAGTCATAACACAAGCCCGAGACTGGCCCCAGACACTATCCATTCCATCTGGAGCTCTTCGGTCAGGCCAAGCCCCAGACAAGAACAGAGGGTTGAATGAAACACTCGGGGACATGGAAAACTTCCCTGTCACTTTCCATTGCTAATTTGGTTTGCTCAGAAGCTTCTGTGTGTCATTTATATTTGGACCTTCAGATGTTCAACCAGTTGGTACTCTTTGGCATGATTCTTTGAATTTGGGGTGTGTTTGGAGGTTGGGGATGGGGGGAATATTTCTAGAAGCCCATCCAGGACTTCGGTGGAATTACTCTGAAATGCCATCCATTGTCTCTGATATCCCTGACTCTCTACATGTATAATCTGGCAAAGAGGATTTGATTTACAGTCAGGAGGCCTGAGCTTGGGAGGCCTTTTTAGCCATCTAAATTCAGGCAGTTCTCTGAACCTCTTTGGGCCTCACCTTCATCATCTGTGAAATGGGACTAAGATGTTTCCTGGCTGTTCCACTGTGTAGTTGGGAGGGTGAAACATGAAAATGAGAGAGAACAATGAAAAGTATGGAAGTTCTCTAAAGGACAGTCCTCACTTAAGGGAGCATTGCATTCACATGAGAGTATATACCTTACTGTATGTGTTCCACCCTCGGACACCGAGCCTAGCACATTGTAAATCTCTTTATAAGTTTGTTGATAGAATAAATAAGCATTGCTGGTAGCCTACACGGTGCTCTCCTCACTCAGTTCTGCAAGGAGTGTGCTTAGAACTTCCAAGAATGAAGAGCTGCAGCTCATCAAGATTACAATGCGTGCTCAGCGTTCTCAAGGGATACATCCCACAGTCTTGAGAATCCTCAAGTTCCTGAATAAAATTGAAGTCGAGAAGGACAGAGCTGCAGTGAGATGCTGAGATGCTGAGATGCTGGCTGGCAGTCTGCGCCCACCCCCAGCTTGGCGACTCTCTTCTGAGTGCCAGCCTCCCAGGTGATGGAATTCCCAGGACAAAGGCGAATTTCTAGACAGCGTGGACTCTGCAGTGGCTCATAATAAAAACCAGAAATCTGAACTCAACAAATGACAAGGACCTGCTGACTTGCTGTTGTAAATAATTGGGAAGAAAGTCATTTCATAAAGCAGTACGAATAATGCATCAATTCTAATTCTCTGTGTTCCTTTGCTTCCGCCAGAGAATCCCTGAGACAGCTCTCGGGTACATCGACGTAACGCGATTGCTTCATCTCACACTTTTTGAATATTTCCCCCCTGACTTATGAAGTCCTGTAAAGACATGCACGTTGAGAGGCCTGTAAGCTAAGCAGTTCTAACAGACTGTGTATTCTTTTAGAACAGACTTTATTACATTATGTGCACCTTTTTAAAAATTCATTACCTCACACTAAATGTTTAGCGTGCCTACTACGTGCAAAACTATGTGAAATACTACTTACTAGGGGATATAAAGTATAAGACATTAATTTCTACCTTTAAAGACCTTACCATCCTTTCTGGGGGGCGGGGGCCGTAAAAGGCGTGTGTACACCAGAACGTAAGCTTGAATGTAGGTGTCTTGTCAGTATCGTTCGATGATACCGTCGGTACAGTGCTGAGCACGTGGTCGGCAGTCAGGAAGTATTTACAGAAAAATGAATGTATGTATGAATCACCCACTGTACTTTACTGAATCCAAGATGCACATTTTTCTGTCTTTTACTATCACCAAAATACAATGCCTCTTAAAAATCAATGGAATGCAAAGGGGAAACGGAGGAGGGATAAATTAGGAGTTTGGGATTAACATATACACACACTATATATAAAATATATAAACCACGAGGACCTACTGTATAGCACAGGGAACTATGCTCAATATAAGGGAAAGAATCTGAAAAGGAATTTCTATCTATCTATCTCTGAATCACTTTGCTGTACACCTGAAACTGACCATTTGTAAATCAACTATACTTCAATTAAAAAAAAGAAAAAAAATCAATGAAATGTCACAGTGTACTTGGAAGTTTTTTCTCTTTCTCAGTAGTTCATACAATAATGTCTTACCTTATAATCAACGCTTTTGAATTCAATGACATATGATGAATAATGATACAAGGGAGGACTTATTTAAGTATTAGAATACAGCACCTGATTCTTTGGACATCATAAGAGGAAAGCTTCTTTGTAGTAGGAGCTACACTACATTTGAAGAGGAGAAAGGGAGATCTAGTTGGGGCTGGGAGGTGAAAGCAGGGAAGGATGACATGGAAATAAGTGGAGGGAGATTACAAATGTGAACAAGGAAAGACGCACAGAGAGACGTGATTAAAATATGTTTCAGGGCTATTGAAAAGGTAGACATTCCTGGAATGGAGAGTTCATACAGAGAAGTGGTACAGCGTAAGCCTATAAGCAAAGGTGGGATCATGGCAGGTTTTAAAGGGCTTTGAATAACAAGCTGGAAAGTTTGGACTTCATCTTGTATATAAATTTTGAGCCAAAGAACACTAAAAATAGTGTTCTAAGAGGATTAATCTGTGCAGGGTGGATTGAAGTTTGTAAAAAAACTGGAGACAGGGAAAGCAGATAGTGGATTATTCTTGTAATCCAGCAGAAATTTAAGGACAGACTGTGCTGGGGTCATAGAAATGGGAATGGAGAACAAAGGTGAGATATGTGAGAAATTTTGAAGGAATTGGTCAGTGATATCTCTTGTTTTACATAATCATTTATTTAACTCCTTCTATGTGCCAAGCAGCATTGTGCTAAATACTTTTAATCATCATTTCACTTAGTATTCAAACAGAACTTATTATTTTCTCCATTATTTTCTTAATATCACTTATTATTTCCTCTATTTTATAGCTGAGGAAACAGTAACTGGTACATAACCTTGTGTCATTAAATGCTTCTTGCCATGACTTCTTTGTTTAATGGTAGTATACCCCTGCATTTAAAAAAATATTTTTGTATAAAATTATTTATTATTATTTTTGGTTGTGTTGGGTCTTCGTTGCTGCACGTGGGCTTTCTCTAGTTGCGGTGAGCGGCGGCTACTCTTCGTTGTGCTGCGCAGGCTTCTCGTTGCAGTGGCTTCTCTTGTTGCGGAGCATGGGCTCTAGGCGCGCGGGCTTCAGTAGTTGTGGCTCACGGGCTCTAGAGCACAGGCTCAGGAGTTGTGGCGCACGGGCTTAGTTGCTCCGCGGCACGTGGGATCTTCCCAGAACAGGGCTTGAACCCGTGTCCGCTGCATTGGCAGGAGGATTCTTAACCACTGCGCCACCAGGGAAGTCCCTACCCCTGCATTTTTTTTGTTTTATTCTGCAACTGACATCTTCCCACATATTTTTAACTTTTTAATGTCATTTGAGTTTAGGTATTTCTTAATAAAAAAGCACAATCTGAATTTTCAATCTGATTCAGAGTCTTTGTTTTCGAATGGGGGGGTTAATCCATTAACATTTATTGTGGTAAATTGTTAACGTTATTTCTCCCATCTTGTTTTACGTTTTTCTGCTTTCCCATGCTTCTATCATAGTTCTTAATTTTCTCTTGCTATTTTTCTTTCCTATAGTGATTTTCAAGTTCTATATCTTATTCCTAGTCCTTGATTATTACCTTATCTCTTTAAAAAACAGTTGAACATACATTTTTCTATTAATACCCTGTGCTTTCGCTGACATGCTCCCTCTCTGAGGAACAATCTTCCCCTTCTCATCACCTAGGCATTCTCCCTCCAGAACTTACGTTAGGTGGCACTCTGTCTGGGGATCCCTCTCTGGTTCTTTCAGACTAGAATATAATTTTTTTAAAATAAATTTTATTTATTTATTTTTGGCTGCATTGGGTCTTCATTGCTGCATGTGGGCTTTCTCTAGTTGTGGTGAGCGGAGGCTACTCTTCGTTGCGGTGCGCGGGCTTCTCATTGCGGTGGCTTCTCTTGTTGCGGAGCATGGGCTCTAGGCGTGCAGGCTCAGTAGTTGTGGCTCGTGGGCTCTAGAGCGCAGGCTCAGTAGTTGTGGTGCAGGGGCTTAGTTGCTCCGCAGCATGTGGGATCTTCCCGGATCAGGGCTCGAACCCGTGTCCCCTACATTGGCAGGTGGATTCTTAACCACTGCGCCACCAGGGAAGCTCCAAACTAGAGTATAATTTAACCTCTGCTACTCTCAGTAATAACTCTCAATAATTAATCAAGAATATTAAATATAGAGGAAAATAATCAGATTCAAAATTTTTTTTCATTATACAGTATTTTTGGCAAGAATTGGTCCTACATTTGCATCCAGTGTCAAAATCATTTTAACAAAAAAATGTAAAACTTTAAATCTTACTGTCCTTATTACTCACCATCATCTATTTGTACTTTTTTCTCTTTGAGCTAGCATCATATCTTTGGATTTTATATACTTATCTGCTTTTGTGAAATCGCTTTCTCTGATTAACTTTGTAGGAATGGGTGTATTGCTGTAGTTTTTTTTTTTTAACATCTTTATTGGGGTATAATTGCTTTACAATGGTGTATTAGTTTCTGCTTTATAACAAATGGTGTAGTTAAAGTGTGTAAGTCTAAGAACATTTCCCATCGTTGCAATATTTTCTCATTAGAAATCTGTAAACTGGACTTCTGCTTTCAGTGTTGCAAAGGAGAAGTTTGATGTAGAACTGACTTCTTCTTCTGTGAGTAATTTTACAAAAATACATGGATTCTTATGGGTTCCTCCCCTCCCACACTTGAATTAGAAGCAAACAAGATATGTCTTGATGTATGTCTTAGTTTATTCTTGGGTGTGCTACTTGGTGAAAAGACTCATTTCTTTTGTTAGTTCAGGAAGGATTTTCCTTTAATTCTTTGTTCATTGATCCTTTGAATACTCTGATCTCTTTCTGGAATTTTTGTTCCACATAAACACTAGACTTTCTGGATCATGCCTAATACTTTACCACGTTTATCATTTATACTCCACATTATGTGGAAACTTCTTGATCTTATACTGTAATTAAATTATGCACTTTTTATACAGACTCCATTTGATATGTGCCACCTTCACTGAATTTTAAAATGTATCTGTCATTTTTCAGTTGCTAATAAATATTTTCTGATGTCAGGTTGCTTCCTTTTCAGGATCAGCTTCATAAGTGTAAAATCTTCCTGAAGAACACTGAAAATACATATTAGAGGTTAGGTTGCCTATGATTATTTCAGTAACTGTTACTGAAATGGGGGGGTATTTCCTTTATCAGATCAGTTCCCTTCTTGGAGACTGTGGAATATTTTCATACATCTACCGCTTTTCTTCCATGACCATTCAGGTGATTTGTCCAGTATAGAGAGTTGAGATGGATTCTATCAAGGATTTTGTGTATTGGTATTAAAATATTTCGGGTCCAGGTGAAGGGAAAAGGGAAACATTTAGATTCACAGATCTTTAGTTTGACAGATTAGAGACCCAGTATCTGGTGGAGACTAAGGAGGGACTACAAACCAGAGGCAACTGTGGAAGAAGAAATGTGGCCCAGACAAGACGACATCCCTACACCATTCCACTCTTTGAGGGACGACACAATGTCCCAGTCTTTGCAGGTGTGCTGAAGCCAGCTTGGACTGTTCGTGAGGTTTGACTGCATGCATCTCTTCCCAACTCCATTTTCGGTGACATCACAGTGCTAACTTGAAATAGTTGGTGGTGGGAATATTTACACCACAGACATTGGCAAATACTACAAGTCATGGTGCCCCACATCCCTGACAAATGGTGGTTAAACATTTACCAGAAAATGACTGCTTCTAGAAAACATATTTAGTTTTCCATTTTCCTGGGTCCAATGTCTAACTCTGCCTTGAGAAAATCTGTGATGAAGATGAAGCTTGATTTTGGTGTTTTTACATATTCCTCTGTTATGGGCTGAATTATATCTTCTCAAAATTCGTATGTTGAAGCCTTAACACTCGGTACCTCAGGATGTGATTGTCTTGGGAAAGGGGGTCTTTAAAGAGGCTGTCGCAGGAAGCCTTAATCTAATCTGACTAGAGTCCTTATAAGAGGGGGAGATTAGGACACAGAGAGACACCAGGGAGGTGCACACACATTGGAAAGGCTAAGTGAAGACACAGCAAAAAGACAGTTGTCTCCAAGCCAAGAAGAGAGGCTTCAGAAGAAACCAACCCTACTGACAATTCGATCCTGGACTTCTAGACTCTGGAACTGGGAGGAAATAAATTTCTATTGTTTGAGCCACCCAGTCTGTGGAATTTTGTTATGGCAGCCTGAGCTGACTCATGCTTTCCCTCTCATGATCCCAAACCATCTCATATTCCCCCCTTCCCTTTACCCCATGAGAATGTCAACCAGGGCTTTCTAGTTTCTTACAAACAGCAGAGAATTATGGAATGAAGCCCGAGCTTCCTACTTGTCAGCTTACATGTTTAATCAACTTTGTTATAGATTCCCACCCAAGGGTCAGCTCAGTCCTCCTTTTAGTGTGCAAAGCCACTGACCTCTTCCTTCCTTGTCATCCTACGCCTGCCCCCAGAGTTTCTGTCTACATAGAGAGTCAGGCAGGAGAGTGAACCGAACAGTGAGGAGGGGGCATCACACACGGGTGAGAATGCAACCAAACATCAAGGTGATGGGTTCAAAGGTGATGAAGGACAGAGTTATCTTGATGTAAGAAAAAAAGAACTTTTTTTTTTTTTGGCTGAAAAGAATGTCCTTCTTCCAAAATACACTATCTTAGAGGACTAAGAAATGGTGGACTATTCACAGATGAAATTCTGGAGTTGGCATCTTTAATTCCAAAGATGTGCCCAGTTGACCCACCTCCTCATCTTATTCCCACCTAAACCTGTGTCCCTAAGCAAAGAACACCTCAGGGTGATGCTACTTCAATGTCTCATAAAGAATTATGGATGGACCTAGAGACTGTCATACTGAGCGAAGGAAGTCAGACAGAGAAAAAATACATATGGCCTACCTCATATGTGGAATCGAAAAAAATGGTACAAATGAACCTATTTACAAAACAGAGTCACAGCGGTAGAAAACAAACTTACGGCTGCCGGGGGGGAAAGGGGGCAAGGATACAATGGGAGACTGGGATTGACATATATACACTACTACATATGAAATAGATAATAAGAACCTACGGTATAGCACAGGGAACTCTACTCAATACCCTGTAATGATCTATATGGGAATAAAATGTAAAAAAGTGGCTATGTGTATATGTATAACTGACTCACTTTGCTGTACAGCAGAAACTAACACAACATTGTAAATCAACTATACTCCAATAAAAATTAATTAAAATAAAAAAGAATTATAACTCAGGCTTCTTGTTCCATTTTGAGTTTATTTTTGTGTATGGTGTTAGGGAGTGTTCTAATTTCATTCTTTTACATGTAGCTGTCCAGTTTTCCCAGCACCACTTACTGAAGAGGCTGTCTTTTCTCCATTGTATATCCTTGCCTCCTGTATCAAAAATAAGGTGACCAGATATGTGTGGGTTTATCTCTGGGCTTTCTATCCTGTTCCACTGATCTATATTTCTGTTTATGTGCCAGTACCATGCTGTCTTGATTATTGTAGCTTTGTAGTATAGTCTGAAGTCCAGGAGCCTGATTCCTCCAGCTCCGTTTTTCTTTCACAAGATTGCTCTGGCTATTCAGGGTCTTTTGTGTTCCCATACAAATTGTGAAAATTTTTGTTCTAGTTCTGTGAAAAATGCCATTGGTAGTTTGATAGGGATTGCACTGAATCTGTAGATAGCTTTGGGTAGTATAATCATTTTCACAATGTTGATTCTTCCAATCCAAGAACATGGTCTATCTCTCCATCTGTTGTAGCGCCTTCAATTTCTTTCATCAGTGTCTTATAGTTTTCTGCATACAGGTTTTTTGTCTCCTTAGGTAGGTTTATTCCTAGGTATTTTATTCTTTTTGTTGCAATGGCAAATGGGAGTGTTTCCTTAATTTCTCTTTAGATTTTTCGTCATTAGTGTACAGGATACAGGACATTTCCTGTATTTGATATCTAGTCTCATAGTGTTGTGGTCAGAAAAGATACTTGATACGATTTCAATTTTCTTAAATTTACCAAGGTTTGATTTGTAACCCAAGATATGATCTATCCTGGAGAATGTTCCATGAGCACTTGAGAAGAAAGTGTACTCTGTTGTTTTTGGATGGAATGTCCTATAAATATCAATTAAATCCATCTTGTTTAATGTATCATTTAAAGCTTGTGTTTCCTTATTTATTCTCATTTTGGATGATCTGTCCATTGGTGAAAGTGGGGTGTTACAGTCCCCTACTATGATTGTGTCACTGTCAATTTTCCCTTTTATGGCTGTTAGCATTTGCCTTATGTATTGAGGTGCTCCCATGTTGGGTGCATAAATATTTAGAATTGTTATATCTTATTCTTGGATTGATCCCTTGATCATTATGTAGTGTCCTTCTTTGTCTCTTGTAATAGTCTTTATTTTGAAGTCTATTTTGTCTGATACGAGAATTGCTACTCCAGCTTTCTTTTGATTTCCATTTGCATGGAATATCTTTTTCCATTCCCTCACTTTCAGTCTGTATGTGTCCCAAGGTATGAAGTGGATCTCTTGTAGACTGCATATACACGGGTCTTGCTTTTGTATCCATTCAGCCAGTCTATGTCTTTTGGTTGGAGCACTTAATCCATTTATATTTAAGGTAGTTATTGATATGTATGTTCCTATCACCATTTTCTTAATTGTTTTGGCTTTGTTATTGTAGGTCTTTTCCTTCTCTTGTGTTTCCTGCCTAGAGAAGTTCCTTTAGCATTTGTAGTAAAGCTGGTTTGGTGGTGCTGAATTCTCTTACCTTTTGCTTGTTTGTAAAGGTTTCAATTTCTCTGTTGAATCTGAATGAGATCCTTGCTGGGTAGAGTAATCTTGGTTGTAGGTTCTTCCCTTTCACCCCTTTGAATATGTCCTGCCACTCCCTTCTGGCTTGCAGAGTTTCCGCTGAAGGATCAGCTGTTAACCTTATGGGGATTCCCTTGTCTGTTATTTATTGTTTTTCCCTTGCTGCTTTTAATATTTTTTCTTTGTATTTAATTTTTGATAGTTTGATTAATATGTGTCTTGGCGTGTTTCTCCTTCGATTTATCCTGTATGAGACTCTCCGCGCTTCCTGGACTTGATTGACTATTTCCTTTCCCATATTAGGGAAGTTTTCAACTATAATCTCTTCAAATATTTCAGTCCCTTTCTTTTTCTATTCTTTTTCTAGGACCCCTGTAATTTGAATGTTGGTGCATTTAATGTTGTCCCAGAGGTCTCTGAGACTGTTCTCAATTCTTTTCATTCTTTTTTCTTTATTCTGCTCTGCAGTAGTTATTTCCACTATTTTATCTTCCAGGTCACTTATCTGTTCTTCTGCCTCAGTTATTCTGCTATTGATTCCTTCTAAAGAATTTTTAATTCCACTTATTGTGTTGTTCATCATTGTTTGCTCTTTAGTTCTTCTAGGTCCTTGTTAAACGTTTCTTGTATTTTCCCCAATCTATTTCCAAGATTTTGGATCATGTTTACACTCAGTACTCTGAATTGTTTTTCAGGTAGACTGCCTATCTCCTCTTCATTTGTTTGGTCTGGTGGGTTTTTACCTTGCTCCTTCATCTGCTGTGTGTTTCTCTGTCCTCTCATTTTGCTTAACGTACTGTGTTTGGGGTCTCCTTTTCGCAGGCTGCAGGTTTGTAGTTCCCGTTGTTTTTGGTGTCTGCCCCCAGTGGCTAAGGTTGGTTCAGTGGGTTGTGTAGACTTCCTGGTGGAGGGATCTGGTGCCTGTGTTCTGGTGGATGAGGCTGGATCTTGTTTTTCTGGTGAGCACGACCGTGTCCGGTGGTGTGTTTTGGGGTGTCTGTGACCTTATTATGATTTTAGGCAGCCTCTCTGCTAATGGGTGGGGTTGTGTTCCTGTCTCGCTAGTTGTTTGGCATAGAGTGTCCAGTACTGTAGCTTGCTGGTCATTGAGTGGAGCTGGGTCTTAGCCTTGAGACGGAGATCTCTGGGAGAGCTTGAGCCATTTGATATTATTACGTGGAGCTGGGAGGTCTCTGGTGGACCAATGTCCTGAACTCAGCTCTCCCACCTCAGACGCACAGGCCTGACACCCGGCCAGAGCACCAAGACACTGTCAGCCACACGGCCAGGTACGTGGGGAGTTTCTTGCCTTTTGGGAATTCTGAGGTCTTCTGCCAGCGTTCAGTAGGTGTTCTGTAGGAGTTGTCCCACACGTAGATGTATTTCTGATGTATTTGTGGGGAGGAAGGTGATCTCCACGTCTTACTCCTCCGCCATCTTTAAGGTCTCTCCCGAAGCTCTTTTATAGAAAGACAGACTCCACGCTGAGCAGAAACTGTGCGGCTCGCGGGGCAATGGTCCTGGCAACGGCTCTTCCTATAGCCTCCCTCCCCCTTTCCCACAGAAGCTGTGCAGAGTGAGCTTCCTTGGGGCAGCCATTTTGGCTCTTAGTATCTTGATTATATTTAGAAAGTCAGAAAACAATTGATTTCGAAATGATTGATGAATTAGGATTATGTAAAAACATTTGTACTAAAAGACTCTTTAATATGGCTAAATAAATATTTGTCTCACCAACTTATACTTGGTTCAGTTTGTGATCACCGGGATTATCCCAAGTCACATACTGTTTGGGAGAAGGAGTCATGGCGACTCATAACACTCCATAGCAGGATAACATGTAGGAAAGTCATCCCTTCAACAAATCCTTACTGAAGAAGCCCAATCGTCCGCTAGTCACTGAGGACACAAAGATGAACGAGATACAGCCTCTGTCCTCCCCCAGGTACAAGGCATATGAACACACCCTTTCAGAAAAGTAGGTTCTAACGGAGGCACTATCATTACACACTGTGTATGCTTGGAAAAGTCATTTGATTTTCTTGAGTCTCAATTTCTCTTATCCACGAAATGGGATCACTGGGTCCTGTCTGACCATTCCTGAGTTTTTCCTGAGTATCAGCTAGGATCCAGTAAGTGAGAATTAAAGACTACGTTAATGGTAAACCCCAGGCCTTCTCAGACCTCATCTTAAAGACAGAAACATTGTGTGCATTGGTTTGGCTCTTCCAGGCAGCATGGCCCTCCTGTGCACGCTGGACAATTTCAGTTAACCTTGGGCTACTGGAGCCTGTGCTCTCAGAAGCAGATGCTCTAGGGTTTTCTCACTTCTGGCCTCTTCCCCTCCCCATGTTCTCTGCCCAGCTGTGTCGTAACTTACGCCCTCGACATCTAACTGTGGTACAGAAGAGCACGGGTTTTGAGTCCAAAGGGCTGGGAGGATAGATCTTGCTTTTCTTTGTATGTCAATTTCTTAATTTCCCTTTCATCTATTGCAGGTGCTTGGGAGAAAGAAAACAGACCCGCCAGTAAATCACTAAATCAATAACTTTAACAATGAATCATAAAGCCAGATTCATCCACAAGGACTGCAGCACGAGGATCCCTCCGCCCTCAACAAGACCGTTTGTTTGCATTAATCAAGTCTTCTCTACGTGCCGGCTGCCTCTGTGAGCTCCCACCATAACTGAATATGGCATTCAAGGGAAAGCCAAGAGAGCTTAAACAAGGTGCCCCAGACCACACGGGTCTGCCTGATTGCAAGCTTCAGCTCCGTCCCCTTGACTCAAATTGCCTCATGACTGTCTCCAAGATCCTTGTTAATTTTCAGAAGTAGGGTATTCCCGGAAGCCCAGTTTCTGGGCTAAAATAGAACAATGCCCACCCACCATTTTCTGTCCCTCACGCTTTGGGTACATACTTTGAGTCATATGCAAATATCTCTTTACCTCAATTCCTGGCTATTCCTGACTCTGGAATTCGGATCAGGAGGACAGTTAATATTGAAAAGAGACGACGTTAAGGGCTCTAGAGATGACTAATTCCTATTCTCTACCGACTTGCCTTGGGACCATGGCTGAGACACTTCCTAACCAGACTGAAGTAAGAAATGTGTCTGTGAAATGAGGAGGGTTGAGTTGCGATTCAAGTTCTGGAGTGGGAGACACTCAGCCCTAGCCCAGGTGGCTCACATCCACCCAGTGTCCTTCCACTGACAGCTCTGTGTCCTGGACACAGTCCTCCTGCTGGTGGCAGGAGAAAGGTCGGGCTGGCGTACTTCTCAGTTCCCTTTTGCTTGTTAGTTGGCAAATCCTCATAGAATAAAAACGCCTTTCCGTGTAACTCTAATCAAAACAGACTTTGAAACGGGTGTCTGTTGCCAAAACTTTATATTTATCCCAAGAAAAATGAGAAACTATTTCTGGATTATCTGCCCATGAGTCTCCTGCCTTACTGCAGATAAACATGAATTACTTGCATGCAAACCCCTGTGTGGCTCAGAAGATGTGTCTGAGCACATGTTCTCAGACAATCCTCCCTCCCAGGATTCTGCCCGTGAAAACGGAGGTTCTGTGCTGCTTCTCCTCCCTGGCAGCTCCAAGCTGTAATTAGGTAAAGGGTGTAGGATGTACAGATCTAGGTCTGAGCTCTGGCTTGGTTACTTCCCAGCTCTGTAGCTTTGGGCAAGTTTTTAAACCTCTCTGAGCCTCAGTTTGCTCATCTGTAAAATGGGGATGGGGGACACCTAATTTCAAGGCGGCTGTGGGGATTAAATGCAACAAAGCCTAGTTATATGGAGGGGGAGTATTCAATAACTGCTTTGTCCCTTCTCTTCCCAGATCTGTATTTGGCCCTGAAAGAAGAGATCTTAATCTACACTGAAGGAGACGGCGGAGAAATTAGGGAAAACACACACATTTGCCTTCGTCCTCCATGTGTTTTGGCCAGGCAGACTTAGCTCTAGAGAGGGAAGCAGCTATGGACAGGCTGCTTTAGAGCAGGAGACAAACGCCAATGGCCTTAGGAGCCAGGCAGGTAACAGAGATGCAGAGAGCAGACGGGAAGTGATGGGACATGCTGTTCAGCAGGAGTGCACATGCTAACCTCAGGCCTTTGGATATGAAAATTTCACAACACCACGCCAGCCCAGCAAACACTTGGGTGGGCGGAACGGCGCCCTTGGAGCTCCAGTCTGTAACTCCTACTCCAGAGGGACATACTGTTCCATTCCTTCCAAAGCCATCTCACAAAATCCACCTCCCCTGGAAATCTGTTCTTCCTTCCTTTACTCATGGTCCCTGGCCTTTTCTAGCCCAGCCACTCATTTGCAAGCAGTTACTGAGCACCTGTTTTGCACAAATCACTGTGGAAGAGACACATGAAAAAGCACGCAAGAGTGGATACAGTCATCCGAATTTAAAGCGAAGCATCTAGAAACGAGAAGAGCATTTCAGCGAGCTGTTACATATATGTATTATAACAGCATTGCAATTTGCTAGGGAAATAGATAGTACAGAAATTGCTTCTGTCTGGCGTGGGAGAGGGGGCAGGCGCAGAAGAGAGGGACACTTAATTGTGGAGGTGTCACAGGAGCCCTAATGGGTTTTGACAGGCGGCACGCAGGGAGGTGGGTACATCCCATTATAGGTCTGTGGTTATGGGTTTTGTTTGTCTCTCGCGTGTATGTTTATGCCCTCTTTCCTGTAGGAAATTTGGAAGCTCCCTGAAGGAGGGGACTGCATCCCCTATGTGGTTTTCCCGATTTCCTTGACATTCCATAACACCTATCTTAGTTTCTTGTTACTGAAGCATCCTTTTCTGGTTGTTGAGAGAAGGAGAAGCTGGATTCCTCTATCGGTGGGAAGCAAACAGTCGGAGGCACTTGGGGAACACAGATAAAGGTAGTGAGATTGGTGTTGGGCCTGAACGAGCCATGGATTCCTGAGACTGTGGCTGACAGGTGATGTCTCGCCCCTGATAATGGCCCATCAGGACTTCCTCCTCAGCTGAAAGGAGAGGAAAGGCAGGCACACTGGTCCCTAATTGTCCCTAATCACGGATGTTTAGAGACAACCCAGAGGGAAGACCTCCCGCGTTAGGGATTTTACCAGGAAGCAGTGGATCAGGTTATCAGCAGGCAAAGGATAAAGAGTGTTGACTTAGCTGTAGGGGGGGTCGGACCCAGGCTGATTTGGCAAAACCAATGACACTGGGTCTCATCCCTTTTACCGAGGCTCCCGGTCTTGTCTGTTTCAGGGTTTCAGTAAAGATGGAGATGAAACAGGGAAAGATAAGAACGTTTCCCAAACACCTGTTATTTGCTAGACTAAATTCTTTACCTACATTAGCTCATTTACTCCTCACAGAGACCCACGATCAAATCAGTGATAGGCATCGTTGTTCTTATTTTACTTTGGAGGAAAACCGAGATACGGGGACTGCATGCCCTGCCTGGGATCGCGCTTTGAGAAGGCTGCAGGGCTGAGCTTCAGTCCCAAGTCTGCCCATCATATAAGCTTCCTGCTCCAGCTGTCTCCGTGACCTCAGTCAGGATCCTCAGGAAACAGACTCTGACAGTGTTAGGTGTGGACGTAGAAGGCTTGTGGGGAATAATTCTTACAAGAGTGAGGAACGCAGAATTAGCAAGCAAAGAAGTTAAGCTGGGATGTGATTGCCATGGAAACCCCAGCAGATCCCAGTAGAACCGGGACCAGGGTGAAGCAAGTCTTGCCTTGGGACGAAATGTAAGGGGTGCCAGAAAACACAGTCATCACGATACATAATATTTTAATGCAACGCGAAAAAAAAATTAAGCTAACGGTAAAAAATCCATCATGAACACGCTATCAAAATTTTAAATACAGTCAAAATCCAACCCTGCACTTGTGTGACTGCCCTCACTCTCCTCACCCCGGTCAAGGTCAGTCTTTATTGAAAAATTTGATAGTTTTCCTGGATTCTTTTTTTGCAGTATTAAAAAAAATATTGCATTAAAATTGTATCTGTCTTGTTTACTGAGACTTTTGGTGCCCCCTTAGATTTTGTAGCTGAGGTGAGCACCTTCATCTCCTCATCCTAGTTCTGGCTCTGAATCCCAGGAGGTCTGGAGCTGGGATGGTCCTTCAGAGTCGTTCTGCCTTCAGGCAATGAGGCTGGGGCTGCTTATCGCCAACCTCATGGACCAGTCATTGAGTGTACGTGCCCCTGGGGAGGGGATCGAACCTTGGGTAATTCTCTTTGGCTGAGAGCAAATCTCTAAGTGGGATTCAGCTGAGAGGCATCAGCCCCCAAACACTCCAAGCAGCTGGGGGCTCTGGGTGTCAGACTACTGTATCCACTACACCCCTCAAAGCAACTTACCTTGAATCCAGGGCTTTCCCTACTGTGTCCTCTGAACTAGAGGCAAAGCTTATTATTAGACTAGAACTCTTAGGGAAGGAAAGAACTCTTAGGAGAGCACTTGGAAATGCTTTTTCAAGAGCCCAAGGTGGGAGCAGAGGGGTGGAACGTACAAAGCAGGGATGTGGGCAGCTGGACCCTGAATGGGATTTGGGATGGGAGTTCCATGGTGTCTTAGTGCGTTCCTGCTGTATAAAAGGATACCACAGACTGGGTGGCTTATAAACAACAGAAATTTATTTCTCCCAGTTCTGGAGGCTGGGATGTCCAAGATGAAGGTGTCGACAGATTTGGTGTTTGGTGAGGGCCCACTTTCTGGTTCATAAACAACTGTCTTTACACGGGAGGTGGGGTGAAGGAACTCCCTGGAGTCTCTTTTATCAGGGCACTAATCCCATTCATAAGGGCTCCACCCTTATGACCTAATCACCTCCCAAAGGCCCCACCTCCAAATACCATCAAACTGAAGGTGAGGTTTCAATGAGTTTTGAGGGGAAATAAACAGTCAGCCTGGGGTCAGGAGAGCTCAGCTTTCCCAATCCCTCAGTTGCACCTGCAGTCACACTGTCGTCAAGGCAAAGACCCTGGAGTCTGGCTTCTTGGGTTCAAATCCCACTTCCTCTACCTGTTAGGTGTGTTGACTGGGTGAGTTACTTAACCTCTCTATGCATCACTTCTTCAGAGAGAATAATAATATGGGTCTTGTAGATTTACAATGGTTCAAACAACCAATATGAATGAAGCACCTAGAAGAGTACCTGGCACAAAGGAAGTGCTGGTTATTTTTTCCAGCCGTGTTCTCTCTCCTTTACCCTCTCCTCTCCTCTGTTTCCAACTCTCCCTTTCTGTCTTTCCTTCCTTCTCTTTCTCTTTTCCTTAGCTGATTCTCACGTGAAGCTGACATAATATGCTTTATTAATCAAAACATGACCTCCTTTGTGCTTAATTTAAAATCAGGTAAGGGAAAGGTCCCATATCAGAATGGTCCTTTCCATTGTTTCTCTTTGGTAGTTTATGGTCCTCAAGTGAGATTTTCCCATGGTCGTGTGGCTCCAAATAGAAAACCTGTTTCCCACCCTTGACCTCTGTTCTCATTACCTCATCATTAAGTCTCTATTAGCTTTTTCTGGACCCTAATGTTACTGAGATTAGACTTAATGTGGTGTGGCCAAGTATACAAGGACCCACTCGGGCCATGATAAAGGTTTCTACGTTTCATAAGAAATCTTGAATTCCTTTTGAGATGATTTCAGGAGGGTACAGAGATGTTCTTTTTTTAAAAAGTTATTTTTGCCTGTGGAACACACCATTGCCACAAATAATGAGCCTCATCCAAACGCCACGCTAGACAGGCAAACTCGCAGCTTGTGAGACAGTAACTCTTTCCTCTCCTAATTTTTCACTCTTTCACAGCTTATCAACGTGGAAGGGAAAGTTCATCAGCTCTTGGAAGTAAGTTGAGAGATAAGCAAATTTAAAACATGCAAGTCAGTACTGGGAAGTTTAAAAATTAGCAAAACCTCAGGAAGGAGCCAAACTGACAGTTTTTTAAACCTAGTTACTGTGGAGAGCGGGGACCAGCAATTGATAGAGAGCCATGTAAAGTAGATGAGGCAAAAACAACTTGTGGAAAATGGTGTTAGATTCAGATAAGCCTGAGACTGGACATTGTTTTCTTTCTCGAAAAAGGAAGAAGCATGAAACAGCCCCCATCAAAGAGAAGACACTATTTGTTATTCAGGAACCAAACAGGACCCATTTACAGAATAGAGTTGCAGCTCTAGAATTTGTCCAGAGAAAACAGAAATGGATGGATCAAAGTTCAGTTAACCAGGATTGCTTATTTTAAAGCCTAAACATTCAGCAATATTAGGCACTGCAATTAATATTAGCCCTGAGTTAAGGAAATGACTAACATATTAGGGAACAAAAGTGGATCTGTGGATAATGCAAAACCGGCAATGATAGGAAAGGCTCCATCCATCTGTCCATCCACCATCCACCCATCCACCCATCCATCCATTTGCCCATCTGCCCACCCACCCATCCATCCATCTATCCGTCAACCCATCCACTAACCCACCCATCTTCCCACCATTCATCCATCCATCCATCCATCCAACCAACCACCCACCTACCCATCCAGTGGGAACTCACTGGGATGTACTAGTTGTAGTACTAGCTGATACCTACATGAAAAGTCAATCTGAGCTTCAGAGAATTCACAGACAAATGAAAAGAAAAACAACAGGATATGATGAAATAAGGTGCAGGCAGCACCACCCAGGCAAAGAAAGCCTGTATCTCCTTAGAGGTCTCAGAAAGTTTTACAGAGAAGACAGGTTTTGTTCTGGAATATTAAGGCTGAGCCAGAGTTTACCAGGTAGACAACATGGCTCTCTCTACCTGGACGCCTCCTCTCTGTCCCCTGGCAGACTCGGAGGCAGGAAACAACCTTGCGTGTTTAGCCTTGGTGGGAGGGGTTTGCATTGCTGAGGTATAAAATAGGGCTAGAGGCCTCTTTGAGAATCTGATATGTGTCCTGCTCCCGACGCAAATACACATATACACACAATTGGACATGCAGTTTCAGGAGGTCCCTGAACCTACTTGTGTGCACCAGGCCCGTGCCTCTGGGCATATGGGAGAAGAGAAGGAGGAAAAGAATAAGCTGGAGTCACTTTCCCGTCAATTACATCCAGATCTGCCTACTGAAGACAGTGTGACATAGTGGACCCCCAAACAAACATAAAGCAAGAAACTTGAACACAGAAACACAGAGTAGAAAAGTGCTTGCCAGGGGCTGCTGGGTGGGGAATAGGGCGAGGTTGGTAAAAGGGTACACACTTTCAGTTATAAGATGAATAAGGTCTGAGGATCTAATACATAACATGGTGACTATAGTTGATAACACTGTATCGTATAACTGAAATTTGCTAAGAGAGTAGAACTTAAATGTATCCCCCCACCACGACCACCAAAAAAAGATAAATATGTAAGGTGATGGATGGGTTAATTAACTCAGTAGGCGGGATCCTTTCACAATGTATGCATATATCAAATCGTCACGTTGCGCACTTTGGTTTTTTTTTTTTTTTTTTTTTTTGATCTTCCCAGACCGGGGCACGAACCTGTGTCCCCTGCATCGGCAGGCGGACTCTCAACCACTGCGCCACCAGGGAAGCCCCACGTTGCACACTTTGAATGTCTTACAATCTTGTCAATTATATCTCAGGCTGGGAAAATACACTAAAAAGACCCCATCAGTACCATGTTACCGGAGTTTGTTGTAGATAACCGTTTCAGTCAATGGTTTCATGATCAACATGTTTTGTTTTTTTTTTCCTTCCATAGTGTGTAGATAACGGACACAGTTAGTCTCAAATAAGTCTTTGCTGTTCATCATTATATATTTTGGTGTGAAAGAAGCAAAGTATCACGTGTTAAAATGGAAAGAAATATTTAAAGCTGAAAGACCCACTGAGTATTCTCAGTCAAGAGCTCAGAACCTAGAGCAGGCGGGAAGCAGTTCCCGTGGAAAGGTGTCTGAATACAGCCCGATTCCGGTGGTAGCACCTGCCCTGTAGACATTTGTTGTGTAGGAACATTGAAAAAGCTTCCAACGCAGGACCATCTCCAAAGCTGCCTTGTCATGGGTGTGGGGAAAACGAAACCTGAAATCAACAGACTTTGAACAAATTATGGGCATCGTGCTTGCTATGGAAGTAACCTTCAAGACAGGTTTTACCACCTCCACTTCCCCTGTAACTTCCACCCAGACTGGCACCCCTTAAGCCATCCTGAGTAGAATTACGCAGATCTGGGAATCTGGATGTGAACCTTGCAAGCACAGTGGGTGGGTTCTCTAGAAGCTAATGGTTTTCTCATTTTCCCTCAAAAGTGAATTTAGGACACCACATCTTTATTAGAGTAAAACACAGGTTATCTGTCCATATCCATTTCTGGAGACAGCCCAGGAGATACTTCTTACCTACTGTTTTAAGGATTAGACACTTACCATTTATTATAGGTCATGGAAAATGGCATTCTTTTCAAATTTCTGGATTATTTTTTATGTCCAAGGGTGAGTCAACATTCGTAAAGACTTCTGTAGTCTACAATGCTGAGTTTAGGCAAGTTGGTGCTTCTGGAAGATATGAAAAGACTCACTGCAGTCTCTATTTATGGAAGAGACTGGCGGGGGGGATACCTTTCCAAAGTAGAAACTCTCTGCCTGCTTTGTGGCTCCTAACTGCCACGTGACCACACTGGCCAATGAGATGCAATGGAGGTGTTGTGTGGGACTCCAAAAAGAGAAGGGACCACACTTCCCCCTGTTTCCTCTCTGCTTTTACTTGGAATGCAGTCATGATGAACAGTGACCCGGCAGCTATCTGGGACCGTGAGGTAAACTGGAGAATGGAAGCCACATGTTCAAGGTAGCAGAGGAAACAGTTAGGAGCCTGGGACCCAGACGACACTGTGGTCCCACTATATTAGTCCTAAACCTCCTCTTTGACTCTATGATTAGACCACTATTATGGTTTTTCAGTTTTCGTAGCAAAACCCAGTTTTCACTGAGACGCCATTCTTTTTTTTTTTTAACATCTTTATTGGAGTATAATTGCTTTACCATGGTGTGTTAGTTTCTGCTTTATAACAAAGTGAATCAGTTATACATATACATATATCTCCATATCTCTTCCCTCTTGCGTCTCTCCCTCCCACCCTCCCTATCCCACCCCTCCAGGCGGTCCCAAAGCACCGAGCTGATCTCCCTGTGCTATGCAGCTGCTTCCCACTAGCTATCTACCTTACGTTTGGTAGTGTATATATGTCCATGCCTCTCTCTCGCTTTGTCACAGCTTACCCTTCCCCCTCCCCATATCCTCAAGTCTGTTCTCCAGTAGGTCTGTGTCTTTATTCCGGTCTTACCCCTAGGTTCTTCATGACCTTTTTTTTTTTTCTTCTTAGATTCCATATATATGTGTTAGCATACAGAGCGAAGTAAGTCAGAAAGAGAAAAACAAACACCGTATGCTGACACATTCATGCTGCTCTGTCAGCAGAGGTCAGTCTCCATGCCTAGGAGAACAATCGCGTCAAATCTCAATTTTGTTGAAGTAATCACCCACGGCTGATCTTCTTGACTGGCAGCTGTCCAAGCACATCAGGCATTCCATCGGGCTGTGGCATCAGAGGATCGTGGGTCATCAGCCTCATGGAAAGTTACAGTTGGCATAGTTGGGCAATGGTTCTGACGCTTCTCCTCTAAGATCTAAGAGAATCTCCAAAGCTCTGCCTTTGATCCACCATTTGTCAGAATCTTCTCTTTCTACCCGACCTATTGAGTAATGGATCCAGACAGGCTTGACTCTTCCCTCTGTTGTAAATATCCTAGATATGGGAGGCACAACCCATTCTTCTTTCAATTATTACCTGACTCGTAGGGCTATTTGACTTTTGCGCATCAAAAAACACACACAGAACAGGAGAATGAAGCCAGGACTGCCCCAAACGCAAGAAAAAAAAAGAAAGCCTTTCTCTTCCCCTGAATGTTTTTCTAGTGACTCCTTTTGGAATGTTATTTTGAACTTACAAAGGTTCTTTTAAAAAAAGCTTTGTGTATTTCTTTTAAGCATCCCTTGAGAAAGTCAGACTTAAACTTAGCCGAAGCGCTGGCTTTTTAAAAGCGCTTTCTTAAAATAGATGATGTAAATCTTGGTGGGAAATCTTTAGGTGCCCCGAATGGACGGAAATAGAAATGTTAATGGAAATGCCATTTGTGAAGACAGTGGCGTGGCTCCATTCAGATGGACCCAATCAGAAAAGACCGGAGTTTTGCAAACCATTCCAGTGCGAGTCTGAGCCCGGGGAGGGGGGCAGTGGGGTGATAGGAAGCCAGTGGAAGAAAGTAAGAGCACAGGCCGTAATAAAATTGTTTGCACCAGAGGGACTCCTGACTTGGTTGTTTTTTAACTCTTTTATGGAGCAACTGCACCTTACAAAGATTACAAATATTGTTAAATGGGTCACCCCGGGAGGTCTGCAGGGCTTGGCATGACGTCAGCTGGTTTGCTGTGAAGGTCAATAGAGAGTGAAGTCACAGAGGTCTGGGCTACAGTGGAAACCCAGGGGCAAAGGCCTCCGTGCTGGGCTTCACAGATGCAGACCTGACGTTCAGATGTTTAGAAACATGCCTGGTCCTATGGCTGTTCCTTAGCAAACCCAGGCAATGCCAGCTTGGGGGCGTGGCTCGGTGACAGTGCTGTGAGGAGACAGTGTAGCAGAGGGCTTTATCTCCCCCAATTCTATTCTAGATATCCCCTAAAGCTGTCCAGATAAAAGAAAATGGTATAACTGGATACAGACAGTTGAGAGTTTCTTACGCTTATTTTAAGAGCATTTAAAGGTCTCTTTCGGGCTTCCCTGGTGGTGCAGTGGTTGAGAGTCCACCTGCCGATGCAGGGGACACAGGTTCTTGCCCCGGTCCGGGAAGATCCCACATGCCGCGGAGCGGCTGGGCCCGTGAGCCATGGCCGCTGAGTCTGCGCGTCCGGAGCCTGTGCTCCGCAACGGGAGAGGCCACAACAGTGAGAGACCCGCGTACCGCAAAAAAAAAAAAAAAAAAAGGTCTCTTTGGAAATGCAGTTTTGAAACACGTCTCACTCCGGCCTTGCTTCTCTTAATCACCTCTGCTCTTCAAAAACCTGAGGGCTCTCCTTCAACCGTTAACCCCACACGATGTGTTCTGTATCCAACAGACTTCCGAGCCAAGAGGCTTTACATAACCCCACATGTAATACTTACTGCTAGAGTCATTGAGATCCTCAGGCTCTAATCGCACCAGGCAGGTTTTTAGCCCATTAATCAATGTTGTGGTTTAGAATCACAGGTCCCACCACAAGGCTGGGCATTTTTTCTGCTGGTGCACTCCAGTTAGGGGCCCACGGCTCCCTCTCTGCCCTGTTGTGGTATGTTATAATAATATTACTGTCCCCTTTCACTTGTAAAAATGTCCAAATTTGCATGATTGATTAGATGGTCACCCTACGTGCAGGGGACAAGCGGGCCACTTGGCTTTGGGGTCCTGACTCTGCTCAGAGGTTGGAGGGGAGCAGGGCTGTGCTCAGGGCGCCGGGCATGGGCCACAGCTGCTGGTTCCACTCACAAAGGGGTGCTATCGTTACACAGGTGGATAACCAAGTTCAACTCCCTCTGAATGGCGATTCCCCCCCATGATGCCGCTGATGTGGTCCCTCAGGCTGGGGTCGTGACCTTGATTCAGGAGGCAGCCTACTCTCTGTGTGGTTCGGTGGATTCTAAAATGTTCTTTATCAGACTGAGCTGAAATCTTCTTTCTCCAAGAGCACAGAAAGTCTGCTCTCCCTCCTAATGGAGAACGCTTCAGATATGATTATGGAAGGTCCGAGGATGGAAAGGTGCTATCAGACTGGAGGGGCAAGGGAAGTCCTTTGCTCCCCATTGTTTCCTGGTTCTCCCCTGAGGAATCCCTGAGCCCCCTCCTAACTGGCAGCTGCTGGTCTGGGCGACCGGAGCTCACCATTAGCGTTAAATGGCCTTGGGCTGAGTCCAGTGCCTGATTTATCTTAGCTCCCAAGGCTCAGGGCAGACACATATTCAGGTTCAAACATCCTGAACCTCCAAGGGCAGGTGCTATGGCGCCCCCAGGGCCTTGCGTCCCTGGACTTAAAAATCCATAGCTTTCTGATGGACTTCAAAGCAGCTCTCTACACAGCCTGGAAGGTCCTTCCTCATCTCACCCCAGATATGCCTTCAGGGTCTCATTTTCTAAAACCTCATGTTCCCCCCCGCCCCCCAATCAGGCACATGGTTCCTGTTTTCTGCTCTCTTCTCCTGTCCTGTAGTTTGGGCAATGAGTTCTTACATGACATGGGCCCTTCAATATTCAGCAAATATTTTCTAAGCGTCACTTCTGTGTGAGTTTTTGAGGCTATTTGGTGAACAGGACAAGCATACTCTCACCCTCATGGGGCTTTAATTCAGGGAATGGGCTCAAGAGAAGCCTGGGCAAACTTTCTCTGGAAGCAGCGTCATCAAGGCTGATAGTGTTGAAAGACGGGACAGGACTAACCTTAAATGAAAAGTTGCAAGAATTTCTGTTTTCCAACTTTCCCCCCCGCAATGTTATTGAGATAACTGACATATAACATTGTCTACGTTTAAGGTGTACAACGTATTGATGTGAAACACTTACACGTTGCAAAATGATCACCTAGGTAGCATTAGTCCCACGGGGTCACGTAGTTCCATTTCTTTTTTGTGGTGAGAACATTTAAGATCTACCCTCTTAGCAACTTTCCAGTATGTAACGCAGAATTATTAGCTATCATCACCATGCTGTATATCACCTCCCCAGAACTTATTCATCTTGTAACAGGAAATCTGTACCTTTTGTCCATCTTCTCCTCATTTCCCCCAACCCCCGATCCCCGGCAACCACCACTTTACTCTCTGCTTCCGTGCGTTTGGCTTTTTTCAATTCTACATATAAGTGAGATCATACAGTATTTGTCTTTCTCAGTCTGACTTATTTCACTTAGCATAACGCCCTCAAGGTCCATTCATGCTGTTGCAAATGGTAGGATTTCCTCCTTGTTACAGCTGAGTAATATTCCCCTGTAAACAGTATACTACTTTCTCTTCACCCATTCATCCATCAGTGGACATTTAGGTTGTTTCCATGTCTTGGTTATTGTAAATGATGCTGCAGTGAACACCGGGGTGAAGATCTCTCTTTGAGATAATGACTTTATCTCCTTTGGCTATATGCCCAGAGGGGGGATTGCTGGCTCACATGGCAGTTCTATTTTTCGAGGAACTTCCAGACTGTTTTCCATAGTGGCTGCACCAATTTCCATTCCCACCAACAGCGTTCCCAGGGTCCCCTTTTCTCCACATCCATGCAAACACTTGTTATCTCTTGTCTTTTTGACGACAGCCATTCTCACAAGTGTGAGGGGACATCTCATTTGGCTTTGATTTTCCTTTCTCCAATGATTAGTGGTAGTGGGCATCTTTTCACTTTTACAACTTTTAATTAATACTGATTATTAAAGACAATTTTGATAAAAGGAAAAAAGTTTTCAACCAATCACCCTCGCAAAATCTATTTTTGATTTAGCTTAAACCCTTCTACCTTTCTAATTCATTTCGGCAATGCTGTGCACACATTCAGGTATTTCGCTTTTTGCACAGGGATATCGAAGCGTGGAGCCAGAACTGGCTCCCCAGCTTCACTCAACCTTGTGTGCTCCCGGCCCTGGAGCTCAGGGCCCACTTGAGGGGCCTTGCAGCTCTTGGTCTTTTGGTTCCTCTAGACTTTTTGTCCCTGGTTGAGATTATTCGGCAGCTACACACCTCTGTCTAACTCGCCTAAGAAAAAGCAGAGATAAGGAGGGCTTTCATCCATTCGCTCAGATGCTCTGAGTGGGCCGTGAATAGCACTGTTTGGAAACCTACTTCTGATTATCACTGTCAAAGGTGTCAGCTGTCCAGAAAACCGCCGAGGGAAAATAACACCGAGATTAGCTAAATGCAGAGGGACACCAGGAACCCTTCTCAAGGACAGAGGTGGCTGAGAGCAAGCAGCACCTCGCTGCCAGGTGTGATCCAGAGAGTTTGCTCTTCGGATTTCTCTTTAGTGGCGCACACCATAAGGCCAGAGGGAGACGGCTGACTCAGCCCTAAGACCAAACACAGAGCCTCAAACTCCATTCACACCCTTCAAATCACGCACATGAATCTCATGTTTTGTTCTAATGAACCGCAGAAAGGGGAAACGATGCATACTTTAGGAACCTTGTGCCACAAACACCAAAGAGATATTGCACCACGATGGCATCCTTAGAACAAGTAGAATAGACTCCCAAGGTCGTGTCTTCGGAGGTTGTACATGCGTTGGGATTTATGGTCCCATTTTCAGGACCTTTGCAATTTTTATTTCTCTTTTCCTGGAATGCTGTTCTCTCCCATCTTGGCAGACTCCCTCTCTCATTCCATTCATGTCTCTGCTCGAGGGTCATCTCCACACAAGATCTTCCTGACATCTTTACTTGAAACTGCCTTCTCCCCCATCTCCCACCCTGTAACTCCCTCTGCTTTGCCGTTCCATGCGGTGGTCATGAGACACATGGCTATATGGCACACGACATGTGACTAGTGTCACTGAATTTTTAATCGTCTTTAACTTAAATTTAAAAACTGATGGGGTGTAAATGATTTTCCTGTTAAACAACTTTATTGTTTGATGGGACTACCGATTCCACTGTAACCATTGACACTGAAATATGCTGAAAGTGTCAAATATACTTCGGTTTCAAAGATTTTTTAAATGAATTTTGGAGATTTAGTATGAGAAGACAATCATGTAAAATAGCTCAATGTTCATATTCATTACATGTTGACCATAGTTTGGATATATTTGGTTTTCTAAAATATATTATGAAAATTAATTTTACCGCTTTCTTTTTACTTTTTAAATGCGGCTAGTAGAAATTAAAAACTTCTATTGGATGGCATTGCTTTATGTCTTTACCTTTTCACTACCTGACATTATATATCTTAACTAATTTAATAAAATTAATAAATAATGAATTCTATATTATATAACATATTATGGTATTATTTGTTTATTGTCTGCTTCCCTTTCTAGAAGCCTTACTAGCATCTTATATTTTCTTAAGTACTGGAGTGCCTTCCTGAGGCTGATGTAGGGGAAATATAGCATCTTCTTAAAAGCCCGAATGGAGGAAAATACACTGGATTTGGTCCCAAGTACATAAGTCCCCTATATACGAACCTTCAAGTTTCGAACTTTCAAAGATGCGAACGTGCATCTGGTTCTAGCAAGGAACCAGAACCTGTGCCGTCAACGTCAGGCGTGAGTGAAATGGCAGCTCGCCCTCCGTCTCTTACTGCTGACGATCCTTCAGCTCCGCCGTCTCCCACCTCCTCTCCCTCCTCCAGTCAGTAGCTCATCTTGCCTGTTCACTCCATGCCAGCCCCTGTGTGCCAGCTGTTGTCCTGTACTACTGTACTTTTCAAGGTACTGTACTGTACGATTAAAAATGTTTTATTTTTTAAATGTTTTTATGTATTATCTGTGTGAAAAGTATTATAAACCTGTACGGTACAATATAGCCAATTGTGTTAGTTAGGTACCTAGGCTAACGTTGTTGGACTTATGAACAAACTGGACTTACAAACCCGCTCTCCGAACAGAACTTGTTTGTATGTAGGGGACTTAACTGTAGTGAACAAAGACTGATGGGAACGGGGCATAAGTGTGGGTGAGTGACAAGTAGAAGGAAATTTAGAAGGAACCAGAAGAGTCCTTGAACCTTTTGTCTAAAACTTTCATTTTATGTAGGGAGATCTGAGGTCAAGTACTCGACTTTCTTCAGGACCAAACCCATGGGAAGACGCTTCTTTTCCAAATTAAAATTATAAAAGCGTAGTGAAATTACTTGGTAGACTGTAACGAAGAGGGATTATTCCTTAGAAAACTGTGGTAGAGTCTCCGCAATAACCCAAAGCCAACAGCAGCTGTATGTGCACACCTGCCTGTATATTTCATAGAGAGTGTTCTGGTCTTGTTTTACCTCTAGATTCACACATATCACATTTAAAAAAAACATGTGGAATGATAACTTAGCTAACTATGAGGGAAAAGATGTAATCATCTATTAATGGAGGCCGGCTGGAGAGAGGCTGGGGGATGCACTTGCTCAGTGCTCACCCTGATACACTGTACACCGGGAAGTGCCTGTGTCTTTGGTATGAGCATAGGGTAATGGGACTTACAAAACTCCATATCCTGCTTTCACTCCATCCATTCATTCAACAGTTATATTCTGAGTGCCTTCCACATGCCAGGCATTGGTCTATCTGCTGAGAATACTGCAGGGACAAAGCAGGCACGTCCAGTGACCCCTCTGTGGGTTCAAGTCAAGGTGAAGATGGACACCAAAGAGCGTGAAGGCAGCGGCCATCCTTTCAGTGCTGGAGCCCTGGGTTTTGGTCCTTCCAGAGACAGGCTCTGTCTGGTGTTTCTTGCACTTGGTTCCTGTGAGTTTCTGTGGCTTAGGGTCTGGGTGTCTGTCACTTGCCTGTAAAAGGGTGCTGACTAATACATGAGAAAGCCACCACCTAGCTGGCAAGTTTGTTGAGAGGATTAAATAAAATAATAAATGCAGGGCTTCCCTGGCGGCGCAGTGGTTGAGAGTCCGCCTGCCGATGCAGGGGACGTGGGTTCATGCCCCAGTCCGGGAAGATCCCACGTGCCGCGGAGCGTCTGGACCCGTGAGCCATGGCCGCTGAGCCTGCACGTCCGGAGCCTGTGCTCCGCAACGGGAGAGACCACAGCAGTGAGAGGCCCGCGTACCGAAAAAAAAAAATTAAAAATAAATAAATAAATGGAAAGTAACCAGTGCAACAACCGGCAAACAAAAGGCTCTCTAGAAATGGTCATGGGGACGGTGCCTCAAAAAGCTCTCAGGGTCCTCGACATCTTTCTCAACCTGAAGCGGCCAGTCCTAAGCATCTCAGAGGTACTGATGTTGATCCGGGCTGCGAAAGGGCTTGGTTTCTCTAAAGAAACAGAGTGAAGTGTTCCAAGGAAGTGTGTCTTTCACCTGAAGTGAGCCAGGTTCCTGGGGAACAGCTGTGATGTGTCTCCATCAAGTCCTCATGTCCCCTCAGTGTACCGTGTATCTCAGAAGCTTGGCTTGTGCAATTTTTTTTTCCTAAGAAGCAGACTATTGTTTTTCCCCTTGTAAAATCTTGTGCAAAACCCAAATTATAAAGCAGATAAAAGCGGTGTGGTTCTCTCCTACACCGTTGGTGTGAATGTAAGTTTGTGCAGCCACTATGGAAAACAGTATGAAGGTTCCTCAGAAAACTAAAAACAGAGCTACCGTATGATCCAGCAACCCCGTTTCTGGGCATATATCTGGACAAAACTGTAATTCAAAAAGATACATGCACCCCTACGTTCATAGCAGCACTATTTACAATAGCCAAGACACGGAAACAACCTAAATGCCCATCAACGGATGAATGGATAAAGAAGACGTGGTACATATATACAATGGAATATTACCCAGCCATAAAAAAGAATGAAACAATGCCATTAGCAGCAACATGAATGCAACTAGAGATTATCATACTGAGTAAAGTAGGTCAGACAGAGAAAGAGAAATATCGTATGATATCACTTATATGCGGAATCTTAAAAAAAATGATGCAAACGAACCTATCTATGAAACAGAAGCAGAATTAGGGACACAGAGAACAGACTGGTGGTTGCCAAGGGGGAGGGGGTTGGGGGAGGGATGGAGTGGGAGTTTGGGGTTAGCAGATGTGAGCTATTATATACAGGATGGATAAACAACAAGGTCCTACTGTAGAGCACAGGGAACTATATTCAATATCCTGGGATAAACCATAATGGAAAAGAATATATAAAAAAGAATGTATATATATATATATATATGTATAACTGAATCACTTAGCTGTACAGCAGAAATTAACACAACATTGTAAATCAACTATACTTCAATTAAAAAGAAAAGTGGTGTGGTTCCATGCTGCAGGGTCCTTTAGTTTTCCCATTCCTGGGAAATCTCCCTGGAGCTCTAGGACCACTCAGGATGCATTTGGAGAACACTGTTAGAGGTGAGGGAAGATGGAATGATAGAAAGGCTTTAACTTGGGACAAGTGACTGGAATCAGTGTCTGAGGGCTTGAGTACAAGTAGAGGCATCGTGATGGAAACTGATGGAGATAAAGTAGGGCGTTCGCCCCTGCCCTTGCCCTGCTCTGAACTCTCAGAGGCTAAGCTGGGGCAGAGGGGCCAAAGCCCTCCCAGGAGCCTGAAGCAGTTTTATTAATGGAATAAACAAGAGTGAAGGTTAGAAACTGAGCTTTATTATAATGAAATGGCAGAACGTGGTCTTTTATTTAGATGTCTCTTGCCTTTCGCTTTTCACTTTGTAAAACAACATGGAAGTTTCTATATTACCTTACAATTTATAAAAGCCCACACTCGTTCACTGTCTTTTGCTTTTGCGGATTTGTATATATTAACTTTACGTGGCCCTGGATCATTTATACTGAACATGAAATTTAATTCATCCTCCCTCTAAATAATTATATTTCTTTAGAGAATACATGGAATGATTCTTTTAATGCCTGAAGAAAAGGCCACACTTGGGTTTCTGCTCTTCTCTCTCACTCTCTCTTTTAAAAATAAAACCTTTTGGTTACGGGCAATTTCAAATATATACAGAAGTTGAGAGTAGAGTGTGATGAACTTTCCTTCAGCGAGTTACTCAGGGCTAACCTGTTTCATTTATATTCCTGCTTCTAATCCTCTGGACGATTCTGAAGCAAATTTCAGACACACATCAGTTCATCCGTGTTGACAGCTGATTCTTGTTACTCGTGGTAGTGATGTTTTTTGAAGTCTCGTGAATACCGAAATAGCAAATACTCAACCACGGCTCTTGGAAACATACAGGGTTAGGTTCCTGAGAGCCTCTGGTCACAAACTTTTTGTCAACTGATTAATACATACCCTTGTTTTACGTGTACGTCTGTTTAAAGACACCTTAGTGACTATATATCATGGATTCGTTAATACAGAACTCATGGCCAACAGAGCCGCAACTCACGCCTGAAGGAAACTTATCTTACACACTTATCTTTCTTCCGAAATGCACGTCACAGCCTTCCCACGCTTAGGGACACCAGACAGCACTTCAGCATATGCTTGGGGATCCTTTTAAACAATAAAGTCACCAGCAAAAGGCACACAAATGCAAAACATGTAGCACTAAATGGATGGCAAAAGGGACACAAGGGCGGCTGTTGCCTTGCTGACCTCAGGTGGGGTGTCGGATGACTCAGTTTTCACCCCTCCGCTCATGTCCTCCAATGACTGTAAAAACACCGTGAGCATCGATTTTGGGGATACAAATAAATTTTAGCAGGAGGCAAATTCGCAAAGATGGAATCACAAATAATGAGGATCAACTCTATTTCAGTATATGTCTCTGAAAAATATAAACTCTTTCTAAAAAGCACAACCAAAGTCCCATGTCCCATTACTATATCTAAAAATTCTAACAGTAATTACTTTTAATTTTTTATTTATTTATTTTATTCCATTTTTTAAAATTGATGTATACGGGACTTCCCTGGTGGCACAGTGGTTAAGAATCTGCCTGCCAATGCAGGGGACACGGGTTCGAGCCCTAGTCCGGGAAGATCCCACATGCCGTGGAGCAACTAAGCCCGTGTGCCACAACCACTGAGCCTGTGCTCTACAGCCCAAGAGCCACAACTACTGAGCCCGCGAGACACAACTACTGAAGCCCGTGTGCCTAGAGCCCGTGATCCGCAACAAGAGGAGCCACCGCAACAAGAAGCCCGTGCACCGCAACGAAGAGTAGGCCCCGCTCACCGCAACTAGAGAAAGCCCGAGCGCAGCAACGAAGACCCAACGCAGCCATAAATAAATAAATGTATGTTTAAAAATTGATGTATAGTTGATTTACAAGGTTGTGCTAATTTCTGCTGTACAGCAAAGTGACTCAGTTATACATATATATACATTCTTTTTAAAATATTCTTTTCTATTATGGTTGATCCCAGGAGATTGGATGTAGTTCCCTGTGCTATACAGTAGGATCTTGTTGCTTATCCATTCTAAATGTAATAGCTTGCATCTGCTAACCCCAAACTCCCCGTCCATCCCTCTTCTCCCCCCCTTCTCCCTTAGCAACCACAAGTCTGTTCTCTATGTCTGTGAGTCTGTTTCTAACAGTAATTACTTGAAATCATTAAATGTCCAGTCTCTGTTCACATTTCCCTGTCTCATAATTTGTTTTTCATGTAGTTTATTTGAATCATCTTTCAAAGATGTTGTCAGCTTTGCCAACTGGCCTCAACTTTCCCACTTATTGCAGCAATATTTTAACGCTACTCACACGTTGTTCCACCAAACTCTCAAGTCAGTGGCTTTCAAGCTCACCTCTGGGTGCTTTTTCCTTTACTGCTCAGGTGTTTGCTGCACTGCGTGTCTGAAACTGTGGGTGGGCTCGGATCGGCACTACATTTAACAGAAAGTCCTCAGAGTTTTTTTCATGCAGAAAATGCCCTTCCTTGTTTTGCAAAGTTGATGCAGACTTTTTGCTAATTTTTCTTTATGAGAGAATGGCAGTTCTATGGACATTTGGAAGGGGGGGGGATATATATACAATGGAATATTACTCAGCCATAAGAAAGAATGAAATAATGCTATCTGTGGCAACATGCATGGACCTAGAGATCATCATACTTAGTGAAGTAAGTCAGAGACAAATATATATCGCTTATATGTGGAATCTAAAAAAATGATACAAATGAACTTATTTACAAAACAGAAACAGACTCACAGACACAGAAAACAAACTTATGGTTACCAAAGGGGAAGGAGGGGAGGGATAAACTAGGAGTTTGGGATTAAAATATACACACTACTATATATAAAATAGATAACCAACAAGGACCTGCTGTACAGCACAGGGAACTATACTCAGTATCTTGTAATAATCTACAAAGGAAGAGAATGTAAATGTAAATAGATATAGATATATAGATATTCAAAGTTTATCAATACTCAGTAGAATAACACAGGTGAACCAGACAAATTCAGTTTCTTTTCAGGAAAAGAATAACAAACAATGTTTAGGATGTCAAAAGACTCAACAAATACCACTGTCTAGAAGCCACTCAGAAAATATTTCTGCTGTCAAAGCCTTTTGTTCTTCAAAAGTCACCATCTACCAGATGAAGATTTTAATATGCAGATACCAAATAGTGTGAACTTTAATTTGTACTTTTTCCACCAGCTTTTCGCCTGGAAGTTTCCTCCTTTGCCTTTGCAGAATCCTTTGCTTTATCCCCATTCTTGGGTGCTTTGGAGCTGGAAGCAGTTTTCTTGTCTCGGTCCCTTGCTGTGTTCTCTGAGGTTTCTGTAGCTGACTGACAGCTGTCGAAGTCCCCTGAGAGGGCATCAGTGAGGTCTTGGGCATCTGCAGGTTTCTCTGATGCCTCAGGTTTCTCTGTAGGTGGTGTTGCTGGTTCGACCACATCGTCATCATCCAAGAGATGTCGATATTCAGGTGGGATGGTGTCATCCCTTTATCCCAGTTTGTCTCTGTGTTCAGCTTTCGCTTTTGCCTCGACTTTATCCTCTAGGGGGTTTGTTCCCATCTGGGTCAGGCTGTCTTTGCCCGAGACTGTCAGAAAGTTGATCCGGGGCATTGTCAAGTTCTTTGTCATGACTCTGCGGAGTGTCAGGGGGTGGACCTGCATAGTGGGTGGGTGGAGCTGGGGTTGGGGAAACTACTTCAGATATGACAGCCGAAAGTTTAGCATCTTCAAATTGAGGAGATGAAGTGTTTGGGGGAACGCTGAAGTCCTTGGACAAAGCATTAAGGAGGAAGTCTTCACTCAAGGGTGGGAGCAGTTCCTTGGGCTCCTTTATATCTATAGTTATAGATATACAGATATCTATATCTCTATATATCTGATTCACTTTGCTGTACACCTGAAACTAACACGACATTGTAAATCAACTACACTTGAATAAAAATTTTTTTTAAATAAAATATTTAAAAAGCCACCTAGGGAAAAAAAACCAAAACCAAAACCAAAAACATGTCATCCTAAACTGGAAAGATTTAGTTTCAAAACACCCACAGTACTCTTCATTTTACAACTAGTAAGTAAGCTTATACATTTAAAACAGACAAAAGAAGGATCCACCATGTAGAGAACTGCTCAGTCCCCTAATGTCTAGATGCCATTGAGAATTCACTCATTAGAAACAATTTTTTTTCTATAAAGATTTCTTGAGCAACTACCATGTGTCAGGCTCTGTGCTAGATGCCAGACTTATAAAGAGGAACAGGCAGAGTCCCTACCCTAATGCTTGTCACTGACTATACAAGAAGAGAGTCACACCCGTGGCTTCCGAGAACCAGTGAGATCCCTGCTGGGCCAACAATGGGAACAGAGGATTCTAGGAGCAGAGGAAGGTGATTCGTTCTGCCTGGGGCTCCGGTATCTGGAAAGCATCACGAACGAGGTAGTACTGAGGGTAAATGAATGGACAGTAGGAAGAAGGCAAACGATGTGCTTGGCCATTAGTGGGTAACCTGGTGCTTCTAGATCATAAAGACACCAGACTGAAAAAGTAAGCTGGTGTGTGATAATGAAAGTCTTTAATGTAAAGACTTTGGGCTTTATCTCTTAGGCAGGAGAAATCCCTGGATATTCTTAAAAACAGCATCATGGCATGATTAGAAGTCTAATGAAATAAGAAACAGCAACCAACTGAATCATTCTTAAATGATCAAGACTAGATTCAAACAAACTCCAAATCTAACCAGAATTTAAAAGTATTTCAGATATGAGACGAATAGCACATAAAATGTAAGGAATCCCATTTGTTTGATTAAGACAGAAAGAAGAGTGCACAAATGATTTTCATTCAAGTTCAGTCTGAAGCCTGACTTCTTATCTGGTGCTTTTACAGAGAAAAGGAAACCAGTCTCCCAGGTTTAAATTTGGATTCCCAAGGTATATCTGACTTTGTAGCCAGGACACAAAGCCCCTTAGTGATGCTAGTATTTTTCTTCTGCTTCAAGATTGCATTTTCTTCCAGGTCAGTGAAAAAAAGCACTTCGGTCACACACTCACCATTATCTACTTTTTTTCTCTTGATTCCTGGTATATGCAGCATGTGGGAAAAAGACCATGGTCCCCTGATCCACCTTTGTCCTCATTAATGTGTCTTATTTAAATGTGTAGACTTCTGATTTTTACTCCAGAAAAAAAGACGTTTTACTCTTTAAATTTATATATGCTGCCCAATGCCCTGAAGTGCTAGAATATACCAGACTTTTCTTTCTCCCTTTCTTTCTCCCTTCCTTTCTTTCTCCCTTCCTTCCTTCCTTCCTTTCTTTCCTCCCTCCCTCCTTCCCTTCCTTCCTTTCTCCCTTCCTTCCTTCCTTCCTTTCCTCCCTCCCTCCTTCCCTTCCTTCCTTATTACAATTATTAAGAACTTTGAAGATACTGGCAATAATTTTCAGACACCAGACTTTCTCCTAATAATCTAGAATCAGTCTAGGACCAACTTAGAATCTCTGGATCTTTATGAGTAATGGAGGATACTTCTAGGAACACTTTTCAGAGGCCTAGGAATGTTCCTCTCCAGCTAAGACATCTCCCAGCCACACCTCCATGTGTCTGTAAACATACGTCCCTCAAACACACCCTGGCCTTCATCAGCCTCCCTAATAAAGCAGTGCACACATTAAGGCCCATCTGGTCTGCCCTTAAAAGCAAGTCTCTGCAGGCATCAGAGGAATCTTCTGGCCACTCCCATCTGTCAGTTCACTAACCGCTGACATTACCCGAGGCCTCAGAACCACATCTACTAGAGTTGGGAAGAGATCTTAGAGACCATCTAACCCGTATGTGTTCACATTTTATTTTTGCAACAAACTCTTTTCTTCAAACAAATTAATATCTCAGATCAAATTTAAAACATCTTAAGAGAGCTCACTGCTTGATATAAAACACGTACAAGTGGTGGGAAAAGTTAAGTTTTCCTCCCCCCCACCCCACCACGGGTCTGAAAGGCAAAACCCTTGGGCCCTGCAGAGCCTAGTTTGAAAACCAATGGCTAATTGAACTCTCTCCTTTCATAAGTGATGAAACAAAGGTTCAGACACATGAAGCCATCTGCCCAAGGTCTCAGCATTCAAAGAGAAGTCAGTATCCTAATTCTAGTCTGATTTATCCCAAAGCCTCAGGTCCTTCCACAGGGCTCTGCATGCTGCCCACCTTGCACTGCTGGAGACTTATCCCCAGTGGTTTCTACCAAGGTAGAATTGTGGATGTTCATTTTGATGATCTATTTGCTTGGTAATAAGTCTTGTTATATTATTTTTCTCTCTTTCTTAAGAAGTACAACTCACAGTTTTGCTCATGAAGTACAAGTTGATTTTTGGGGTTTTTTTTTTTTTGCATCTTGTACCTAAAGCAATGAAGTCTGGCCCAGGAGCACATATTCATCAGTGTGATGTAGACTTCTACCTGTATTTCTTTTGGTGAATTTTCTGCTCACACCATAGCTAGTGTCGACCATGTTTATGAATGTTTCATCCTCTCTGGCATTGGTTGACTTTTTCATCTTGCTGGAGTTGCTTCCACCTAGAGTGGTTATATAGTTTATCTTCTAAACTGGGACATTTTTGAGAGTAAAAGGGGATTCAACTAATTACTAACCTGGGACAACAGGTGTAAACCAGGACTGTCCTGGACAAACCAGGACATCCCACAGCCGGGATGATGCTGAAGAAGTTTCAGTTGGGTAGAGTAATATGCTTTTTTTTTTTTTTTTTAACATTTTTAAAATATTAAAAAATAGTTAATTTAAAATGTGTTATTTTCAGGTATATAGCAAAGTGATTCAGTTACACATATCTATCTATCTATTCTTTTTCAGATTCTTTTCCATTATAGGTTATTACAAGATATTGAATATAGTTCCCTGTGTTATACAGAAGTTCCTTTTTGTTTATCTCTTTTATATATACTAGTGTGTATCTGTTCATCCCAAACATGGAAACCACAGGAGAAATGATGGAGAAGTACAAACACCAAGAGAAAAAAACAGAAAGTTTGAGGAACTGGTGTGATTGGCAACTTGCAACCAGAATAATGAGCTCTGAGGCTGGTTGATTGGAACCTACAGTCCATAGGACTGGGTAGCCGATATGGGCAAAGAGTAGGAAGGAGGAAAAGCGGAGGAAACCTCCAAAAGCAGGTTAGAGAATAGAAGTGGCTGTAAGTAGGGAATGTGGCTACTGAGTTTTCTTCAATTGTCTATACAGAATTGTCTACACCAGACTTTCCAGCAGGGTGAGTCCTAAATTCCTGCAACAATGACAGGAGACAGGAGGTACTCTGATACTCCTCGGACACAGATCTGAGTACATCCTGACAAGGATGAGCTCTGGAGGATGTGATGGAGGAGAAGAATGTTGGCATCACCTCAGCACGTGACACTGGGGTTAGAGAGGACAGCTGCCCCCATTCCCAGTTGGTGCCGGTCCCATAGCACTGTTGTCTGCCTGCAGCCACATCAGAATTCTCAAACCAGGCTTGTGAGGGTCTCACCACTGAGAAGCTATGTGGTCCTGATGCTTACTTAGCAGAAAGGCAGCCATTTTGGGTTGCTTCATATGTCATGGTCACCCAACAACTATTCATGTCACATCTGAGCCTCGGAAGGGCGGACGGCATTATTCAAAGTCACCAGCAAGTGAATGACAGAGCTCAGACTTTATTTCAAGCCTCTGGAATCCTAGTGAAGCACTCTCTCTTCCATGAAGGGATGTCATATGACTCTCATGCATTTTCAGCTTTTAAATTTCAGGTTTGAAATTCGATGTTGAACATGGACAGTTTGCCACTACTCGTGGACCTCTGAGTAAATTCAGTCTTTCACAACATGATGTTTTACAATCGTTGACAGGTAACGGGGATGACAAAAGTCGACATCGATGTCTTTTGACTTTAAATTGGTAATGATCTGTAAGGTTCATCCATCATGTGAAGGCAGCCTAGAATTAAATCCATGCGTAACACAAGGGAAATCGTTGCCCTGTAGCTGTTGATTTTCTCCTTGCAGTTCTGGGGGGGAGGGGTAATGCAATTTTGCTCCACCTATGGGATGTTATAGGAAAAGTCAACTTGCTAGTGTGTGACATGGGCCAACAGCATCATCTGGAAACACCAAAATTCAGGTCCCACTTCAGACCTTCTGATTCAGAATCTGTATTTTAACAATACCCCCCAGAAGATCTGTAAGCACATTACAGTTGAGAAGCACAAACTTGCAGGCTTGCTGAGTTGCAGAAGAAGAATTTGTCGGCTATGAATGGGCCTTTCATGGTCAGCTTTGTCCTGCCCCTAACTGATTTGCAGGGACTGGATGCAGAGTCTCAGTGCACTCAGTAAAGTCATCTGGCTGTTTTTCAGGCAGCTTATCTCCAGTAAAGCATGGTGAGAAAACAAGGCAGGTGAACACCGGGTATTGGCACATCCATCTATGTAGATATGTTTCCTAGAATTAATTTTAACTTGTGAATTTTTCTTCTCCCTACTGACGGGGTAGAGTTTTGTTATACCTCTCACACCACTATAACCAAAGACTTCCTAGCCCTAGCTAATTTCTCATTTGCATTGAAATTGTATTGAACAAGAATGAAACAATAAAAGGACTCGAAATGGTCCCTTGTAAAGCTCTAGAATCAAATTTAACCAGAGTTGGAAGAAATCACTTCAAACCTCTTCTCCCATCAAGTCCATTTCCTCCTTTGGTGTCACCATCTCTTCACAGGGACATGATTGGGTGACTAATTGTGGATTTCCCCAGGCTTCCAGACTGGATTTTACAACTTGCTTAAGGATTGTTGACTTCTTGGTCATGGCTGACTGGTTCCCGTCCCTTTTGCCAAAAGACTAAAGCTTCCTGCTCCCCTATAATCTCTTGCATATGAATTTTTTGCTCTTGATGGAGTTACTAAGCTGATCAAATTGCCATCCTAAGTCAAACATCAACATCAAGGATTATTTCATGTTACAAGTATTCTTTTCTCAGAAGCAAGACAATCTTATCCCAGGTTCCCAGAAGGATTTGAATATTTGTATACTTATCTCATGTTGCCCAAACGTTTCTGGACCTCACCAGCCCAGGGCTGGTAACAGGACTGCATTTCTATCTGTGCCCAAATTGTAATCCTTTGAGCTCAAGCAAGAACAAAGCCTCCTCTCCTTTGTCCATCAGTTACTTTCAGGTGGTCCCCACGAAGTTCCTCCCAGGTATGTCCAAACCAGGCAGTCAGCTGTGGTTGCCAAGCAGCCTCTTCTGTCCTAGCTTGTCCTGCTGCAAAGCTTAATTACTAACCCCAGCTTCCCTAATAACTAGACAAAAGCATTCAGGCTTATTAATGAATTTTTTAAAAAGATATTGGGGAGTGTGTGATAACTAGCACTATTTGAGCTTCAGCTCAGATAATGCCAAATGCAAAGTACCACCCTCAGCGATATTATGGTCGGTCCTTGATTATGTGTGGCAATAAAGTGGGAGGGGCAGTGAGTGGCCTTGTTTTCATCTTTTCCAGATCTACATGTATTCTTTTTTTTTTTAATCTCTGGGATGCAAGGATGGTTTTACATACGCAAATCAGTAAATGTGATCTGCTACATTAATACAATGAAAGATAAAAGTCACATGGTCATTTCAATACATGCATAAAGACATTTGACAGAATATAACATCTTTTCATGATGAAAAACTCAACACAGCAAAGGCCATATATGACTAAGCCACAGCTAATACCATATTCAACCATGGAAATCTGGAAACATCTTTATTGGGGTATAATTGCTTTACAATGGTGTGTTAGTTTCTGCTTTATAACAAAGTGAATCAGTTATACATATACATATGTCCCCATATCTCTTCCCTCTTGCGTCTCCCTCCCTCCCCCCCCATCCCACCCCTCTAGGTGGTCACAAAGCACCGAGTTGATCTCCCTGTGCTACATGTATTCTTGAAGCGAATTCAGCCATGCATTCAACAAAGACAGCCTTGTTCTTCCATGCTGTCAGTAGAATTACAATTCTAGGGGTGCCTGCAACAGACCAAGGATCTGGACTGTTCTGAGAATGGGGAGCCATATGATGTTTTTTATTGACCAACAGAAGCTTAGCATGTATATGACGCACTGTAGGTGCCTAGTATTTGCTGAGTGAGTAAGGGAATCCACTCAAGCACGCTCTCTGGATCCAAGCAACCCAAGCCTCAAGAAGACGGATGTGAGGAGCTGATTGACCATGCCTGGAACCAGGGGGTGGGTAGAAGAGAAGGAAACAGGGGACGCCACTTTTCTTGTTTTGTCACCTCATTCCCATAATGAGCCTCTGGCTTAGGAGTCTGGATATAAAAGTCATGCTTATTTTTTTTCTCTTATACTGTTTTCTTATTTTACATATGATTCCTTCTGTTCTTACCAACCTCCGTGGTTTAAAATAGTGGGCTTCCAGGCTTCCCTGGTGGCGCAGTGGTTGAGAGTCCGCCTGCCGATGCAGGGGACGTGGGTTCGTGCCCCGGTCCGGGAAGATCCCACGTGCCGCGGAGTGGCTGGGCCCGTGAGCCATGGCCGCTGAGCCTGTGCGTCCGGAGCCTGTGCTCCGCAACGGGAGAGGCCACAACAGTGAGAGGCCCGCGTAAAAAAAAAAAAAAAAAAAAATAGTGGGCTTCCAATTGTGGTGCGTGTGCAAGTTCATACCTTCATGCACCCAATTCCCTATTGAAGAGCTCCACTTGGACTACTTTCCTTTGGTTCATCAAACTTGAAGCCCAAACTAACTCAATCATCCTCTCCAATGCAGGTCTTCCGTCTCGATTTCTTATGTGGTTGGCAGGTGCACCCATACACCCAGCTTCCCAAGACTGAAAACACCTTTATCCTTTTTTTCTTCCTCTCTCTCACTGCTGGCATCCAACCAATCTTCAAAAACCACCGAGTCTAGTCTCTGAATCTGTCTCAAACCTGTTCACTTCTTTCCATTCCTTTACCTATCTCCTGATATCACGGCCACGTATGGGTGTGCAGTTGCGAACTGTGTGTTATACAAGTGGTGGACGTGCGATTCGTGTTGTTGTCTATTTAGAAGGTGCCCCTTGTGGTGTGTTAAGCTCAGCCTGCACGGATCACTGCAGGTATTCACCCCTTCTGTCCATTGGCCAGAGTGACTTTTCAAAAGATAAATCTAACCATCCTCCCCCTCTCTGCTTAGAACACTTTATTGCCCTTAGTATTGATGAGTTTGCTCGGGCGGCCATAACAAAATACCACAGCCTGGCGGGCTTCAACAACAGATTTTCTCACAGTTCTTGAGGCTGAAAGTCCAAGATCAAGGTATCAGCAGAGCTTTCTTCTGAGACCTTTCTTTTTCCTTGGCTGCTAGATTGCTGTCCTCATCCTGTGTCTTCACACGGTCTTCCCGCTGTGTGTCTGAATCTCCTCTTATGAGGATACCAGTCACATTGGTTAGGACTCACCCTAATAACTCCAGTTTAATTTAATTACCTCTTTAAGTACCCTTTCTCCAAATACAGTCACATTTTGAGGTCCTGGAGATTAGGGATTCAACATATGAATTTGGGGAAGTGGTGCAGGGACATGGTTCAGCCCCAAACACCCTTGGGATAAAATCCAACCTGCCTAATATGGCTTTCAAGGCCTCTCAGGATGGGACCACTGCCTTCCCTCTGGCCCCAGCTCTCACCCTTCCCTCTGGCACTCTCTACTCCACCTCGTCAGCCCCCCGCCCCCCACCTCTGGGCCCTCTCCCATCTTCTGAGTGGCCTCTGCAGACGCCGTCACCTCTGCCTGGAATACCGATCTCCCCGTTCACCTGAGAAATGGCTACTCATCCTTCAAGCCTCATGGTAGATGCACCCCTTACACTGGCAAGCCCTTTGTGTGTCCAGGTGTCTAGATTCCAAGGTGTCTCTCTTTTGATTTCCTGTGAAATCTTATGTTTTCACCGATTACAGTACTTTTTGCACTCTTGTATAATTACCAGTTGGCTTGTCTGTGACCCCGAGCAGGCAAGAGCCATTGTGTTCATGAGAAGGCCCTTGAAAACCAAAAAGTCTCTGAGACACACAGAAATGAATTCTGAAATACGGCCCATGTGAGTGGGAGGCCCATGGGGGTAGGGATCCGGGCAGATGGGTCTCTGGGCTTCTGAACACACTTTCATCTGCTGTTGCTTAATTTCCATGAGCTTAAAAGCTACTGGGGACTCAATTGTCATGTGGCATTTAGTCTTATAAGTCCAAATTACAGCTTGGAAATCATCCAGCAAATTCATTTCTGGGTAAGGCAAGCATATGAAAAGATTGCAGTATGTGATTCCATGTCCAAAATATTATAGTAAGTATCAGTCACATTTGCATTCAAATGTTATGCTATTTATTCCAAATATGGCAGTGCTGTGATTATGTGATAAACATGAAACAGGCAAAATGGTTATTTACATTTTGTCTTCAGTTTTCTAATAACAGTGTTTAAGTTTATTGATCTTGGTTTTTTTTTCTCTCATTCAGCCTGCTGTCATTTTCTCTGAAAATCATGTAAATAACCAACTCAGTAGGAAATAATGTTTCCTGTTCTCTCTTTCTTTTTACTTGTATAGAGACTCTCATCTTCACCCTTCTGTCTTGAATGGACTGTGTTAAGCAAAGACAAGATATGTTGGATCATAATTAAAGGAATATTTATTTAAATCTATCACTAGAAGAAAGAGACACACTTTCAGTGGCCCCGAATTTCCAAGGACCAGGCACATGATCAGGAAACCCCTGATTCGAACTCATGAGACCAGAGATTTGAGAATTGCACCTGCCCCATGATCGCCTTCAGGGATGTTTTAAACGTTATTCTGTATCCTATAAGTAATACATATTTTTAAAATTAGAAAATAAAAGTAGGCAAAAACAAACCACCAACTTAAAAACATTTCAATAGGATTATGCTGTATTATAATTTGTTTTTTTCTTATTATTCCATGTTCACAAATATACTTCTTTAATATCATTTTATTGTTAAATCTGTTTATCCTTCAGTATATAATATCCATAGTCACTGCAAAAATTTATACACGTAGAATCTGAAATTCTTTAGGTCTCTCACCCCAATCCAACTCCTTAGGTATATACCCTTATTTGAAAATGCACTGAGGTTTTCAATAAACTTTTTACTTTGGAAAACTTTTGGATTTTCATAAAAACTGCCAAGATAGTATAGAGAGTTCCCACATGCCCCTCACCCAGTTTTCCCATTGTTCACACCTTATATGACTGTGGTACTTTTGTCAAAATTAAGAAACTGATGTTGGTATATTACGCTTAAATAAATTCCAAACTTTGAGTTTCGTCAGTTTTCCACTGATGTCCTCTTTCTGTTCAGGATCCAGTCCAGGGCACCACACTGTACATAGCTGTCATGTCTCCCAGGCACCCCCTGGTCTGTGACAGTTTCTCTGTCATTCCTTGTTTTTCCTGATCGTGACAGAATTGAGGAGTACAGGTCTGGGAGGACAATCGTTTTAAGCCATTCATCAATATTCTTCCACGTATGTGTGTTAAGGTGCTAAACCTAGCGAGATATACATTTTGATACAAATATGACTTATACTCTACTCGTTTTATAATTTTTAAAATTGTGATGTCATCCTGTATCATCACTTAAAAAAAAACAAAACAGTTTCGGGCTTCCCTGGTGGTGCAGTGGTTGAGAGTCCGCCTGCCGATGCAGGGGACACGGGTTCGTGCCCCAGTCCGGGAGGATCCCACATGCCACGGAGCGGCTGGGCCCGCGAGCCATGGCCACTGAGCCTGCGCGTCCGGAGCCTGTGCTCCGCAACGGGAGAGGCCACGACAGTGAGAGGCCCGCGTACCGCAAAAAAAACCCCACAAAAAACAGTTTCATAGTATTCCATTGTGGAAACTAAATCTTCATTCTTAACCAGCCTCAGATGACAGATGTCTCCTTAACCTTCTATATTGAGATTCCCAACTCTGCTGCAATGACCATCCTTGATCTATATTTCCAGGCATGTCCCTGATCATTTTCTAAGGATAAATATGAAAAGCTGCCAAGACTTTTCTCTAAAAAAATGATCTAAATGGCCCATTAGGTCTCCAAAAAGTTTCTGTGTATTTACACTGCCAGCGTCCATGCACACATCTGCATATCACCCGGCAATGCTTTCCCTGACACGGAGAGCTGCTGTCCTTCAGCTCTGACAACTTGATAGAAGAAAAGTGGCTGATGACACGTGTGGCTGAATTTTCTTCATGTCTATTAGCCATATGTCTTTCTTCTTTTTATGGCCATGATCACATTAGGATAGGGGGAGGAGAAGGGAACAGGTCATCTCTTTTTTAATTCATTTATAAAAGTTTATTCTGTATTGAGGCTCATGACCTCTTAACCTGATATCTTGAAATTATTTTTCTTCAGTTACTGTTCTCCTTATTTTGCTGATAAATTTTAGAAAGGGACATTTCAGTTTTTTTATTCAGCCAACAATCCTGTTTCCCATGATAATTTCTGTTAAGTATTAGAGTCATAAGGCCTTTTCCCATATTATCATTCCGTTGTTATTCACCTGTATTTTCTTCTGATATTTTCATGTCTCTATTTCTTTAAATATTTAACCCAGTTGGGGTTTATTTTGGTTTGAGATAGGGTTCTAACTTTGTTTTACCAAATGGTTAGCCAGCTGTCTCAATACCATTTAATGAACAACCCAGCTTTTCACCACTGATTTGAAAGTCTATTTTAACACCTCATATTTGGGGACTGGAAGTAGACCACCTGTTAAGGACCCAGGAGAGGTTTCCAACAAGGGAAACAGGAACAGACAATAGTTGGAAACCTTTCCAATTTTGTTTCCAGTTAAATTGTCAGTGTTTGCCAAAAGATACAGTCCGAGCCAAATCCAAAGATACATTTCTATTCCTGCTTTGTCCAGACTTTATATCTCTCTTATTCTGTTCCTTCCTCCCAGAAGTAGAGGTCACTGCCTTAGGGAGCAGCTCAGGACCTTAGGCAACTACTGTTTGCAAAACTGCACATGTGCTCTGGAATGAATTTTATTAAAAGCTTCCCCAAGGTTTATGGTAAACTTCCTACTTCTGCCATTTCTGTACATTTCTGCATAGAGAAAAAACTCTATCCCCCCCAACTGAAAAACCCACCACAAGTTACTAAGTCCATAACAGCTTATAAGCTTATTTGCAAATTCACTGATTTATTTGAAGAATTAAAATTTACCTGACAATCACTATCTAGAGACCAGGCATTAGACTAACATTTTTAAATTTCACCCATTTCTAAGGAGTGGATGTCATTATTGGCCCCCATCTTACAGGTGAGAAATGGAGGCACAGAGAGGTTAAGTAATCTTCTGAATGTCACACAGCTCTAAGTGGTGGAGGAAGAATTCCAACTCCATCACAGCCTATGCTGACAGCCATCACCTTCATCCAAAACTGAAGGTTGATACGTTCCCATGGTAACAATAAAGGGTTCCTTGTACAGCTTCTGATTTCTGGACTGAAAGACTTTAGTAGCTACCAGTGACCACTTCCTGATCATCGTGATTTGCTTCACTCTTGAGGTGTGTTTTTTTCTAGGTTGTGAAATGAAATCCGCAAGGACACCAAGTCTTGAGTTGGAGTGCGGGCTCCATACATTGCATTGCTAAGCCATTTCTCCGATGGTACAAAAATAATGTCCATAGAGTTTTATTGGGTGCTGAGGCTTTATATCTGCTCTGTTTCCCCTGTGGATTATACCATGTACCCTGAATGATGGCAGCTGACCCAGAGCCAATGACTCCTCACATTTCTGTTTCTCCAGACCTCTCTGTGCTCCCTGCTGTCTGCTCACAGTGAGAAGTTTTTTTTGTTTTGCTTTGTTTTTTTGCTGTACGCGGGCCTCTCACTGTTGTGGCCTCTCCCGCTGCGGAGCACAGGCTCCAGACGCGCAGGCTCAGCGGCCATGGCTCACGGGCCCAGCCGCTCCACGGCATGGGGGATCTTCCCAGACCGGGGCACGAACCCGTGTCCCCTGCATCGGCAGGCGGACTCTCAACCACTGCGCCGCCAGGGAAGCCCCACAGTGAGAAGTTTTGATTCATTACCTTTGCAGTTATTCATTTTCAGAAGATAGCAATTAGAATAGGATCTAGTCATCTCGTGCTCAAAGTACTTAAAGGGTCTTTTCCATTCACCCCCTGATCTTACAGATTAGGAGGCTGAAGTCAGAGTAAATGATGTGCCCAACGGCCCACAGCTGTTTAGCAGCAGAGCGTGATGGATCCCTCAGATCTCCTGACCCCCTGACTTTCCTCTTTGTCCAACAGCTTGCTGCTGCCTTCAGCTGTACGACCAATCCTGCTTCTCGGTGATTTCTTTTTTTTTTTTTTTTTTTTTTGCAGTCACTGGATAGCTGACTCAGGTTTCATGTAACCAAACACAGCTTGAAAGTACTCTTCCCTGTCGCTTACAACAAAGTGTCCGTGGAAGAGTTTATGGTGGAGATGTATGTGCTTGACTTCAAGCTTCTCATCTTTTCTTAATAAAAAGACATGCAATATACAGTGTCGCACCCCCGCCACGGAGGGATCAGAGCCTGGATAATTTGTAAGTACATCCCCTCACTCCTTTTAATGGTCCGATGTCACAAAGGCTCTTTCCAGTGCCTGCAAAACACAGTTCTTGCATTTCTCATTGTCACTGCGTTCGATCAGTGCACTCTGCAAAACGTGCTTTTAATTTTCTACCCAAAAATACTATGTGAAAACTGCAGTTGGCTCACTTGGCATCCATTCCCAGCCCCTTCTTTCTTGTCATGATCTACTCTGCAGTCTGGAAAATTGAATACTTATTCCTCAGCATCCTTTGTTGGCCATGTGAGATTAACCAAGTCTGTTGAGGGGTTTTCTGGGAAACAGTCCTGATGAGAAGGAGGTAGAGACGCAGAAGGTGGGCTCTCTTCGTCTTTCTTTCTACCGGGAGTGTTGATGTGATGCCCAGAGGTGCAACAGCCATCTTGTAGCAATGAAGCAACAAACATAAAAATAAAAACCAAAAAGCTAAGGAAGACAGGATGAAAAGCTAAGAAGGGCCTGTGTCTCTGATGACATCACTAAGCATCTCTAAGAACTAGAGATCCCTAACATATATTGTTTGCTTTATTTTAAATACGAAAATATGGTTTTAAAAATATATTTTGAAAATAGGAAAATATAGAGAGAGCTGGTGAATAAAACTTAATCATAGTTGCAGCAGCTAATTTGCAAGTGCTGATATTTTAATAAGTGTTTTCTCAATATGCCATTTCTCTGAACATTTTTAACCTATTAAAATAGCATTACCGTCTACACTGCTTTGTAATTGGCTTTTTGTTTTTTATTTCATGATGAATTATGAGCATTTTCCCGTGGCATTAAATACTCTTATATAACATGGTTTATAACAGCCCTGTTGTATTCTGTTCTATGAATATGCCAATATTTCTTTAACCAATTCTTCATCGTTGGACTCTTTAGTTTTTTGCTACTTTTTACCATTATTAATACTTACATTATAAGCAACCTTGTCCATTAACCTTTATGTTAATCTCCTTTTCCTTAGGGTCAGTTCCCCAAAGTGGAATCATTTGGTCAGAAGGAATGATGATCTTTATTACTTTTGATACTTATTGGCAGTATTTCTGCCAAAAAGTATATTAAGGTGGTTCCTGCCATGACTGTGTTTATAAGTTGGTACACAGCTCAGAGCACTCCTCTAAAGTTTTGTCACTTTCATTTTATTTAAAGGGCTAATTACGAGGTCTCCCTTTTCTCCACATCCTCTCTAACATCTGTTGTTTGTAGACTTTTTGACAATGGCCATTCTGACCAGTGTGAGGTGTTACCTCATGGGTGTTTTGATTTGCATTTCTCTAATAATTAGTGATGTTAAGCATCTTTTCATATGCCTCTTGGCCATCTGTATGTCTTCTTTGGAAAAATGTCTATTCAAGTCTTCTGCCCATTTTTTGATTGGGTTGTTTTTTGATATTGAGTTGTATGAGCTGTTTGTATATTTTGAATATTAACCCCTTGTTGGTCATATCACTGGCAAATATTTTCTCCCATTCAGCAGGTTGTCTTTTCACTTTGTTGATGGTTTCCTTTTGCTGTGCAAAACCTTTTAAGTTTAATTAGGTCCCATTTGTTTATTTCTGCTTTTATTTCTTTTGGCTTAGGCAACTGATCCAAGAAAATATTGCTACGATTTATGTCAAAGAGTGTTCTGCCTGTGTTATCTTTTAAGAGTTTTATGGTTTCAGATCTTACATTTAGGTCTTTAATCCATTTTAAGTTTATTTTTGTATATGGTGAGATGGAATGTTCTAATCTCATTGTTTTCCATGTAGCTGTCCAGTTTTCCCAGCACCATTTATTGAAGAGATTGTCTTTTCTCCATTGTATACTCTTGCCTCCTTTGCCACCCACAGGTGTGTGGGTTTATTTCTGGGCTCTCTATTCTGTTTCATTGATCTATGTGTCTCTTTTTGTGCTCATACCATGACGTTTTGATTACTGTAGCTTTGTAGTACAGTCTGAAGTCTGGGAGGGTATACCTCCAGTTTTGTTCTCTTGTCTCAGGATTCTTTTGGCAATTTGGGGTCATCTGTGGTTCCATATAAATTTTAAGATTATTTGTTCTAGTTCTGTGAAAATGTCATTGGTATTTTGATAGGGATTGCATTAAATTTGTAGATTGCTTTGGGTAGTATGGTCATTTTAATATTATTCCAACCCAAGAGCATGGGATATCTGGTGGGAATAAAAATTGGTGCAGCCACTATGGAAAACTATGGAAAAACTATGGAAAAGGATGGTGGTTACTTAAAAAACTAAAAACAGAGCTACTGTATGTTCTAGCAATTCCACTCCTGTGTATATAGCCAGAAAAAATGAAAACATGAATTCGAAAGGATACATGTACCCCAATGTTCACAGCAGCATTATTTACAACAGCCAAGACATGAAAGCAAACCATCTGCCTAACGACAGACAATTGGATTAAAAAGATGTCATATATATATATGCAATGGAATATTATATTACTCGGCAATAAAAAATAATGAAATACTGCCATTTGCAGCAATGTGGATGGACCTAGAGAATATTATACGTAGTGAAATAAGTTAGAGAAAGACAAATACTGTATGATATCACTTACATATGGACTCTAAAAAATAATACAAATGAATGTATATGCAAAACAGAAGCAGACCCACACATATAGAAAATAAACTTTTGGTTACCAAAGGTGAGAGGGAAGTGGGGGGAGGGACAAATTAGGGTCATGGGATTAACAGATACATACTACTAAATTATAAAATAGATAAGCAACAAGGAAATACTGTATCACAGGGAATTATACCCATTATCTTATAACAGACTATAATGGAGTATAATCTGCAAAAATACTGAATCACCAGGCTGTACACCCGAAACTAACACAACATTGGGGATCAACTATACTTCAATTTAAAAAATATTTTTGAAATGTATTTAGGGATTTGAAGAGTTTGCTTTAATTCCAAGTCCTTCTTTGATTCAGGGAAAGTTACCAATATGAAAATCAATTAAAAAATATATTTTTTAAAAAACGTCTACTTAACAGGCCAAAAAGGAACCAATTCAAACCAAAACCCAGAATAATTAATTTGTTTAATTTTTATTTCCCCATTGCTTGAGAAGGGAAGCATTTTTTCATATTGGTTAGCTACTTATACCCTTTATGCAAATAATCTCTTTGGGCTTTTCTCCGATTATTTACTTATAGTACTCATATTTCTCTTAATGATTTATAAGAATTATTTATATTTTAAAGATAGCCATCATTTGTGTGTAAATGTTACAAATTTATTCCTATCCTGATTATATAATGTGCTTATATTCTCTCCTATATATGGTTTTGCTTTTACAATTAATTAATTGTACAATTAATCTATCTGGAATTCATTTTGGAGTATTATACGTGCAGAGATCTAATTCTGCTTTTTTTGGTTAGCTGGGTAATTCTTCAACATCTGTTGAAGAATTCTTACTGATTTCCGAATGCGGTTTTTCTCTATTTGACTGTTCTGTCCATTTCTGCTGCAACATTGAACACTTTCACATTTTTCATTTGTAAACTATTAAAGCCTGGACATCCACTTCCAGGAAGATAGAGTAGACATACATTTTCCCATTCCTCCTAAGTACAACTATAAGTCCTGGAGATTTTATACAAGAGAATCATAAGAAGACTCTCAAAGGTGGAGAGAAGGTAGACTGGCTAGGGACCTCAAGATCCAAGGAAAGACATAGTGCTGAGTCCTCTGGGTTTTTCTTGTTTTCTTATATATCCCAGACTTGGAAATGAAAAAAAACAGTAACCAAGAAACACCAACAAGTGCAGACAAAAAGAAAAAGAAAAAAACCCAAACAGAAATGCAAATCAAAACCATGATGAGATGTCAGTGGAGGACATATGGGGAGCAGTAATGAGGTGCTCTACCCCTTTTTGCTGGGATAGCGTCAGGAAAGGTCTCATAAGAACCTTACCTCCCATTCCCACCCAGCAGTAACCAGAAGTCCCTCCTATGGCCCCCAGGTGTCAATGGAGGCTGAGTAGAGAAGCCAGACCTTCCAAGCTCACCCACCTGGCAGAAGTGAGGTGCCGCCCCCATCACTCACCAGAGTGGTATCAGAGAAGAATTTAAATAAGATCCAGTATTCCAGCATGATATCCAAAATGTCCTGGTTTCCATTAAAACATCACTCATCATACTAAGAACACAGAAATTTCCAACGAACAATAGAATACTTCAGCGAAGAAATATCAGATATAAAGGAGAATCCAATGGAAATTTTAGAACTAAAATGTACAATAACCAAACTAAGATGAGCGGGACATCAGAATTAGAAGAAGAAAGAATCGGAGACTTTGAAGATAGAATAATAGAAATTATCCAGTTTGAACAACAGAGAGAAGAGCGACTTTTAAAAAAAGAACACAGCCTCAGGGACATATAGGACTATAACAATATTTGTAACTACCCAAAACTGGAAACATCCAAATTTCCTTCCATAGGTAAATGGTTAAACAAGCTCTGACACATCCATACCATGGAATACTACTCAGCAATAAAAAGCAATGAACTCTTGTAACAGGCAACAACTTGGATGGATTTCAAGGGCACTATGCAGAGTGAAAAAAGCCAATCTCAAAAGGTCACATAATGTATGATTCAACTTCTATAACATTCTCAAAATGACAAATTATACAGATGGAAACAGGTTAGTGGTTGCCAGGAATTAGATATGGGGGAGAGGGTAGGGAGGTGAGGGGAACACAAGGAAGATCTTTGTGATGATGAAAAAGTTCTGGGTCTTGATGGTTTTGTGGTGGTTACACAAATCTACACATGGGATAAGATGACACAGAACTACATCCACTCACATTGTACGATGTCAAATTCCTGGCTTTAGCATTGGGAAAAAATTGGGTATAAGGTCCACAGGACCTCGCTGTACTATCTTTGCAAATTAATGTAAATAAAAAGTGAAAAAAATAAAAGTGAAAAAAATCATTGCAGCTTGATTTTGATTTCTGGAGGTAAAGTCCCCAGTCATTAACGTTATTTTTCAAATATTTTCAAAATTGTATTTCTTTGAAATGAACATCAGAATTACCTTGTCAAGTTCCCAAAATGTTGTCAGATTTCATTGGTATTATATTTCAATTATTTGGGGGGAGAACGAAAAACTCCTATTCTGATAGCCACTAGGAAAAGGCCTGGGTCCTTGAGTCACTGCATGGAAGGCCATCTGACAAATATCTACATTATACAGTTTCAGGATCAAACAACAAAATTCTATCAGGTTAAATCACTTAAATTTTGGAGGCTTTTTTTTTCTTGCATGTTTCAGTAGCTAGCCTATACCAATTAATAGAGCTTATAATAAAATTTTAAACTTGTTGAAATTCTAGCCTCTTTATTCTTCACCTTTTTTTACATTATCAGAATTTTCTTGAAAGTTACTGAGAAAAAATCAGATGTTTATTAAAATTTTTTTAATTTTTCTTTATAGTTCAACTTTACGTTAAGGAATCCTGCAGACACTCCAAATTGGCTATTTTCTTTCTGTCTTTGAGTTTCATCTGTATCTTAAAGCTGTATAATTAGGGAGGATTTTTTTTTTTAATTCCTCTTGTGGGTTCAATGGATTCTTTTTGAATTCTGCAGCTCAGGAGCCAGAGGAGGTGTGGAGGGAACCGTAGGTCAAGAAACTTGATCAGCCCCATTTCTTGTCGGCTGTGTGAGAAGCTGTTATCTGGCCCATCTGGTCAGCATGGCAGGGACAAGCCCAGACCACTTGCTGATGTGTCAGACCTCCCCTCTTGTAGGCTTCTCTGCTTGGAGGCATGAACACCACAGACCCCAACATCAGCTCTTTTCCAATCTTGCAGCAGTGGGCGCTTTCCAACCGTGTCCCACTAGACTCCCTGGCACATCTCCCACCGTTGACCACTCACTTGCTCCTTCCTGAAACACTCCCTTCCCTTGCGGTTTCGGGACTCACACTCCCCTAACTTGGCTTCTGCCTTCATGGCTAATTTTCTCAGGATCATTTGACAGCCCTTCTTCCTCCATCTGTCCAGCTCACACTGTCCTCCTCAAGAATCTTAGTGTTCCTTTTATTCACACACTCTCTCTCATAGGGTAACCAACTGTCACAGTTTGTCCAGGCCTGAGGAGGTTTCCATGACATGGGACTTCTAGTGCTAAAACATAAAATCCCAAAGTAGGATGAACTGCCTTAAAGTAGGATGAACTGCTCCCCTACTCTGTGGATCTCATCTGTTCCACTGGCTTTGGGTACCATCTAGATGCCAAAGGCACCTCTGGATGTTTCCCCCCACTCCCATCTACATCTTCTATGTCCCATAACATGGGATATGTCACCACCATCTACCCAGTTGCCCTTTCCATCACAGGGGATTGGACTGCCCCCTGACGTTTCCACCTCCCTCAACACCCACTTCCAACTAACTGATAAATTTTAATAATTCTAATTATAAATGCCCACTGACAGATGAATGGATAAAGAAGATGTGGTACATATATACAATGGAATATTACTCAGCCATAAAAAAGAACGAAATAATGCCGTTGGCAGCAACATGGATGGACTGAGAGATTATCATACTACGTGAAGTAAGTCAGACAGAGAAAGACAAATATCATATGATATCACTGATATGTGGAATCTAATTTTAAAATGATACAAATGAACTTATTTACAAAACAGAACAGACTTACAGATATCAAAAACAAACTTATGGTTACCAAAGGGGAAATGTGGAGGGCTGGGATAAATCAGGAGCTTGGGATGAACATACACACACTACTATATTTAAAATAGATAACCAACAAGGACCTACTGTATAGCACAGGGAACTCCACTCAATATTCTGTGATAACCTATATAAGAATCTGAAAAAAGAATGAATATATGTATATGTATAACTGAATCACTTTGTTGTACACCTAAAACTAACACAATGCTGTAAATCAACTATACTCCAATAAAAATTAAAAGAAAAAAACTTAACTGCTCCTCTGTCACCTGTTACCTAGAATACTGTTGCATCTGAATTGGTGTGGTGGTCTGTAAGATGTTTACAACTCTCTGGTTCTACTTCACCCTGGCAAACAATGGGATTGTACCTCTCAGACCCTTGGACTCAGGCATGTCCTTTGGGCTGTTACATGTCAGCAGAAATGACATGGTAGCCTCTGCCGTGTGAAGAGCTGGTGAGTGATCTGCCCTGCCTCCTTCTCCCCGCCATGGCAAGTAACCACCCTCCCCGGCGGAAACTCTCTCGGTCTGCATCCGAGTGAGGATGACGTGCAACAGAATCCCCAGGCAATCCTTGAAAGATGTGCGGCCTGAGTGAGAAAAGCATTTTTATTTGTTAAGCCACTGAGATTCGGGCTTGTTTGTTACTGTTAAGCAACTAAGCCCATCCTGACAAATACGCTTGATCTCAGCTTTCATTTCTGGTTGCGCCCAACCATTTCCCACACAGTAAGCAGAGGGATCTTTTAAAATACACAAAATACATTCATCACTGCCCTTTCCATGATTTTCTATGGACTCAGGAAATCACAGCATCCTTACCATGGATGACCATGCCCTGTCGGCCTCTCAGCTTTTTTCTCTTCTTACGTTCTTACTCTCACTCTTGCTCTCTGTTGCTTTCTTTCTGCTTCTGTTTCACACATACTGGATTTATTTTGGATCCTTGCGTGCAACGTGCTTTGCTTCAATATCTTCACAACTGCCTTGACCCTAATTAAATAAGGGCTCCTATAGCACTCTGCCATTTTTCATGGTAAAACCTAGGGTACTTAAGATTAATTTTTCAAAACATCCCCCTCTACTGTCAGCTTCCAGAGGCCAAGGGCTCTGCATCTCTTGGCTCTATTTATTGCCTCTGACATAGAACTTGCACATGAGAACTTAAATAAGTATTTGTGAAGTAAATTGAATGCATGAATCACAAAAATTCCCTTTGTTACAGCGTCTGTTAACTAAAGTGCTTAGGCCAATGATACTTTTTTCTGAGGTTGCGTTATTTGGCATTTCTCTATTTTAAGTTCTGCTCACGTGAGCTGGTGCCCCTGCCACGTGCCCCACCAGACACACAACTTTTTTTTTATCTTCTCCACTGTTTTGCTCTTTACCTGACTAGTTCCTATATATCTTTCAGGTCTCAGCTCAAGTGTCACTTCCTTCAAGAATATTTTTCTTGGGCTTCCCTGGTGGCGCAGTGGTTGAGAGTCTGCCTGCCGATGCAGGGGACATGAGTTCGTGCCCTGGTCCGGGAAGATCCCACATGCCGCAGAGCGGCTGGGCCCGTGAGCCATGGCCGCTGAGCCTGCGCGTCCAGAGCCTGTGCTCCGCAACGGGAGAGGCCACAACAGTGAGAGGGCCGTGTACCGCAAAAAAAAATATATATATATTTTTCTCACTCTGCAGACCACATCAGGCCCCGTCTTTCACGCTGTCATGACACTACTCCTTCTCGTCGTGGTCCTTCTGAGTCATTGGTTTTGGGTTATTACTACTCTCACCCTGCTACAGCCAAGGCCACTTCCATTTTTACTTCTGGGGGCGGACAGTTACAGACTGGGCACCGTACACTAGGCACTCTTCAAAGTCATGGTTTACATGGATTATCTGCTTACAGACTCAAAACAGTCCTAGGAGAAGAGGGGAAATGCACCTTGTAAGATGAGGATAATTTATGAATGGTGAACAATGGATAGATCTCGTTTTGGAAATCAAAGTTGCATTTTTACTTCAGAGCCTGTATTTTTTTAACCACTAGATTTTCTTGGTTTATGTATCTGGCTCAATCTGAGATTTTTTCCCCTTTAATAAATGCATTTATTTCATCCACTTTTATCAATATGTTATCAGTGTTTGGCTTCATTTCTGTAATTTCACTTTGTATTCTGTCTTCATTTGTATGTTTCTTTAAAAAATAATAGTCGTCTCTTGCTATCTGCAGGGGATTGGCTCCAGGACGCCCATGGATACCAACATCCATGGATGCTCAAGTCCCTTATATAAAACGGTGTAGTATTTGTATATAACCTATGCACATCCTCCCGCGTATTTTCAATCATCTCTAGATTAGTTCTAATACCTAATATAATGTAAATGGTACGTAGATAGTTGTAAATACAATGTAAATGCTATGTAAGTAGTTGTCTGGCACAGCAAATTCGAGTTTACTCTCTGGAACTTTCAGAAAATGTTTTTTGAAAAAAAAAATTTTTAACATCTTTATTGGAGTATAATTGCTTTACAATGGTGGGTTAGTTTCTGCTTTATAACAAAGTGAATCAGCTATACATATATCCCCGTATCCCCTCCCTCTTGCGTCTCTCTCCCACCCTCCCTATCCCACCCCTCTAGCTGGTCACAAAGCACCGAGCTGATCTCCCTGTGCTAGGTGGCTGCTTCCTACTAGCTATCTGTTTTACATTTGGTAGTGTATATATATCCATGCCACTCTCTCACTTCGTCCCAGCTTACCCTTCCCCCTCCCCGTGTCCACAAGTCCATTCCCTACGTCTGTGAAATGTTTTTAAAAATTAATTCATTTAATTTATTTTTGGCTGCGTTGGGTCTTCGTTGCTGCACGTGTGCTTTCTCTAGCTGCGGCGAACGGCGGCTACTCTTTGTTGCAGTACGCAGGCTTCTCATTGCGGTGGCTTCTCTTGTTGTGGAGCACGGGCTCTAGGCACGCAGGCTTCAGCAGTAGTGGCTTGCGAGCTCTAGAGCGCAGGCTCAGTAGTTGTGGCGCACGGGCTTAGTTGCTCCGCAGCATGTGGGATCTTCCGGGACCAGGGATCAAACCTGTGTCCCCTGCATTGGCAGGCGGATTCTTAACCACTGCGCCACCAGGGAAGCCCTTCTGAATATTTTTGATTTACATCTGGTTGAACACCCAGATGCAGAACCCATGGATAGCAGGGCTGTCTGTATTTACTGAGCACTTACTATGTACCAAGTATAATTTCAGGTGCTAGGGATATAGCAGTGAACAAAATAGAGTCCCTGCCTTCATGAAGCTATCTTCTAGTTAGAAGAGGTAGATAGTAATAATAGTAATAACAACAATAATAGCAACAGGTGAATTCACCTTACAATGAGTTTTTCAGAAAAACATTGCTCTCCAAGTAGACCGTTTTATTATGCTGTTTTTTCAGCATTAATAAAAATTTATATATATTTTTTCCTGTGGCAGTAATTTTCAAAGTTTTTAAGTTGATTTAATGAAATCTCTTAGAAATCTCAATTCAGTTCACGCTTTTTTTTTCTGGAAGGGTTTACGGAGTCTATGTTTATTTCATTCTTGAGTATTTGAACACGTCTGTCTTGGCAGAAAACATTTGGTCTCATTTCTTATATCTGAGGAATTGTAGACATATGTTGCTGTAGAGAGTTTTGGACCCAGGTAGATTTTTTTTTACCCCTAGAGGTAGCTTTTTTAAAATGTGTGTCTTCTTTATTTTCGGGGAGGGCTGGAGAGCCATACAGAGGATGAGCTGGATGGTGTAGGAAACTCACTGTAATTAACAAAGCACGACAAATTTAAAAGATATGTTTCCGTTGATCATTCTGCACTAGTTCTTCCTGGGACACAGTGTACCCTTCCAATCCTAAGACACATAATTACCTTTGTTTTATAGAATGTCCCTCTTTTGTATATCTGAATATTTTAGATCTACTCCGTTTGTTTAGTTTCCTTCTGACGGTTCACCAATCACGTGCATGTTTATCCACTGTGCCTCATTTTCTCTGTCACTCTTCACTTCTGTTCACATATTTTGTTCCTTTCTTTTTTTTCTAAGACTGTCCTTCGCATCTCTCTCAGCAATATTTATTTTGATTTCTGAAGATTCTGGGTTTTTGAACCGACTTTTCAAAAAGGTTTTGAAAGGATTTTTCTTCTCTTCCACATTTTCCCTGGCGCTCTTTCAGCTCACATTATTTCTTTCTGTTGCTTTATCACGTCCTCCTTGATCCTTATATCTCTTCTTTGAGCTCTGAGTTTCACAGATGCCATTAGAAATTCTTTGACTCTGTGGATAAATGTTTGTTTGTACTGTTGTTTGCTAAGTCATTCTTCTGATGTATATTCTCTCCATCTGGCAAAATTTTGTTTGGCACATTTCTTCCTTCTCTCTAGTTATATCCATGCCTTGGCTCTTTTCTGATTATGACTTATCTCTACATGGGAGCAGGTATTTTTTTTTCTTTCTGACTCAAGCATTTGCTTAAAAAGTGAATGAGGAGGACATTAAAGAGGACATGAGGCACTTTCCCTTCACCTCTGGAGTGGGTCTCTGTTAAGAGCTCATTTTCTCCCTCTCACCAAGAAAGATTACAAATTTTGTGTGTGTTTTTATTTTGGGTGGAGATTGGTGTGTATTTCATTTCAGTAGACGGTGATTGGTACCTCTCTACCTGCCATACGGACCACTGGCTTTCCATAAAGATAACGTGTCTATGTCGTATACGTTTCCGCCCCAGCTCCCCCTGCCCCTCTCTATCATGGAATGGGACTTGGGGATGCTCCCAGTGTCCAAACATTCTCCCACATGCAGACATTCCAGCATATCTGTCTTGCCCCTGACCCATAAATTTGGGAATGGAAACACACAAAGGAAGATAGGGGCAAGCAAAGGGAAGATGGAGCCATCCTCTATAAATTCTACATATGACCTAGAGTCATGATATCTGAAATCTACAGAATTTACCATCTGGAAGACTTCTAAAATTCTCAACATGTCCCTGTGTCATAGGTACCAACTGCCTTAACGAGACAGAGAGGCCCCATCTCTCCAGTGGGTGACCAGACGGGGGGAGATACTGATAGAAGATGCTGAGACCTCATCCTCTTCAAAACACCCATGGGCTTCAAGGACCTGGGCAATGTCCTAAGGAGATGAAGACGAAACGCGGGACCACAGCCACCTGCCTGTCCAGCTCACTATCGTGCAGCAGAGAAGACCAGACCGGGTTACCAATGCAGGGTCCTGGGGGCCATGCAGAGGCTGCCATGGGGATGCGAGAGCCTGGGATGGACAGGGACTCCATTCATCGGTGGAGAGTCTGGATGTGTGACCCGCCTTCTCTTGGTTGCACTGGCCTGGCCTTGAACCCCTCCTTCTTGCCCTTTCTGCTCTTCCCCCATCTAACTCATTGGTTCTTCAACCAAACCTGGTGCCTGGGCTGTCATTTCTGCCTGGCTAGTCACCCAGCTCTTTGTGGGTGAGCCGTGTGCCCTCTATGTTCATGGGAGAAGCCCATTCCCACTGCAGTGCATGAGGGGCTCATCAGAGACTAGTGGGCTGATGGGGTGCTTGCATCTCGATTCCTGGAGCCTGGGAAGTCTCACGCTCAGATGTCAGGTCAGGTCCCGCGACGTGGTATGTGGTACGTTCGTCCTCAGGTGTCTAAGACGCCGTGATTAGCAGTGAAGAAGGCTTGAAACCACGACCGAGAATGAATTCCTGGATTCCTCTACTTTGGCTCTGAGGTGCCCCTGTGCATCTATTTTTAGTGCATCTCATTTTGTAGGGATCTAAGGCAGATTGAAACCTTAAACAGGGATGCAAACAGCTCTAAGGTAAGAAGGAGGAAAAGAGGGAAAAGGGTTATCACAGGGCTCAGAGAAGAGGAGGGAGGAGGCAGAGGGGAGGCAGAGGGAGGGAGAAACAGGGCAAAGAGACTGAAATGGGATGACGTCAGGGGGTGAGAAGAGGAAGAGATGCTGGGGGTAGAGGTGGAGATGGAAGGGTCTGTGGAGAGAAAGAAAGCGCAGGGACCCCTGGGCGGGCCGGAGCTGACCCTGATCATCTGGTGAAGAAGCTACCAGCTTTCCTCATGGCTCTAGTCACAGCCATCACCCCTGGAGCCATTTCCAACAAGTCTTTTCTGTTTAGAGAAACCAGCGAGTGTGGTTTTGTTTTCCAACCTTGGGATATAAATTTTCAAGTGCAGATTTATTTTCTCAAGGAAGTTCGAAGGTTTGCCCATCTAAGAAAGATCAAAGAGGTTTTATTTTGTTTTGTTTTGTTTTTCAGGGCCTTTTTCAGTTATTATACAAACTATGGTCAAAATATTCCCTTGAGTCTCAAGGGCTGTGAGGATACCTCACATGTACTCTCTGCGAGAGGAGGTCTGACTCATCCTATAATGCCTGTAGGCTACCTTCATAAGTCAGCGTTTAATTTTAGGTGTTCAGGCCCTTTAGATATAAATTACATTCAGAATTTGGGAAACAAGTACGTCTTAATTGCGTTACAGCCATGGAGATGGACAGAACATTAAGAAGGCTTTGGGGAATCAACCTGTTGACGGCACCTGCCCTGGGTCCTCAGAAGCCCCTCTGAGCGGTGCCAGGTCTACAAGGAGCCCAGAGGTGCCACCTGTTCCCACGGGTGGGGTGGGAGTTGCGGGTGAGAATTCTCACAGTGAACTGGCAAGTCAGTATTTTCTGAGCATGTGCAGATTCGTCACTCAGAACGAAAGAAATCCTAGCATTTGAGAGGGTTTTTTTTTTTTCCCCTCTAAATAAGAAATGCAGATGCTGAGGTGGAAAAACAGGGAGCTGGGGAGACATGTTGTGTTTTTCCCCCCAGGCTGAAGGGCATCTCCGTGTAGGAAACAGAAATAAATACAGCAGAGAACACTTTCTACTAATTCCTTTCAATTTTTGGAAGTGCCTTGGCAACACAGACATTTGTCAAATGCGAGGATAGTTTTTGGGTTTAGGAACCAATGCTCAGTTTTAATTAAACCTGTCCTTTCTAGATAAGCCACGACATAATTGCCATAAATAACATCATATTTCTTTTCAAATGCAATTGTTGGGTTTTTTTTTGTCATTGTTGTTCGAAGGGAGTCTGCCCATTTAAAAAATAAAACAAATGAGTGCTGGCATCTGTAGTTCAGTCTCTGTAAAGCACAGCTGACAACACTAATGTGGTTTAGATAACAGTTATCATTTATTGTTTCAATATGTACTGTTTAAACATAACTATATTCATAAGGTTGGAAGGAAATATGGAAACAAAGAAATAATCGGCAGGAGCGTGAAATCACGTTGAGAAGACAAAGTAGTGATTAATTAATTGGCTAATTAATCAATTCTTTTGTTTATTTACTGAATGTTTACTGCCAGACACCGTGGTAAGTAATGCAAAAACAGACGTGATCTGTGACCTTGTGAAGGCTTCAGTCTAATGCCAGAGACAGGAATCAAATAACCACAGACATGGATATGAAATTAAACTGTGAGAAGTGCCTTGCCATGTGTTATGAGAGTATAAATTTGCAATGACTGCCTCATGTATGTATGAGGGTTTGTAAAGCATTATGGCCTGAGGGTAGTGTTTTAGCAGTTTCAGATGTGTCCAGATTAAGATGTGGTGAGTTAATTCCTTTGATTAAAAACAAATTTATTATTAAAAATAATACATATGAGATTAGAAGTCTGATGGCTCATTTGAAAAGCTGGGGTCTGCATTTGGAACAAAGGTTTGGAAGTAAGAGGGGTCAGCGTGCAGCAAAGGGTCAGGTCACAGGACAAGAGGACTAGAGCTGTGAAGTCTTATGCAGGAAAGAAGGAATTCACGCTAGATGGGGTCAGACTGTATGGAGCCTTGAGAGCCAGACTCAAAGCTCTGTGCACAAACTCTAAAGGTTGGCGGTTCCCCAAACTTGCTGATCTCACATCACCTGGATAATTTTTTAAAAATCCAGATGCCCAGGTTTCAAGTTAATCCAGTCATTCTCACACTGGGGCCATTTTGCACCAGAAGACACTTGGGAATTGCTTAAAATTGAGTATATTCATAGCAAATTTGAGGTACAAGAGGGCCAACAGATCAGGAAACAACGTCCATAGAAAAGATAGTTTAGGGGCTTCCCTGGTGGCACGGTGATTAAGAATCCACCTGCCAGGGCAGGGGACACGGGTTAGAGCCCTGGTCTGGGAAGATCCCACAGGCCGCGGAGCAACTAAGCCCTTGTGTCACAACTACTGAGCCTGAGCTCTAGAGCCCGTGCGACACAACTACTGAAGCCCGCACGCCTAGAGCCCGTGCTCCACAACAAAAGAAGCCACTGCAATGAGAAGCCCGCACACCGCAATGAAGAGTAGCCCCTGCTCACCACAACTAGAGAAAGCCTGTGTGCCTCAATGAAGACCCAATGCAGCCCAAAATAAATAAATAAAATAATTTTTTTTTAAAAAAATAAAAGATAGTTTATTACTCACAGTTCCCAAGAGGAGGGGGCATGCCATGCTGGGAGGGCCACTCAGGGAAGCACCAGGGTCAATCATGGGCCAAAAGGAGAAGGGGGAACCATGGACACGAGACTTTATTGGGGTTTCCATGGGAAGGAACAGGTGAGGCAGGGTAAGCAGGTTTAGAATTGGCTAGCATGAATCATTTCAGCAGGCTCTGGGGCAAGGGGTGTCCCTAGTTGTCTAGTACCTGGTTCTGGAATGCTCAGAGCAGGTGGATAGTGGCCTGAAGTGTGGGAATTCCATAAAAGAGGTAGTTGGAATGTGGGCTCTGGTTTGGTGGAGTTGTAATTGAAAAGTACACTTGTGAGTGAGTTGTTTATTATTTCTAAGAATTGGTTAACCCTGCGAGGAGCAATCGTTCTAGAGTTAAGCAAGACCCCAGATGACAAAGCATCAGAACTACAGGAAGTAAAAGATATGGTTAATACAGCAATGTCTGGAAACAGTTTTGGTTTTTACACCTGGGGAGAGGGTGACTGCTACTGGCATCTACCGAGTGGAGGCCAGCGGTGCTGCTAAACGTCCCACAATGCACAGGACAGTCCTCACTACCAGGAGCTGTGCAGCCCCACGTGTCAACAGTTCCAAGGTCAAGACACCTTGGGAAATTGAAAAGTCCTCAAGGACAACCCTGGAATCTCTTCATATCATTTTGAAACTCCCACAGGGATTCAGAAAATTGTGATTTGAGAACCACTGGGACAGGCAGTGGGAAGCAATGAAGGGTTCTGAGCAAGGAAGTGACTTAGGGTAAAAGTCTCAGGAAAAACCCAGATGTGTCTATTCAGTAAATATAGAAAACCATGGATGGGAAAGATGGACATCGACTTCAGTTGATGTTTGCAGCACCGGCTCTGAGGTTGAAAAAAGGGAATGGGATCGGTAGCGGGGACAAAGGTAGCTTCAACTGTATCTTTACAATTTTACCTCTTCATACAGCCACTATGGAAAACAGTATGGAGGTTCCTCAAAAAACTAAAAGTAGAGTTGCCATATGATCCGGCAATCCCGCTCCTGGGCATATATCCAGACAAAACTCTAATTCAAAGAGATACATGTACCCCTATGTTCATAGTAGCCCTATTCACAATAGCCAAGACATGGAAACAACCTAAATGTCCATCGGCAGATGAATGGATAAAGAAGATGTGGTGTACATACAATGGAATATTACTCAGCCATAAAAAAGAATAAAATAATTCCATTTGCAGTGACATGTATGGACCTAGAGATGATCATAACAAATGACGTCAGAAAGAGAAAGGCAAATACCATATGATATTGCTTATATGTGGAATATAAAATATGACACAAATGAACTTATCTACAAAACAGAACAGGACACACAGACGTAAAAACAGACTTGTGGTTTTTACAAGGGGGGAGGAGGGGTAAGGGAGTGACTGGGGCACGAACCCGTGTCCCCTGCATCGGCAGGCCGACTCTCAACCACTGCGCCACCAGGGAAGCCCAGACTTGTGGTTTTTACAAGGGGGGAGGAGGGGTAAGGGAGGGATGGATTGTGAGTTTGGAGTTAGCAGATGCAAACTATTATATATAGGATGGATAAACAATAAGGTCCTACTGTATAGCACAGGGAGCTATATTCAATAAACCATAATGGAAAAGAATATGAAAAAGAATGTATATATATATATATATGCATAACTGAATCACTTTGCTATACAGCAGAAATTAACACACTGTAAATCAACTATACGTCATTAAAAAAATAAATAAAAATTTATCTCTTCATTAATGAAATCTAAAGTAGATTTGCAAAAATGTTCACACTGAATAAATTGGGGATTGGGTACATGGTTACTTGTTAAATTATTTTCAGTACCTTTCTGAATCTTTGAAAATTACTATAGCTAAGAATTCTAAAAGTCATGCATACAGGGTATCTTCACTTGATGTCATAGGTGAGCTAAAAAAAGTTGAAGGACCAGTCCATGGAACTGGTGAAAGAAAAACATATTTTTTCATGAGGAAACTCACTCCATCTTTCAACAGTTCAGACTAGAAGAAAGATACCGTGGTGTTTTGGCATTTCAATATTTGAAGAGGGCTATAATTGCCCCCAACCTGATATCGCCCACCTGAGTCCTCTGCTGTTCATGTTCAACTCCATGATGCTTCTCAAATGCCTGGCAGTTCCTTGAGGCAGGAGCCATGTCTCACTTTTCTTGTAACAATATCACTTAGCCCCGTACTTAGCACACAGAAGACACACAACACATGTCACTGAATAGCTAATGACTTGTAGGGTTTTTTCCCCCTCTAATGTGGTAGAACCGCAGCCTGGGGTCTTGGATATTCTACCTAAGAAATGAGATGTTCTGGTGATTTTTCTCCCTGAAAATGTTGAATCCCATCAGAAGGCAACGTTTCTCCGTATTCCCGCTACGAGAGATTCCAGTGAGTTGACTGTGACATTTTACACAAGAGATGTTTATTATGAAGGCACTAATAACCACCTGCCATTTAATCACACCCTATTGAGAGACACCTCTTATACCACCATCATTCTTCTCATATGACATAATGTATGAAAAGTGCTTCACTAATGGTTATATGAGTCCAAGGTGGCACTTGGGATTTTACTTTCATAACAGACATCAAAGCACTGACTGTGGTTGGCATTTCACATATTGTTTGAAGGATGATTTGATCTGTGTCTCCCTGCTGGAATATAAGCTGCTTGAGGTCAGGCCAAGTACATTTTGCTCACAATATCATCCATACAGCTTATCACAGGGCCTGATACAATTTTTCGAGAGAAAGTAAAGTGAACAAACAAGGAAAGAGCAAAGGGCATCGAAAAAAAAAAAGAAAGTATGAAACAAGATGTCAAGAATAATGCCTACATAAACCACGTGACCATAAAAGCAAATAGGCCATCCTCTTTACTTACAATTCTTAAATTATCATCTTGTTTTAAAAATTCAATGCATGCTGTTTAATGCTATTATTAGTTGGTATTTCATGAGCATTTTCTTTTTTAAAAAAATTATTTAGTTATTTATTTATTTTTGGCTGCGTTGGGTCTTCGTTGCTGTGTGCGGGCTTCTCATTCGGTGGCTTCTCTTGTTGCAGAGCATGGGCTCTAGGTGCGCGGGCTTCAGGAGTTGTGGCACGTGGGCCTCAGTAGTTGTGGCTTGAGGGGTCTAGAGTGCAGGCTCAGTAGTTGTGGCGCACGGGCTTGGGTGCTCCATGGCATGTGGGATCTTCCCGGGCCACGGCTCGAACCCGTGACCCCTGCACTGGCAGGCAGATTCTTAACCACTGAGCCACCAGGTAAGTCCCATGAGCACTTTCTATGTGCCAAACACTACGCTAGTCATTTTAATTGTATTATCTCACTGAATCCTTAAAACAGCTATAAGAAGTAGGTATTATTAGTCTGTTTCTTTAATTAGCAACACATCTTAACTGAAATTACTCAGAGCAGCTAAGAGTAAAACCGATAAAGATTTACCCAAACTGACAGAGATGAATGCAAATATTTATACTGAAGTAAAATGAAAGATGCAATAGTTTACACAGAAAAATAGGAATCGTATTATGTCCTATTATATTTCAAAAAGTATACTCCACCATGGAAATACAGTTCATACACACAGCTGAAAACATCACGTCAAAGCATACAAAGAATATCAGTTAAAAATACAATGAGAGGGCTTCCCTGGTGGCGCAGTGGTTGAGAGTCCGCCTGCCGATGCAGGGGACGCGGGTTCGTGCCCCGGTCCGGGAAGATCCCACGTGCCGCGGAGCGGCTGGGCCCGTGAGCCATGGCCGCTGGGCCTGCGCGTCCGAAGCCTGTTCTCCGCAACGGGAGAGGGCACGACAGTGAGAGGCCCGCGTACCGCACACACAAAAAAAACAATGAGAAAGAAATAGAAACACAATAATATACTTTAATATATCATTCTTGGTCATTAATAGCTGCAGAAAGTCACAAATTATTAATATTATAATGACTTTAAGTATGAAAACTAATAATATAATAGATACATACCGAATTTGAGCCCTAAAAAACTGGAATCCACTTTATTTTAAAATGCTCATGACATATTAATACAAACTGATTCACATATTTATTTACAAAATCAAAACCCTTACAAAACCTTAGTATGTCTATCCCTCAGGGCAGAAATCTTACGATAGCATCATCTAAACATACTATGGTAAAAACAAAAAGAAGAAACCTACTCTATAAATGACTAATGCCGGTTTAAATAAAACCTCATTAAATGAAGATAAAATACTATGTAAATAGCTTTTGTACTTCTGAGGGGAAAAACTATAACTCTGAACTACAATCATCCCTCAGTATCTATGGGGGATTGGATCCAGGACCCTCTGTGGATACCAAAATCCACGGATACTCAAGTCTCCTAGTCAGCCCTCTGTATCCATATCTATGGTTCTGCATCCTCAGATTCAACCAACCGTGAATCAGGTAGAACTGTAGTATTTGTTGAAAAAATCCATGTACAAGTGGACCCATGCAGTTCAAACCTGTGTTGTTCAAGGGTCAATTTTACTTTGATAGGAAGGCTGCTTATAAAGGACCACGGAACGGTGCCAGAGTGACACTCAGGGGCATTTGCACGGTCTTAAATATGTTCATTGCTATTCAAGAAAAGATGAGTACAAAATAATTAAACATTCAACTAAGATATGCGAAAAGAATAGCAAAATAAGCTTTAGGGAAGCAGAGAGGAGAAAGTTATGAGGAAAGAAGCAAAAATCCATTAGGAAAGAGGGAAAAACTTAGAATTTATTTTAAAGGTCTGATATTTGGACCTTGTTAGTGTTGTGACTGAGCCAATCATAGAGGCAAACTACACATCTCATTTTAAAAAGGAGAGAGAAAATGTAAATGTACAAAATTAGTTACAAGGCAATGATGCTGTGGACAAGAGAGAGTTTAAAAGCGTCGTAAGAGAATACTATTTACTGCTTTATGCTCGTCAGTTTGAAAATCTCAATGAAATGGACGATTTTCTAGGAAAATAGAGATGACAGAAATGGACTGAGGATGAAGCAGACACCTGAGTAGGAAAGAATAACCAGGGAAGGACTTCCCTGGTGGCGTAGTGGTTAAGAAACCGCCTGCAATGCCGGGCACATGGGTTCAAGCCCTGGTCCTGGAAGATCCCACATGCCGCGGAGCAACTAAGACTGCACGCCACAACTACTGAGCCCGCATGCCACAACTACTGAAGCCCGCACGCGTAGAGCCCACGCTCCGCATCAAGAGAGGTCACCCAATGAGAAGCCTGTGCACCGCAACTAGAGAAAGCCTGTGTGCAGCAACAAAGACCCAATGCAGCCAAAAATAATAATAATAAATAAATAAATCTTAAAAAAAGAGAATAACCAGGGAAGAAATTGGAAGTGTTGTCAAAGGCTTACCTCCAAAAAAGGCTCTTGACTCACATGTTTTTATGAACAATTTTTTCCAACTTTTAAGAACAGATAATTCTCGGACTCTGTAAACTGAAAGGACAGAAGAAGATCCAAAGCTTCCTAATTCGTTTCGTAAAGCTATCTTAACTCTGGTTCTAAAACTTGACAACCACAGCACGAGAGAAGAAAAACACAAACTATGTACCCATTGTACAGTCAGAGAGAAAGTATTAGGAATGTGATTCTGACCTCAAAAAATAATGTTCTGCAGCCAAGTTGCAATTTTTTCCTTAAGAATGAAAGGATGTGTTAATTTTAGGAAAGCTACTATTAAAATATATTACATAAACAGGTCAGAGGAGGGGAAAACCTTCTAAACACCGTAAGAAAAAATGTATTAGATAAAATCAAATACCAATATTAGCAAATCAAAAAACGTAATTTTTGACATAAGAAAAAAGGATATATTTTAACCCAGTGAAGATTACATGCAATGATGAAACACCATAGGAGTTTTCACTGGAATCAGGTACGCATCTGCCATCACCACAATTATCTCTCTTTCTTTTTTAATTGAAGTGTAGTTGATTTACAATGTCATGCCAATTGCTGTACAGCAAAGTGACTCAGTTATACACATATAGACATTCTTTTCCATTATTGTTTATCACGGGATATTGAATATAGTTCCCTGTGCTATACAGTAGGACCTTGCTGTTTACCCCTTCTATATATAGTAGTTTGCATCTACCAACCCCAAACTCCCAGTCCATCCCTCTCCCCTCCACCATCACCACAATTACACAGTATTTTTTGGAAGTTCTATCCAAAGCAATAAAACAAACGACTGAAAAAAGAGACATCATTAGTGGCAACAAGACCAACTTGTCATTTCCAGATGACGAATGATTGTTCTCCTTGGAAAATCAAGAGCATCTACTAAAAATCTACTCAAACGAATAAATTACACAGAACGTTGGCTAAAACAAAATAAAGAAGCACCAACTACCACTACCACAAAGCCTCAAAGACTCTTTTAAACATTTCAAAAAGCCAAGTAGCATTTTTTTTAAAAAAGAGACTTATTCAAATGAATACAAAATATACAAAATAGCAAGGAATAAATTAAAAAAGAAACACTCAGGGTCTATGAGAAAAAATACTACAAAACTTTATCAAGATATATTAAAGAAACAAAAGTAAAATAAGTTTTATTCCTAGAAGGAAAGGTATTATTTTATAAATGTAAGTCTTTCCCCAAATAATAGGTAAGTTTAAGGTATTTCCAGTAGACTTCACCATGATGTTATTTTGTAAGTTGAAAAAGTGATTCTGAAGATTATTCAAAACCATAAAGGAACAAGGATAGGCAATTTTATTTAAAAGAGGAGCAATGCAGGGACATTGCTAAACTGTTTATAAAATTACAATCATCAGAACAATGTGGTAATATCATAGGATAAAGAGAGCCACGGAACAGAACAGAAAGCCCAAAAAAGTATATGATAGAAGTACACTTCCAAGTAATTGGAGAAATGATGCATTAATTAGTAAATGTTAGTAGAAAACTTGGTTATTAGTTTTAAAGATCAGTTATATCCCTAATAGCAAAATAACACTAATGAATTTTCCAAGTAGATCGGATATTTGAATAAAACATAAAATCATAACAGAGCTAAAAGAAAATATGAATGTTTAAGGCAGAAGCAATTCTTAACTAAAAATATTTAAAGTAAGGAACAATAAATAGTTTGGGTATATAGGAATTAAAGACATCCAAACCTTTATAAAATTACATGGCACTACACAGGGAATAATAGAATATTTACGATAAGCAAAGGGTTAATATACTTAACATGTACATCCCCTCTCCCTCTCTCTCCATATACATATACATATATATATTATGTGTGTGTGTGTGTATATATATATATGTATATATACATGTATATACCTCTATGGAGGGAGGGGGAGAGAGAAAAATATATATATACACACACACACACATATATGTATTTATACACACTTACATATGTCAAAGAGGAAAAGACAATCACCCTAACATAAACACTGCCAGTTCACTAATGAGGAAAAAAGCAACTTTTTAATAAATATTAAAAATTCTATTATGAAAAATGTTAATAAATGTGAAAAAATTCAACCTACATAGTTATCAAAAGTACAAATGAAACAACCTATAGGTTATCACAGTACCAAAGATAAAGATATAATATTTCCCTCTGTCTCCCAACGTGTGAGATGAGAATTCAAAAGCTACCAATGGAAAACTGGTGAAACAGCAGCGAAGAGCAATCAGACAGTTGGACTGGAGACCGTTTGGATTGTGACAATCCCTCCTCTTTCACTTTCTAGGTGTGAAAACTTGGCATGTTATTAGTTTTCCTGTGGTGTAATTTCCTCTTCTGAAACATGAGGAAAACAACCATCGTCACCTTTAGTACTACAGGGATAAAATGATTTAGCCTATCTTAAGTACTTACAATAGTGCAGGGTATACAGTCAGTGCTGAATAAATATAAATACATTAAAAAATACCTTTTTATGTGTATAATCAATGACCCCATAATTTCACTAAAATGCCCTGAGAAAATAATCAGAGATGTGTATATTGGTTTGCATGACTGAATGATTATAACAGCTTTACTTATAATGCCAAGGAACTAAAAACAACTTCAATTTTGAATGTTTAGGGATTGGTGTAACACATTTTGACCCATCCAAAAGTTGATAAGAGGCAGACGTCAGAATTATATACTCAAAGAATATTTAAGGACATGAAGCAATGCTCGCAATACTTTGAAAAAGCTAGAAAAAAATTATATGAATTTTAATTTCTAAGTATATATATATAGGTTCAGAAATACTATGAGTATAGAAGTGTTAAGTGTTAATTGTGTTTATCTCTGGGTGTGAGGTTATGAACAAATTTAATCAATATTTTTCTGTAGTTTTTTTTTTGTTTCTTCAATTTTCCAATGCACATAAATGATTTTTATAATCTGGGGAAAATGTCACATCAGGAATATTGCCACACTGTCGCTTAACCGCGAATTCTCTGTCATGAACTTCCCCGCACACCTCTGCCCTGACAACTTGCGGATTCCATTTTGCTGCCATGGCCGACTCCTTTCCAACCCGGCAGGACTCCCTGAGAACACCAAGGGGCAGCTCCTTCAGGGTGCAGTTACTGCATATTCTTTGCAACCTTTTTTTCAGCCACCATCTCCATCAGCTGCTCTATTAAAAGTGCCCCCTAAGTGTCATTTAATCATTATACCCAATTCAACATACTGTTCACGTACCGTTGCCCATACGCCGGGCACTGGGGACTGTGGGTTACAATCTGGTAAGACACAGTCCCTGCTTCCAGGAGCGGCAAACACGTAGGAAAGACCTGCCCAAAGTTTCATTCAATGTCACACCACCCTTTTACAAAGATCACCCCATGTTATCTACCTCCTAACGATAACCTCAACTTCTGCAGCACCAAGGTTGCCAAATTTAGCAACTAAAAATACCGCAGGGAACAAACACTGCATGGGGCCCACTTACACAGTTATTCAAATTTATTTGAAATTCAAGTTTAACAGGGCGTCCTGTATTTCATCTGGCAACTTGCTGGATTCTCATATCTAATCAGCAGAGTCTAAATTCGAACCTAATCTCTTGCTTTTAGTCTGATTGCCCTAAGAAACCGCCGCGTTTGGGGTCTCATTTGCTTTTGCGTTTGTGTGCGTCTGAATACTTCAATGAGCTTGGTGCAGTTGAATTCTTGTTTTGCTTCTGGAGTGGTGTCAGGCGTCACCTCTGGTTAATGGCCCTCTGTGAATTAGTGGAGTAACCCCAGGGGCCCTCAGAGCACTCAGATGTGGATGCAGGTCAGAAGGAGCTCTGCGCTGCCTTGGGCCCCCGGAGATGGGCAGCGCACCTTCCTGCTTCTGCTGGAAGAGCTCTTCATCCCGACGGCCGTGTTGCGAACCCCACGGACAGCCGCGGCTTTACCTGCAGACGCATTTGGTCTCCGTCCAACTCTGCAGGCACACGGTCTGACAAGATGCTCAAGGCTGATCGGAGCAGCATGGCCCTAATCCACACCCGCTCCACAGCCCACCTCTGGAACGAATAAAGAAATACTTCCCGCTGAGCTGGGGTCTGCTTCCTGCAACAGGGCTTTGCCCTCCAGCATTCCCGGTTGGCCTCCGGCAGGGGGGGAGACCTAGGGCTCTAGGACGAACTGCTTCAGGATGGAGGGGCCTGAGGTGGCGTTAGGGCCACCCCCCCCCACCCCCGCCTTCTAGGAAGCCCCCGCTTGAGTGGCAGACTCAGTTCTGAGGAATGGCATTTCAGGTGTCCGTTGAGTCCACACTGGCTGGTGCATCCCATTCCAGGCTGCAGGGATAGAAACTGAGGAATCCACACGGCTCCCTGTTCCCCCCAGCCCGTGGCTGGAGGAAACGTCATCGCAAACACTTAGATTTAGCTGGTCCCAGGGAGAGTAGCTATAGCACGTTGGCAGAAATTGTCCCCTCCCTTTGTAATGCTCAGGAAGCATGAGATCCCGTATGTATCAGACGACCTCACTATTCAGAGAGGTCTGGAGGTTATGCAGAAAGCCACGCCTCTTATATTGCTTTGGCTTTGCGCCTAGAGCACAGACACACAGGGCACTGGGGTGGCAGGGGGCGATTTCATCATCCTTGCACGTTTCTCATCATCCATCTCCTGTACTGAAATCTGCCAGAGAGGAGCCCGCCCTCCCCGCTCTGTTGTTCTCTATAATCTCTGGTGCAGCAGGCAGACAGATGGATACAGGTGTGTCTGATACAGGTGGGAGTCGGAAGGTCTCGGTTGCACCTCTTCAAGCCCTCCGCCAGTGACAGCCTTGGCATCCGTTTCCTAGCTGCCTGGCTGGCCCGCCAGGCTTCTTGGCTGGGAAAGCAGCATTTCGGGGTCACCCTAGAGGAAGGAGTGTAGAGCTGGTGGTCTGGTGCCAACCTGGCGTGCAGGTTCAGGGCCTGCTCACCTGGAGCGATGCACGGCCACCCGCCCGTCAGTCTCTCCGCCTCACCCCCTCCTTCCGGCGGCAGTGGAGGGGGTGTTTATGTGTCTGCTATGCCTCCATAGACAGGGGATGGGGGGCTCCCAGCCCTGCTCTGGCTCAGCTGCTGTTATCACCTCCGCATTCAAGTCCTATCAGGCAGGGCCTGTGCCTTTGAGACTGGTGTGTTGTTTCCAGGGCGTGGGCACTGGTCCAGGACACCTCTGTTGCTGCGGTACAAAGCGAGTGAGAGGCAGCGAGGCTCCTGGTCAGTACGGCCCCTCTGTCTGTCCCTGCCTGTCTGTCTGAGGTCGGGGCTGGCGAGCAGAAAGGCTAAGGGGTGTCCAGGCTGAGGAGGGCAGTGGATGGGGTCTCGCTAGAACTTCAGAAGCTGAGCTTTGAGAGATTCAGAAAACAGCTGAATAAAACCCCTGAACCTATGGCAAGCTCTGTGTTCGTTAAAAGAGGGTTGATTCTGGTGCTACAAAAACAAATAGTTCCTCCAGGCTGGGGCTCTTTCATGTTATTGTTCAGTGCCAGGATACTCGGACTTTTTGAGAAAGGAATTATTTTAAGACCAGCCCCAGGAGGTGTGGCTGACTTCAGCTGCAAACCTAAATTTAAAACGACGGAGTCCTTAGAAGATATACGGTCTGGCTTTTTGTAGTTCTTTAAGATGCTGCATTTAATAAGTAACAGGGTCGGATCGGAGTTGTACGTGCCCCTAAACTGAGTTCAAACGCTCTGACTTGATCTCATACTGAACAAAGTAACACATTTTTGTTTGTGTGGCTCCAAAAAAAGTTCACTACTTTGAGGTTAACACCTATTAAGTTATCTTTCTCTCTCCCTCTCTCTCATTCCATGACTTCATAAGCATCTTCCTTGTGTTGTACTGGGCAGCAGGATACAAAGAGAAGTAAGCTATGCCATCAATCAACCCTAGAGAAGCTTGTGAAGAGAGACAGACTCACAAACAACTGTGAGGCGTGAAGTATTAAAAATGGGAGGTTGGGGGCTTCCCTGGTGGCGCAGTGGTTGAGAGTCCGCCTGCCGATGCAGGGGACACAGGTTCGTGCCCCGGTCCGGGAAGATCCCACATGCCGCGGAGCGGCTGGGCCCGTGAGCCATGGCCGCTGAGCCTGCGCGTCTGGAGCCTGTGCCCCGCAACGGGAGAGGACACAATAGTGAGAGGCCTGCGTACCGCAAAAATAAATAAATAAATAAATAATGGGAGGCTGACACCACGTCTGGGGGACAGTGGCACTTCTGGTGACTTAGTGGTCCAAACAGATATGAAGCCCCTTCCTTTAATATAAGCAATAGGAATGCTACAGAAAATAGAAAAAGATATTTTTAATACATAGAAGAAGTGCTAAGAAAGGAAAAAAAAAAAGAAAGAAAAAGGAAAAAATTAAAATCCAAGTGGTAAGAGTAACCGGAAACCCCAGGTCTACATGCAGACCAGGAATTTAATGCCCAGGTGGAAAAAGGGGGCACACCTCTTCACACAGAGGAGACAACAGAGGCAGAACTAGGACCCTAGAGACCCGTGTCTCTGGGAGCGCCCTGTGGTCTAGGAGGGGCTCGCTGGCCCAGGGAGGTAGGGAGGAGGCTGGCCTTCAGTAGGATGCCTTGGATGGGAAAACTAAAAATTCTCCTATAAGAAGTTGGATGCCCTGCCCCACATACCGGTGCAAAGTCCAAATTTACAAAACCTGTGCAGAAAATACAAACCTGAAAACTGAACGTAGACACTGGTTCAGCGCCTGTGAATAATTTAGGACCTGGGGACCTGCTGCTCCCTGTCCTGGATTCACTGCAGGCTTTGGCTTAGAGTCCGCCTGCTATTTAAGTTCTGCAGGAGCTGTAGGTGACTTTGATGCCCACGTGGAGGGCTGACCCAATACCCCGGAACCTTCTCTGTGACCCTGTCATCCTCAGGCCAGTGAGGCGCCCACGTGCGTGGCTGCCCCCCGCTACAGCTCTGGCATTGTGGATTCAGGCTTCGCTCACCAACGGTGACCCCTCCCCTTAGAGCCTGTTTAGCTCCCTCACTCCCGGGACATCAGCTCTGTCCTCCCTAGACACCTTCCTCTCTACCAGCCTCCTTGTGTGTGTATGTGACTATTTTAGGGAGAAAGGATATTACTTTATTGATGTAAGTATTATATATATATATATATATTGCAATGTAGTAGGAAATAAATTCTTGAAACGTGATAATGTTTGACTAATTCTGAACATTAAAGATGGTTAAAGAACTTGGGGGGAATTTTACTTTAATAAACAGAAAACAGTCACATAGTGAATTCTATTTTTGTAAATAAAGAAAAGGGATGGTATTATGCCTAGGGTTTGTTTTCTTCTTAGAAAACCCTAGGAATCAACACTTTTTTTTTTTGAAAAGGGCTATTTTTCATAGGGAACTCTACTCAAGACTCTGTAATGATCTATATGGGAAAAGAATCCAATAAAGAGTGGATATATGCATAACTGATTCACTTTGCTGTACAGCAGAAACTAACACAACATTGTAAATCAACTATACTCCAATAAAAATTAATTTTTAAAAATGTTTAGGGCTTCCCTGGTCGCACAGTGGTTAAGAATCCGCTTGCCATTGCAGGGGACACGTGTTCAAGCCCTGGTCCAGGAAGATCCCACGTGCTGTGGAGCAACTAAGCCCGTGAGCCACAACTACTGAGCCCATGCGCCACAACTACTGAAGCCCGTGCGCCTAGAGCCTGTGCTGCACAACAAGAGAAGCCACCGCAATAAGAAGCCTGTGCACCGCAACGAAGAGTAGCCCCCACTCTCCACAACCAGAGAAAGCCCATACGCAGCAACAGAGACCCAATGCAGCCAAAAATAAATAAATAAAATAAATAAATTTATTTTTTTAAAAGTTTAAAAAGGGCTATTTTTCTTTTTAAGTATTATAGGGAGATGTCAACCAGGCAGGCAAACTGCCACAGCTCAGATAAATATGACTGAGAGATTACATGCCTGCCAACAACTGAAGTCCTGTGTGCCCGACCCTGCTAGATACATTGTGTATACTCTTCATATGTATATGTATATGTCATATACTTTGTATATAACATATATGTATTAATTTCTTGTGGTTGCTATAACAAATTACTGCAAACTTGGTGGCTTAAAACAGAAATTTATTCTCTTCCGGTTCTGGAGGCTCAATGTCTGAAGCCAGCATCACGGATCTGAAGATGTCAGCCAGGCCACTGTCCCTCCAGAGGCTCTAGGGATAATCTGTTCCTTGCCCCTTGCAGTGTCTGGCAGCTGCCGCTATTCCTTGGCTTGTGGCTGCATCACTCCAATCTCTATCTCTGTCTTCACACTGCAGTCCCACCTTCTGTGGTGCAGTCTCCCTCTGCCTTCTACTTCTAAGGATACATGTGATGGCATCTAGGGTCCCGTAAGATAATTGAGAATAATCTCCCCATCTCAAAAATCCTTAATTCAGTCACACCTGCAGAGTATTTTTTGCCACATAAAGTACCATTCACAGATTCCAGGGACTAGGACGTGGATATCTCGGCGGGTGGGGGGGCATTATTCAGCCTGTTGCACCCTATAATGTAAAATAATTCAAGATAGTGAAACTGAAGTCCACTTAAATATGGGTAACTTGTCCAAAGTCATACAAACTGCACTTACAGCTATGTGTTCCCAAAACCTGGCTTCATTTTCTTACCCACAAAGGCCTCAAAATACAAGGAAAAAGTAAAATAAGGGGATATCAAAAAATCTACAAACAATAAATGCTGGAGAGAGTGTGGAGAAAAGGGAACCACCCTCTTGCACTGCTGGTGGGAATGTAAATTGATACAGTCACTATGGAGAACAGTATGGAGCTTCCTTAAAAAACTAAAAATAGAACTCCCATACGACCCAGCAATCCCACTACTGGGCATATACCCTGAGAAAACCATAATTGAAAAAGAGTCATGTACCACAATGTTCACTGCAGCTCTATTTACAATAGCCAGGATATGAAAGCAACCTAAGTGTCCATCCACAGATGAATGGATAAAGAAGATGTGGCACATATATACAATGGAATATTACTCAGCCATAAAAAGAAACGAAACTGAGTTATTCGTAGTGAGGTGGATGGACCTAGAGTCTGTCATACAGAGTGAAGTAAGTCAGAAAGAGAAAAACAAATACTGTATGCTAACACATATATATGGAATCTAAAAAAAAAAAAGGTTCTGATGAACCTAGGGGCAGGACAGGAATAAAGACGCAGACGTAGAGAATAGACTTGAGGACACAGGGAGGGGGAAGGGTAAGCTGGGACAAAGTGAGAGAGTGGCATGGACATATATACACTATTAAATGTAAAACAGATAGCTAGTGGGAAGCAGCTCCATAGCACAGGGAGATCAGCTCGGTGCTTTGTGACCACCTAGAGGGGTGGGACAGGGAGGGTGGGAGGCAGACGCAAGAGGAAAGAGCTGTGGGGATATATGTATACGTATAGCTGATTCACTTAGTTATAAAGAAGAAACTAACACACCATTGTAAAGCAATTATACTCCAATAAAGATGTTAAAAAAAATAAGGAGACAAATGTCACTGTTGCTTTTCTTTGCTGTCAATCATTCTTCATGTGTATTACAAATATTTTAATTGCCTTGAAGAAGAAACGGAAGGTTTTGTGTAAGGCACATTCAGAAATGCCATCTTTCAGCAGCCTGCGCACATAGGCCTGGCCTGCTCGTCAAAGTGGCCTCTCCCCAGATGAGTTATAGTAAATCTGAATTATTGAAGAAACAAAATACATCCAATTGCAGGAAGTACTTACACCATGAGATTTCCCTTTAAGGTTTCACAAACTTAGAAAATCATTTTCACTCAGACTTAAAAAGATGGGAAGAGGAGGGAAGACTTATTTTTCTTGGTAAGAAGGTTTTCAGCACACCTTACAATTAACAAAGTGTTTTTTTCTCCTTTAAAATCATCGGTAGGAGTATTAATCATGTAAGCGATCTCTACCTCCACGCAACCAGCATATCTCTGTGTAGCTGTTAGTGAATTACAGCTATGGGCTCTGCAAAAGTCTCTCGATAAAATATAAGCAAATTGTGTTTCAATTAGGATGATGGTGATTTAATTGTTTACTGAATACGCAGCATGTAGTAGACATTGTTCCAAGGCTTTTAAAACAATTAAATCACGAGTAGCTATTATTATTTCCATTTTGCAATTAAGGAAACTGATGAGAAGTCATGTAACTTGCCCAGGGTCACATAAATGGGAAGTGATGGAGTTGGTATTGCATTCAAGGCTATCCGACTCCAGAGAATGCACTGTTGACGACTACACTATTGAAACCTACCACAAAACACGCATAGTATAAAACATAATTTATATATTGTGATAGGTAATTATTAGTATTGTATGTCCAAGAGTTTGATGACTACAGATATCCCTGTATCATCAGGTTTACGCAGGTACAAAACTTCCAACATTCTCGATGAAGTTAAGTGAGAAAAAGGAAACTATACCCAACAACATCTTTACAAACCATGAACTCTCTTTTATCTAATTTTCCTTTTTTCACTTCCTATGCTTTGATATTTGGCCATGCAGTAGATGTGTCAGAACACATTGGGGTCTCCATTTCTCGATCAGCCACCTCCTTCAGACAGCTAGGTCTAAGTGTTCCTACATACATGTAGCTCAAATCACCCATCATCTGAGACCTTGGCAGGCGTCGCTGGAGAACTTGGCCTCAGAAGGTGACATAGTTTTATAATAAAATCTATTTTTGTTGGAAAGCCGCTGGACTAGTACTCAGACCTCTTGCTTGGATGCTGACTCCCAGCTGTTAGGCATTTTGGCTGGGGTCCCAACCTGACCTTCTGGGCTTTGCCCTCCAGAGTGAAAGGAGCTGCCAGCACCGGTCCCCTCTTGGAGTTACCAACTTGAGTGTGTCTTGCCCTCTTCCTTAAAAACGCCTCTGAATGCCCATGTTCAATAGTCAATACGTGTTGGTTATCACAGTTTTCTCTACAAGTGGAATTTTAACGTGGTCCAGCATCTAAATCCCATACCTTGGTTTCAGGTTGACGTTTCTCTAGTGGCTACTGATGAACACCTTTTCATGTGCTTATTTCTCCCTGATGTATGTCCACTTTGGTGAAGTGTCTATTCAAATATTTTGACAAGTTTTTAATTGGCGTGTATATTTTCCTACTACAGAGTACTGAGTGTTCTTTATATAGTGGGATACAAATTCTTTGTCAGAATGTGATTTAAAATTCAAGTCTATAGCATTTTTTTTCATTCTTTTAAACAGTGTCTTTCTCAGGGCAAGATTTTAAATTTTGATACATTTTAATCTATCTATTTTTGTTTGTTTTATGGAGGATGGTTTTGGTGTCATATCTAAGGGCTCTCTGTCTAACCAAAGGTCATGAAGATGTTCTTCTAAAATTTATTCGTTTTACATTTAAATCTAGCATGCATTTCAGTTAATCTTTTATAAGGTGTGAGGCTTAGATAGAGGTTTATCTTCTTGTATGTGAATGCCAAATTGTTTCAACACCATTTGTTGAAAATACCATAAATGACCTAAAGTCACTCAAAATGTAATAGAAAACCTGAATAGCTCCATAACGTTGAAGGAAATCGAATTAGTCATTAAAAGAAAATTTCCTAAGAAAATTCTCCAGGCCCAGATGTTTTCACTGGAAAATTTTATCAAACATGTTTGAAAGAAATAACACCAATGCTATAATCTCTCTTCCCAATTGAATTCATGAGGCCCATCATTACTGAGTCTAAGACCAGACAGAAAAAGTACAAAAAGAAATAGAAAACTGGAGACTAAAATTCTTTATGAACGTAGATGCAAAATTCTAAATAATTTTTAAAAAGTGAATTGTATCTAAGAACGTATAAAAGGAAGAATGGACCACAACTGTGTGAAGTTTATCTCGGGAATGTAAGCCTAGTTCAGTATTCAAAAAATCAATCAACGTATCCACCGAAACAGCAGTCTAAAATAGAATGAATACCACGCGATCATATCAGTTCACGCAGGGAAAAACGTTTGACAAAATGCAACATCCATTCATGATCTAAACTCCCAGCAAACTCGGAAGAACAGGGAACCTCCTCAGTCTGGTAAAGAGCATCTAAATAAACTCCTGCAACTAACATCATAATTAATGATGAAACACTTAGTGCTTCCTCCCAGAAGATGTGGAGGAAAGCAAGTGATACCCTATTTAATATCACAATGCACGTCTTAGCCAGTCCAGTAGAAAACAGTAAATAGGAACCACAGAAGCTTTACATCTCAAATGACACAGAGACATAATGAAAGCAAAAAGAACTGGCCAGTTGGAGGAAATATTCTGAATGGAAAGGAAAAATAACGAGACTATATAAGGCATACAAATTATTATTTTTTTTGGGGGGGAAGGAAAATATTACAGTTAAGAGGATACTGATAGAAGATGAGACTAAAGGAGGTAAATCATTTTCTGAGAGTTTCAGAAATGTAATGTAAGTTTCCATGCAGTAAAAGAAAGTCTAAAGAGCAAAGGGATTTAAAAAGTATCACTGATGAGAATGTGAATAAAAGCTACTTGTTTTCAATTAGTATAAAGTAGTACAGAAGGAAAGGGTTAAGATTTCTGGTCGTTAAGATGAATGGAAAAGGTGCTTACTTGTATCTAGGAACTTGTATTTTTACATCTAGCCTTAAATCTTCTAAAATGTAATGCCATGGTAACAGTAGTGTTATGTTCCGCTGTTTAAGTAAACTGAAGAGTTCTATTTTTGATAGAAAAAACAATTATTGAGGGCAAAATCAGGCTTATCTATGTTTCTCATTTAAATACTCTTAGGGGATGTCCAGCTTTTGGCACCAAAGCCATTGAATATCGTGGTTAAGACTTGTTCTTGTTTTGGTTGGAATTCTGGCTCCAGTTATGGTGGTGTGACCTTGGCCAAGCTACCTAACCTCTTTGCGTTTCAGTTTCCAAAGCTGTAAAATACAGAAGACAATAATAAGACCTGTTTCACAGGTTGTTAGAGGACCTAATAGGTAACACCTGTAAGGTGCTTAGACTAGGGCTTGGCAAGAAGGAAGGATAGATTAAGTATCATTAACTTTCACTATTGTTTACCATCTGGTGATAAATTATCTGAATTGAAGACATTTTCCCTAAGGGAAAAACAATCACAAAATTAAAAAACATACATTGAAAGCCCTTACTTTTAATGTGACAGTAAATATGCCATGGGTCCTATTTTTTTGTTTTCTAGCAACTGTGCCCGTGTGTGTACTCTAGGGAAGACAGATTTAGAAACGGGGAGAAATTAGGAGGAGAATGCAGATTTTGAGGGAAACCAGGCATGGTCTGCTAGTTGAAGACAGAACTTCTTGTGTCCCAAACCTATAACCTATTTTTTTTACTTTTCTTCTAAGGTACGAAACTGAGCTAATAATCCAGCTGCCAGACGCTGATGGGCAGTTCAGGACTTTCATGAATTAGTTTTCTCTGTCCTCTTCCACACACTGCCTTTTATTTTCCCTTTGTGGACTCCCACTTTCCTCGGCTGCCTGGAGAAGCTTGCCACTAATTAAGGCTTGCCCTGTGGCTGGGCTCTTGAATGTGGGTCCAAGCGATCTACACTCTTCTCAAACTTAAAAACTGCTCCATGATCTTTCTTTTTTTTCCATCAGGTGGAGGCCTCAGGAGCTCTGGAAGTGGACGAGCCATGAGATGGAAGAATTCTAGGTGTCCCTGAGAACCTGCGTGGGGTACAGCTGTCCTGCCCCATTGACTTACTTTATCTTGTGTTCAGCCACCGAGCTATTAGAGGTTTTTTTATAGGGTTGCTCTATCTTAGCTATAGACACTCCCCTTCCCCATCTTTCTGGGAACTTTTATTGAATATTTTCATGCTGCAGAGTATAATTTTCCCTTAACGAGAGTACGAGTTCTGACACCCGGGGTTGTACTAATTGGGGGTTATGCTAATTGGGGGTAGGTAAAGCCTTCTACAGGGTCCAGCCCAACTTCTGGGAACTTTAACATTTTGGGCCACAGACCCAACTCAAAATTCTTGCTTTGTTTCTACCTGCCACTCTTACCTACACATCCTTTCCCTTTGAGAGCTGCACCTCTCAAAGGCATTTCATTATTTCAAGGCCCCCTGGACTAGGTGCCGTTTTAATATGCCCTTAGCAGCAATCTAGTATTATTATTATTATTAATCTACTATCAATATAATTTTAACAATGAGCATGTAGAGAAGTAGCCAAGGAACAGTCAACTGACTAGACAGGTATGCTCAAAAGAAAGGACTTTAAGACACCTTGTGATCTGCTATAATTGGTTCATGAATCTTCTCACACATACATTAGCAAGACATTTCTACACTAGACACTGAAGTAAGTACAATGAATTATGTGATTTGGTTTTTTCTCCCTCAGTGCTCATTGTAGGGACTGGGAGAAGTCAAGAAAATCACATAACAGAAAACAGAAAATGATGAAAATACATGTTACCGATTCTAAGGAGTCTGAGAACCATTAAAGCAATCAAACGCAGAGAAGAGTTTGTAGAAGGCTTTGCCCTTGGATGTCTAGGAAGGATGGAAAAATAGTAGCGTGAGGAGTTAAAAGGGGCAGGAGTCCCCATTGGACAAGGAGATTTTTTCCCACTGCCCCTTTAATTGCGAAGCCCCACAATTCTCTCCCTCTTTGGGGGTGCCCCAGTCAGAAAGTGGTGATTAGCCCTTCTCGGGGACGCTTTCTTGTTTCTCATCCCCAGGGGAATCATGGAAATGAATCATGGGTGAGATTTATAGTCTTTGAATTTACTGAGTGAAATCCAAGCGCTTATTCTAAGTTAAGGTCCCTCCCCACCTGAATAAGCGCAAAATTGAAATAATGGCCTTGAGCTTTTAAGCTGGGAGAGATCTGGATTTGGTTACAAGCCTACCAGTTCTACAAGCAGTGAGACCATCTTCGTATCAGACCGTAGTCGAGATAACCAGCCTCAATTATACCAAAGAATCCGCCGGTACTGCTGAATCCTTCCCCAAACGGTAACTTCAAGCGGGATACCCCATCACGTGAGTACATTGTAAATAGCATAAGTGGCTTATGCTATGCAAGACACCTTTATAGTCTCCAAAAGCTACACTTTAGATACACAAGAAATCACAAGGTCAGCTAACGTGTTAAAGGTCAGTTAACAATTGTGTTATTTAAGACAGTCTTTTTTTTAAAAGACATTGCACAGAGATCTATGGGAGTAACTCAAGGGCCAATAGGGGAGTTTGGTGGGAAGAAAGGAAGATACACATCTGAGAACCAAAACAGTTGTGTTTTCATCTGTTTATGTAACGGTCCTCTATGTAAGGTCAACTTGGCGAAAAGGGTTTAGATAATTATCTTGAAAAGCATTCTTTAAAGCAGTTGAACCATTGCTTAAAAGAAGGAAAATCTTTCCTAGACGACGGACCTGCTGTGTGTCAGCTACTTTAGATTCATCATTTTCGATAACCATTACCACACCCTCACCAGTAACAACCACCTATTTTACAGATGAAGAAACTGAGGTGTAGAGATTAAACATTTTCAAGGTCAGAATGCTTTATCGGCCAGAGCCAGAGTCAGAATCCACGGCTTATGTATTCTTGAATCCAAAACTTAAGGAGTCTATTAATTCTTTCCTACATGTTTAGTAGAGATAAACCTGTTAGTTTAAAAGAAAAGAATTCCCCACGATAATGATGGTGTTAATGATGATGAAAACGGTATAATAAAAATAGCTACTCTTTACTGAACTTTTAGTTTTGTGACAGCATGGTTTCCCACATTTCCCTGGAAATAAGAATTTCTCTGCTTGGCAAATATACAGATTCTCAGGTTCCAACCCACGTCTATCAGAATTCTCAGGGGGGTAAATCTGGGATGTTTGGGAACCAGTGTGCTAGGCTGGCCATGTGCTAAGTGCTTTCCATCCATTATCATATATGATCCCTGTAACAACTGTATGAGGGTTTTTATTTAGCCCATCATACAGATGAGAAGCCTAAGGCAGAGAGAAGTTAAGTGAATCGCTCCTGCCGACAGCTGTGGACAGGGTTACCTCAGGTGCATTCAACTAGAATTCTAGGTCTGATGTTACACCCCCAATAGAAGGGGTTACTTGGCTTCCAGGGAAACTGAAATGAAATTCCCTGCTGCTTGGTGCCCTGTGCAGGACAGAGACCATTCCAAGTTGGCCCTTTGCCCTATCCTCCTGGTTCCTGAAGGGTCCACTCCCAAGTTTCCCTCTTTTGACTGGCTTCTTCCTCTTGAGTCATAAGACCAAGATTTAAAAAGCCTGCCCTTCAAGAGGGGACAAGTGACTTGTAAATACGAAAGACTGTCGTAAGTGTCACTGAATAGGAGTAAAGACAAAAACTGCCACGAAACTTTGGAAGAGAGGCATGAGTCCTGCTTTGGAATATTCGAGATGGTGTGGCGTGGGCCCATTCCCATGGGCCAGTTGTGGGATATTGGTAGGTTTTCCACTGGCAGCAGTGGGGTGAGGTCACCAAGAAAATACTTTGCCCCTTTTCCCTACTTTACAAACTGGGTCTCTGGAACTTAGACCAAGTAGGGGAAAATAAATCTCCGCGCTAGTGATGGGCTAGCTGTCTATGTCATCTGTTTCAAAATAGGACAGAATTACAACCAGCTGGTCATGATTTTCCAATCCTGACCTCTGCAGAGGGGTTGCAAATTCACCAGAAAGTCCACTGCTTGTCCAGGGCATCGGCCTGCATCTCCCTCGTGGGGTGACGTGGATGCTATGGGGCTTTTGCTTTTATTTTTAATTTCGTTAGTAACCACAAGCCTCACTGTTCCGGTATTTTGAATACAGCATTTTCTAAGTTGAAGATAGAAGGAGAGTACAGAATGTGCAACATTTTCTAGTTCATTGTTCCATGTCCATAAAAAAAAAAAAAAAAACTCTAAAAAGGAAAATTCTACATTCCCCAAGGTAGCAGCTATAATAGCACTGTTCTCTCTGCAATTTACAATGAAAGTTAAAAATTAGGCTCCTTTAGGCTTCTCATCTCTGATACACACCAGGGCAGCCCGGACCATCCTCACCACTTCTAACATTTCACAGTTCTTAGATATGAAGAGACCACCGTGTGCCGATCGCCACCTGCTATGGACTGACTGTGTCCCCACAAAAAGATACATTGAACTGCTAACCCCTGGTAGCTGTGAACATGAGCTTATTTGGAAATAGGGTCTTTGCAGATTTCCTCAAGTTCAGGTGAGGTTGTCAGAGCTAGCCCTAACCCAGTAGGGAGATGGCCTCGTGATGACACAGAGACATAGGGAGAACTACGCGTGCAGACAAAGGCAGAGACTGGAGTCATGTGTCTACAAGTCGAGGACGCCAAGGATTGCTGGCCATCGCCAGAAGCCAGGAGAAAGGCCTGGACCAGATTCTCCCCCAGAACCCCTAGAAGGAATCAACACTGCCTATACTCTGACTTTGGACTCCTGGTCTCCAGAACTCTGAGAGAATAAATTTGTATTATTTTAAGCCACCCAGTTTGTGTGGTCTTTTGTAACGGCAGCCCTGTGGGTGTAATATACCATCTCTATGAGAACTGCCCACGAAAGAACTCTGTGTAACGTTACACATAAAATTTAACAAAAACGCTGAACCTGACAACTGTTAGAAATATGGAAATGATTATCACGTGAAAGGGAGTATGAGATCTTATGGGGTGGGTGCTAGGCTACTTGGATGGAGGAAAACAAGGTTTATCAGGGAGAAGTTTGTTTCATCTTCAGAAGGAACCTAGAGATGGTCTAATCCAGGAGAGGGGAGACGATATCCTACATGCCAAAATCATCCCACGGTCTATCACTGTACAGAATGGTTGGTATATTTTTAAATCACTCTTGAATGTGGGCCCATCTGTCTGTCCCTTCCATCTAGAGGAGGCCTCCAGATGAATGGACTCTTGGTCCCTAAAAGACTTTGTGCTGTAGACCCCCGACCCCCAAATCACATTTTACTGTGATGTGAGAAATAAACCTTAACTATGTTCAGCCACTGAGATGTTCTGTTGACTGTTACCCAATCCCAGCAAATACTCTTATTCTCTGTGTAAGCCTGACCCTAGTTCTAACCCTAACCCTAATAAAAGAATTAACTTTTATTCTTTTATTAACGCTGATAAGAGAATATGCAGTGGAGACCACGTGTGGCCCATGAAGCTTCAGCTACTTACTATCTGGCCCTTTACAGGAAGTTTGCCAACCCTCGGTCTAGTCCAGTGACTTATAATATTATTATTATTTTTACTGTGGAGCATTTACATTTATTAAAAAAAAACACACATAAAATAGAAAAACAAAGAGGCTGTGGATGAAGCAGGCCCACAGACTAGAAGTCTCCCACTGCAGAGCTGATGGAGCCCTGGGGCTGCTCTGAATAGTCACGACGGTGATAAGAGGCAACGGTCAAGCGCTCACAGTACTGCAGCAGTGCTGTACAGGACACTTCACATACATTCTCGAACTTAATCTTCCAAATAATCACATGAGAAGTGTGCTATTAGTATCTCCATTGTTATACCTGAGGGAAGTGGAGCTTAGAAAGATTAAATAAGTTAACTGCCCTATATTTACATCTACTCAGTAGCAAACACAGGATTCACATTGAAGTCCCTCTGGCTCCCAAACCCCACGTTTAACTACGCCCACGTTGTTCCTCCCAAATGCAGCTACTGTTACCGGCTCCCACCTCCTCATTGGGGGAAGGGGGGGGCGGGTCCAGGGAGAAGGAGAAGGGGTATGTCCAAGGCCACAGGCTAACTGGTCATATGATGGGATCTCAGGTCCCCGACTCCTGATACGACGTCCTTTCTGCTGTCCCTGCAGGCCTGTCGTCCTGCCTGAGTGTGGCTTGACAGGGACAGTGACCAGATTGGCCCTGGGACACACAGGATGGGCAGGTGGAAGGATCAAGGTCCTCACATTCCCATTCTCACACTTCAGTCTGTTGGGCTGCAGAACGAGATTACGTAGATGGGCACTGCTGGACCACTGTCTCTTCCTCGGTTTCCCCTTCTGCTCCCGGCTCCCGGAAGCGGCACCTCCCTCAGCAAAAGCCCATGCAGGACTCACATCTCAGGAGAGGCCCAGAATGGGCTCTGATGTCCAGCAGCCGCCAGCAAGGTTAACCAGGCACGTCCCCAGTGACCTGGCTGGCCTCTCCCCGACTCTGCTCAATCTCCCCTTCTGCCTCTTTCCTGTCCCCCTGGATTGGAAGCATGGATCCGTCTTCTAATTCTGACCCTTGATCCTCAAGAATCTGCCTCTCGGGGCTTCCCCAGTGGCACAGTGGTTGAGAGTCCGCCTGCCGATTCAAAAAAAAAAAAAAAAAAAAAAAAAAGAATCTGCCCCTCTATGACAGTGCCTCAGCACTGCCTTGACAGATATCAGCTGATTCCTTCTTAACCCAGCCCCGAGGATCTACCCAGAGGGTTGCATTTCCAGAAAACTCAGCCCAGCCTCACCCCTGGGAGCAGTAGCTGCTTCTTTCCCTGTGAAATGGTACATGGGAGGTACTGCGTGTGTTGATGGCGTGGACCCATGATCACCAATGGCTTTAAGAGACAGGAGCTTGTAGTAGTGGTAATAATAACATAATTCATGAGCACGGTATATACATAGGGCCTTGTAAGGCAGGTACTATCATAATCTCTGTTTTGTAGATGCAGAAGCTGAGACACAGAAAGGTTAGGTAACTTGCTCAAGGACACAGAGCCAGAAAACCATGGAGTCAGACTTGGAACTTCTACAGACTGCATTCTTATTGCTTCTCTGATCTACCTTGCGTAAACACGGCGATCACCCTTGTGGACTGCCTACGCCAGGCCTTCCTCTTGGTGCCTTACAGTTGCAGTGGTAAATTACTGGGAGATATCTGCCCACTGGTTATTCCCTGTGTTTTCTCCCCATTAGGCAGCTAGGGCGTCTGTCTTTAGTGCTCCAGGGAAGGGAAAACCAGCAAAATGTAGATAACACAGGAGTCATATTTTTAGCTCTTGAGTCTCAAATCCCAGGCTTTCGGCATAAACCAAAGATTTGGAAGATTACGTGAAAAGCTGGGAAACTCTTTTCTCCAGGCCTGATAAGATTATTCAGATTTGGGGAGGAGGGGAGCTGGGGAAGCCAAGAAAGCTGATCTGATGGTGGGGACCCTGAGAAGCAGCCCTGAGTGCTTCCCACCTGCCCTGCAGCCCACTATCCCCTGGGTGGGGTGAGATGCAGCAGCCAGACAGGCCCTGAAGATGGCAAATCAGATGGGTCCCCTGGCCTTCCTCAGATCTGGATGAGGACATCCTCATTTGACTGAGATTACTGCTCCATGACTAAGAAATATTGGGGTTCAGAAGAGAAATTAAGTAGATTTCTAAAAAAAAAAAAAGGACCATTGCATTTCTTACACAGCTGAACTTGGGTCCATATGGACCCACCACAGGTGCAAGATCTCGCTCTGCTGCAGTGATGCTACAGAATCCCTTTTTACTCTCCCCATGGTGTAGCATTTGATTATAGTGTGGAAACACTACTTCCCCAGGGGCTGCCGCTAATAAGTAGAGGAAAAAGCACAGCAGGAGAAAAGTGGGACATAAACAATGAAGCAAAAAGGAAACAGAAGAAGCAGTAAGAGGCAGGTAGAGTCTGCCTAGCAGAGCTCCCGAGTTACAACCATCCCAGAAAAAACATTCCTCTTTATTCCCCAGTACAAGTGAGCATTTTGTCAGGATATACTTACATTTTATTTGGCGGACTAATCATTTCCTTGGTCCTTTTCCCCGAAGCTCTAGCTTGGGGCCGGACATTGTGAAAATGGAGCCAGCCTCCACGAAGGAGTTATTTCAACTGTGTCGTCGTGGTGGGAAAAAAAAAAAAAAATGGCCTGTGGATCAGAGTTCTATCTTGGAAATTATGCTTTGTGACAAATATGTTACGAATGACTCCCCATAAAACCATGCCAGTATGTGGGCTATCACGGCGTTCAATTATTTTAACCTGCTGTGAACTCGCCTGTGATAAATCATGGGAAACTGGAGAGAACTCTCTTCAGTCACTGCACTGTTTCACGCGCTCAAGTCATTCACGGCTCTAAAAATACGATTTCTATCATCGGATTCCTAAAATTCCTGCAGTGCTTACGTTCTGATTTAAGTGGCATTAAAGCCGGGGCGATTAAGCTGAGAAGTCCAAGGCTACCAACTAACATCCCCTGGGTATCAGCGGTCTATGGTGGGGGCGGGGGGGGGGGGCACGCGGTTTAGCAGACGTGCAGCCAGAGTGCGGTCAGAGCGTGGCCTGTGGGTTTGGGAAAAGGCTTGGGATTCCCAGCCTGAAAAAGGATCTGTCAGTGAAAGTGTGCTTAAGACTTCTGGTGGGAACAATCTAGAGTAAGGTGATCAGATCATTTCATGTCCAATTTGGAACATTTTTGGAAGTGACGGGGCGGAGTGGGGGGGGAGGGAGGGGGAAGGGTCTGCGCATTCTTCTTTATGCCCAGACTCAAGAGTAACCTACTGCTGTTTTGTTCAAACGGGCAAGGATTCTAATAATGGATTGATAATGGAGAATAAGGTTGCATCTACTTCACGTTTAAGACTCCCTTCTCCACGCACCACCTAGAGAAAGGAGTGGGCCCTTTAGCTACTCTTCCCTGTGGTCCTGACCGTCCCACACTGATTCTGTGGCCCGTCTGTGGCCGGCAGAATTCTGCGGGAGGCTTGAACAGCTGCTGCTCACTCAATTGACCGCACGTCTATTTGCATGCAGGGAAGGAGAGGACAGGGATAGGTGTGGATGTGCTGCTTTTATAAATAAAGGGTCAGGACGTTTGGGACATGAAGTTGAGTAGTGCTATAGCGAGAGAACGCCTTGCTGGAAAAGAGAACCCCCGACGTAAGTGTACTGTGAATCCACTGTTTGGGGCAGTAACCTCTCCAGGCTCAATTTCCTCTCCCAGTAAACTTAGGTAGCTGCGTTAGATCTGCAGTTCTCAACCCAAGCTATGTATTAGAATCATGTGGAGAACTTGAAAAGCATTACCAATGTCCTAGCCCACCTCAAGATTTTATTTAATTAGTCCGGGGTCGGGGTGGGGGGCAGTTGCACAATGATTCTGATATCAAGTCTGAGGTCTCCGCTCCCCTTATGCAGCAGCCTCTGTGACAGTCTGAGCTTTCTGGGAAAAGCAACAAGAGTAACCCACGACCACTGGCACTGGCCTGTTACAGTTGAGGTTGTTCTGATACAGTGTTTCCTAGGATACTCTGTGGAAGTTTTCTACCCTGCCACAGGGCTGGGAACAGACCAGTAGTTAAAATACATGATTTTGACACATTCACTCCTAGGAATACAAAGTGTATGGCTCTGGATAGGACAGGGGTTAAATTGTGAGCACTTATCTGCATAGCTGACAAC
>NW_020172141.1:1450980-1453127 GCF_003031525.2 Neophocaena asiaeorientalis asiaeorientalis | reverse complement strand
TTAATAAAAAAAAAAAAAAAAAAAATATATATATATATATATATGGGGTGTGCTCTTCCTAGGGTTCCAGTTTGATGCCCTGCATCGACCAGGGTCTGACTTTGACGTGCATATGAGTTTCTCCAGGTCAAAAACGTACCTCTCAATTGTTACACGTCTCACATAATGCTTTGGTATACTGTCCGTGACATAAGTGCTTTGAGAAACGGTTGTGGATGTAAAAACGCCATTAATGAGAAAAATCCTTCTCACCAGCCATACTCCAGGGATTTCTGGATTTGATTACCCACTTTTCGATGCTTGACAATTTGACTGGTATTTAATGCTTTCTCATTTTTCCTGATAGGAACCGCAAAGCACACTATGTTCTTTCCCCCAGTTGGCAACTCCACAAAGGCCAGCAATAAAAACCCCCTACTTGTGGAATAAACTGTTGTACAATCTACTGCTTATGAACAAGGTCCCTGAAAGTGTGCAACCTTTCTGCACATTAAACACAAAACAGATGGAGGGTTGAAAATAACTTTCCTCTTCAGGGGAGGGGAAAGTCGAAGGAGAGACAGCAAGACTCACAGTCAAGAGTCCTGAGCTACTAAAGCCGCTGGAGGCTGAACTCTTCAGGGGCAGACACATTCTTTCAGGGATGCTCTAGACCTCAGGGACCTGCCGGGTGCGGGGAGGGGCGGTGGGCTTCAGGGAGATGGTGTGTGTGGTGTCGGTGGGGCAGGTGTTGTCTGGGTAACCTGGGCATCACTGATGCCTGAGAGCCTGTTTGGTAAACCTCACGTGTCAAATGACGACCCCTATTTCCCAAGCACACCAGATAATGGAGTAGCTGGAAACAGAAATACTCTTGTTTTGTTGTTATTGTTTATTTGCTTTTATTTGTTGATTTTGTATGTATATACCTATATATACACAAAAAATAATAAATATATAAATTTATATATATTATATAAAATTCACGGGACAGAAGGAGGGATGGTGCAAAGAATTTATAAATGATCATGTACCTATGCACGCATGTACGTATTAATCTATCTTTACTTTCTGCCATGTTTTAGGGGTAAAATAGTGGCGGCTTATCATACACATTTGTCATATAGTTCTTCATTGTCTATGATTTTATTTGTGGAAGTGACTGAGATTTGGTTATTGAATAGAACTGAAACGTCACTTCAGAGTAATAAACAGCCACCTTCCGTTTGTACCCTGCCCCTGAAAGGCAGGAAACATGCTGCCCGTGGGGAAGTGTGGGCTCTGAATCGCAGACATTGTTTCCTATAAAATGTAATGAAATTTACAGAAGGTTTTTCTTAAAATACAGAATCCTTCCAAGCTGATGAGGGACCTTCTAAAGGAATGGGATTTGGGGGAAAGAGGGACTTTCAACTAGCTTCATCGGTCAGGATCCAGTCAGGAAATCAGAAACACTAGGAATTTCAAACCGACGGGGCTTAATAGAGAAACTGATTCCTCAGGTGAGGAGGCATCTGCCACAACTGAGCTCATGCAACCATGAGGAAGAGGAAGCAAGTTGCTGAGAGAAAGATGCTCGGGTCTCTGAGGAAGGGGCACGGCCAGGGCTGACGGCCGCTCAAGAGGCAGAAGACGGTCTGTGAGAGCAGCACAGACACGGAGAAGCCGGAAACTGCCTTCTCATCTCCGGAGTCCATTCTCTCTCTAGCACCACCTATCGGCAGCATTAACAAGAGGCCAGCTCCCCAGGAAAGTGGGTGGAGGCAGGATGGGTTTGGAGCTGAGACGTAAGAAGGGGATAATTGATTCGTCCGTGGGGGTCAGGGGTTAGTTAGAGATTCCCAGGAGGTAGAATGGTGGGCAAAGTCCATGAAAAAATCACTGACACAGGAGGACAAAGAAGAGAATTAAGCTCTGTGGCCAGATTCCCCCAGCAGTGAGAAAAGAGGCGGAAAGAAGCCAGATGGAATACAGGAAAACACATCACAGCAATTCCCAAGGAGATCTCGTCCTCCTTCGGTTCTTCAACAGTTGTTCCCTAAGCGGGAGGGAATTTGTTCTTCTCCGCGGCCACTAGTTGCCGCATGTGAGTCCGTCAGTCTGGAGCCAGCAACTGTACTTCGTATATGTAATTAAACACGTGTTCTTTTTTCCCCCCAAAGTTATTA